>NC_090440.1:1850727299-1851030329 GCF_031143425.1 Pleurodeles waltl
GCGTATATGTGCTACGTGTAAGAATACCCAACACTCCTTTGGAGAAAAACATTTGTATAGATTGATCATTAGTAACTCTTTTTTTCATTATTCTGATCTTTATGTGAATTGAATGATCTTATACACTGCCTATCAATATATATTTTAATTTTGCTGATGTAGTTGCCATTAATCGTTTAGCTGAACATGTGATTGACAACTTAAATTTTTTCCTATTTCAATTAGTCAGTATTTTTTAAAATTATTTCACTGGTTGTACCTACTGTGTTATTGATGAAATAAATAGAAGTGGGGGAAGTAAGGAATAGTTCCCTGCTATCAATATATCCTTGGCCAACCGTATCTTATGTATCCATGCACCAAATTTCGTCCCACTCTTCCTTCCTAACTCCCTTCCTCCTTTCACACTCGCTTCCTTCCTCCCTTCTCTCTACCTGCTCACTAACCCACCCATGGACTCATCCATTTGTTCAGCCATCTAACTGCTATCATTCTTTCTGGAACAAACTGGCTCGACTTGCACATCACCAAATCACTCTTGTGTCTGTCCATCCATCCATTCTTTTACTCATATGCAACTTTCTACTCAACCTTCTGCATAACCACACACACACATTTCAACTCAATGAAAAAGCAAAAAAAAACAAGCATTTCCAACGCAATGGGTCTCGCATTTGCTCAACTTAGAGCTATTAGCGTTGTAAAGTCCTAACAGGACTTTTATTGCCACATAAAATGAAAATTAAAAGTGATATAGTTTTACATAGGCGACCCGATTTAAAGCTCCACACCATGAGCATGATGGAGCACACAAAATGAAACAGGAGTGTGCTCTCAGTCAAACTTATTGGCAAATGTGCAGCGAGATTGTGCTGGGTAGGAATTAAAAGAAAAAGTAGTCCAGAAATCATGCTGAAAACATGGACCCTTGTATGTTTTCAGTAGTTTAGGCTAAACACTGGAAAAGGCATGACGTGTGCATGCATTTCACAAATAAAATCAAGCAATTTGTAAAAGGCAAGCCCACAAACCAACAAAAGTGATGGGTGTGCGGTGGGTGTGCTTTTGGCCTGGTTAAAAGCCTACAGAGATATTACAGCAGGCTACAGCACTTGCACGCTCAACACTAAAAATAAAATAAGAAAGGCTGACCTACAGACTTTGACATTGCATATTCAGATGTGCACTCTTTAACACTGAAATTACTGTAATTAAGCATGCACCTCTAAAAAAGAAATTAGGGCCTTTGTGTCAAACAAAAAGGGCAAGATGACTTAGCTATGTGTAAAAACATATATGTTACCTAGTGGTGGCAGCCACTAGTTGATTAAAGGTAAGACCTAGTTTCCGTAGAAAAATCATTTTTTTACTTGCCCATATGTTTTGCACTGATTGACGAATCTTCAAGATTTCCCCAAAACATACAACAGTCACATCAGCTGCTGTTTGGAAAGTTTTAGGTTGATCCATCAAACGGGGGCCAAGAAAAAAGTGGGGGGCCCAAAATGTATTTTCCCCATGTTACTTTCATTGGGGGTTTTGACAGGAATAGAAGATGTACACCAAATTTGGCAAAAATCTGGCTCTTGGTCCGGAAAGCGACCGCTTTGTAATTTGTTGTACATCCGTTCAGTAGTCTGTGAAATATTAAAGAAAAAAACAACTTGTATACTTAGGGACGTGAATGCTCCGCGAACCCTCCCGATCTCATGCTGAGATCTAATTGGCTGCCAACAGTTCTACAGGAAGTGTTGGCAGCCTTCTTGGGACTCGGCTTTAGCTAAGCCCAAGAAAAAAAGGATTTAAAATAAGAAAAGGGGCCAGCTACTTAAAATAATAGCTGACTATTTTTAAAGGTAATGGAAATAGTAAATAAAACATGAGGTAAAATCATCATTTTAATAGTATCCAGTTGGTCCCACCATGATGAAAATATCGGGGACCATGCCAGAAGTAGGTCTTGTATTTTAGCTGTATTTTAACATAGTGATTTGCAGATAAGACACTCATGAATTGTGGGGGAAAACCAGACAACAAGGTGTTTAATTTGTGAGTGACACCATGTAAAATTAGAATTAATAAAAATGTATTGATAGCAGAATGAATTAAAGGGCCAAACCACAGGTGTAGTAAATTAATCATATAGCCTGAGATACTAGTATGCAAAGATATTTTCTAGTAAAAAAAGGAGTTAAAAAAGGTAAGAGGATCAGATAAATATATCAAAATACCTTCTGAATGCCACTTTTAAATCCTGTTATGATAGGGTTACATCCAATCCATTCTTGGAAGGGTTCCAAACAAATGAGCAGATATATGACAGCCTCATCTAGTACCTCTATGGAAGTTAAAGTAGGGCGAGAAATGTCCATTCACAAACACGCTGCTAACATAACATACAATTCTGAAATAACACTTTGCATTTCAGGACATCTCAACAAAGTCAGCACTAGAGTTGTCATATGTGTATATCAGGCTGCCTGTGTAAAAAATGGAAATAAAAATAAGGCCTAATAAGTCTATAACTCTGTTTCTACTTTTCTAGGGTGGCCCATTTGTAGACAAAGACACAATACATGTCAAATTATGTATTAATTGCATATTCTCTGCAACCTTCACAGGTCCAACAACCTGGTTCAGTGGACCACATTCTGCCAGGCAAGACAGTTCAACTCAAGACCAGAAGAAAGCCTTCAGTGAAGTCTCCACTAATGCAAGTCTGGATGAACAGGAGCCAGCTGGTCCATCTTGTCTGTCTGGCCAGGCAGCTCCTGTGAGTCAAACTCATCCCACACCTATACCTCTCACCACAGTTGCAACAGTATCTCAGCTTGAAGACATCTCCAGTTCCTGTTTGCTGAGGAGGTACATACCAATCCTGTGCCCCCCCAGTCCTGGCTGATGTTCAGTCACCACCAACACAGCATACAGTTCTGCCAGGTCACAGTGGGCTGAGGCACTCTTCCTCAAGAGCACAGGCTATTGGGGATAGGGGTCATTGGAGGGAATCTGTGGGCCAGCCAAGTGAGGTCACTGAGGTTTTGCCAACCAGACCACCATTGATCAAGACTGGGGATCAGTACTACAGTCCCAAAATGTGATGGGCCAGGTTGCAACTGAACTCTGGGAAATCCTGGCGGTGCAGAGGGAGCACATCTTGAAACTACGGAACCACAGTGAAAGACTAAGCTCCCTGCCTGGGGTGCTATTTGACATCTTTTACCATATGTGGAGAACTTTTCCCATTCTATCTGCCCCTGTCTATGGTCCCTCCACAGCTGGGAAAAGTACACCACTGCCAGCCACAGACAGGGAGGTACTGCCATATTAGGAGTCTGCTTCTACTGCCCCAGTCCCTTCATCTGTGTCTCCCCATTCCCCAAAGGGACAGTCATCCAGACCAGCAGGAGAGGATGGAAAGACCAACACCACCACCTCCAAAAGACACATAACCTAATTTATTCCGCTGTGTGTCTACCATTCACTCTGTGGATTATTTCATGGACATGTGTACCTTTCTGGGGTCATTTGTATTCTGGACATTTGAATTCAAACTGTTTTTGGCTCTACTGCCATGTATCTATCCCCCATGATAGTTTATTTTTAATTTATTTCAATAGTTTTTGATTCACCTTACTCTTTTTTGTGCATGATAATAAATGTTATGGGCACAGGCTACTTCACTCTTGTTGGATTATTTGTGGCCTTTCATGTGTCATGTCTGTCATCCATCATCATATTGTCAAATCTTTTGAACATTCATTTGCCATAAAAAGGTGAAATGATAAACAGGTAAAGTGTTAACCAATTTTTTCAAAGAAAACCAACTCAACTCTGAATGTATTTGGAACATACATATGTTGGCAACAAGTCCTCGTAGAAATGAAATCTGGGTTTCAATAATTAGGCCTAGCCCCAATAATCTGTGCCATTCAGGGTTCTACGCTCCATGACACCATGGAGGAAAGGGCATATGTGATTGTCTCAAATAAAATAGACAAACTATCATTGATGCATGACCACAGTTGGAGCCATACATCCTGCCCTCACAATAGGAATCCTAGATCCATAACAGCAATAGTCTACATTATGGCAGTAACAACATTTGAGGCCACATGACCATTACAGGACATTGTGGCAGTATCTGGTGCAATGACACATTCACTTATCAATGATATGCTAACACAAAGTCCAATCACCTATGATGATACAAATCACATGCTGCTTCCACAGTCCAAAAATTGAAGATCTAGCCAACGTGAAGCAATAACAGTATGCTAGGGCTTTATATATGCACATATTGCCTTGATGGCAGCCTCATGCAGAAAACAGGTCTGATATAATCTTCTGAATTTCCATACTATCAGAGGGCAAGTTGTCTCTGGAAAAGATTAGTCAATCCCAAATGGGTGTGTGTCCCGGAATCAACACATGTACACTATGTACTTCCAAACAGCAACATATCACAGCAAATGTCACAACTTTGAATTGTCCAAATGATGATGACAAGGTGAAGGACCCTGAAACAGAATAGCAAGGGAAATTATATTTATCATATATTAAATCCAACTCAATTGACAAGTCATGAAGACACACATGCCTTATACAAGCACAGTTAATCTCTGCTAATGATTACAGTAGTCAATGCAGAGAAACTCTCATCCTCTAACATCTTTGACCTGAAATTTCCTGCACTGATCATTCCTCACAAATTAGCATAGCAGACAGATATTTTACCTATGTCTCAAGTTGTGCTGACATTGCTGGTTATAATTTGTAAAGGTAAACATACACTCAGGTGAAGTAGTAGTCAACCAAACTTGACGTAGGTCAATTCATTCTTCTTCACCACTGTCATCTTCTATGGGTATTTCAACATCCTCACCCAGGGGCTCATCACCGTCTCCCTCCTCTGCAACTACAAGGATGTTTCTCCCACAGCGATGCTATGGAGAATGCAGCAGGCAACTGTGATGTGGCACACCTTATTCTGTGATTAAAGGAAGGCTCCACAGGTCTTGCCCAGGCACCTAAACCTGGCCTTGAGGAGCCGATAAACCCACTCCTCTGGCCTTTGTATTCTTCCATGGGCCTTACTGAAGCAGACTTTCCTGGTTGTTGAATTTCTCAGCGGTGCCAATAACCACAGTTTAGGATACGCTGAGTCTCCTACACTGAAGCAACTCATCTACAGATGACTCAAATATCAAGCCATTGTCCCTTCATGAACTGGGATTTAGGCAAAAGATCATCAAGGCATATTGTACTTACCAGCAATCCTGGCCCTCTCCGGTCCAAGTTGAGACATCTGCATAGTTATGTTGCTCTTGCGCAGCACTAATAAATCAGGTGTTGATCAAGGGATGCAGGCACACACACTTGATATGTATAAGTATGGTAAGCAGACAGCTTGCACATTGATGGAAATAGAAGTTCTTCCGATTGCGATAGACCTTTTCACTTGAGTGTGGCAACAAGGCAATATGCAGGCCATCTATTGCTCCAACCACATGCGGTAGTCCACCCAAAGCATTAAATTCTACCTTCACAGTGGCCAAATCCTGTGGACATGAGAATTGGATGTAGTTGTTGATGTGTTTAATCAAGGAAGCAAAGTAGCACTCCACTGAAAGTTGGCTGGGGGTATGCCACCTGATGCTGCCACAGTGCATTGAAAAGTGCCAGTGACAACAAAATGCAGTTCTGCCATTAGTTTTACTAGTGGTGTTATGGCTTCTGGATTCATATTGTGAGGCAGAAGATCAGGTTCCAACTGCTGAAACAAATCCAGGATAGTTTGCTTATTTAGTCAAAATTGTTTGATGACGTCACTTTCCTTCATGGTGGCAAGGTCTGGAAAGGACCGAAACACCTCAGGCCATCTTCTCCTACACATGGCTAGGCTCAGACATCTGTATGTATGGTAAAGAATATATCAGCTGAAATGGTCACACCATACTTTTTATGTCAACACACATCCGACTTCTTCCTAACAGTAGAAATGTCATTGGGTAATACATGTACATACATTAAGATCTCATTTTTGGAACTCAATTTTTTTTTCCAATTTTTTAAATGTATCACTTTACATTATATGTGCAAATGTTACAATTCAAATGTATTATTTGCACACAATTGTTTTGAAAAATGTCCTTAAAAATACCATCAATGTAGGTAGTACTTTCCCGTGGCACCAGGGGTATCAAACACAGTCACGGTTCATAGTTTATTGAGGCATATCTTGCCAAGAAAAGTGTAGTTTGTATCTGACATTTAAAAATACACTAGTCTCTACTTTGAGTGCTGGTGACTCACTATCAATTAAAAAATTTGGAGCTTCACGCCCTAAAATGGCAGCCATCAGCACATTTGCTACCTGACAGCTGTCAGCGCAAGTTGACCGCGTAATAGGTTATAGCCTCCATGACAGCCCCTGCCATAGGCTAACATGTGTGATAGCTGTGCACTAAAAGTCAATAGTTGTGTCTGACTCCATCACGGATCGCGTTGATGTACAGTCATTTCTTTGAGACCCTAGAGGAACAGGTACATGTTTGTTTGGGGAATGTATGGCTGAGTAACCTCTTCCTTTCTGATACACAGGGTATTTTGTTCATTTTTGGTAAAGAGGTAGTGTTGTGATTGGATTTGATAGAATAATGTAGCTGGGACAGATCGTTTTTTGGCCCTGACTGAAATGTCTGTGCAAGTCAACTGAAAGTAGAAGCTGTAATGTGTGTCTATGTAACACACAAATCCTATTCAATCACAGAAAGAGCAGGTCACTGATTACCAATTGCCAGTACACTTTATACCACTAGTATAACTGCCAACATCCAGCCAATGTTGGAATGATGTTGATTAAAAATATAGAGGGTCTGGAGTTGTCTGATGCTATACTGTCATGTGGGAATCCATCACATAATGTGCATTAAGTTGCTCTGTCTGGTTTAAACCAGTCCAGGAGCCACATATAGGTAAAGTTAGTTTATGTGCAGCAAGTTCAGATGGTACTGGCTCACAATCATCCATCCCAGTTTGTCCCTTTCCAACACACACGTATTCATACAACCCACAATTTCCTGCTATCACTGACACATAGCAGTCCTTCTACCTTGCCCTTGTAACTGTATGTGATGCAGACCATGAGTCCAGACTCTTGGGAGTTTAGGCAAGAAAGGCAATGTAGTTGTGGGTGTGGATATGTGCAAGGATTGAACAGGTGGTTTGGCCTGGCATGGCTCCCACAACAGGATAGCTTGTATAGCTCTGGCCAAGATAATGTTGTAGGTGTGATGAGGTAACATGACAAGTAAGCAAGTGTTGATGGTGCACATGAGTTCACTGCAAATCAGTATTTCTGATCTACCTGTAACATTTTGCTGGGAAACAATCTAGTAACTGTTTGGTGAATGTACGTGTGAATATCCAACAGGTAATGCCACAGCTGTACTGCCAAACCGAAATATTGAATTTACATTTCTTGTTCTTATATTTCATTCATACAGGTCAACGCCCACCAGAAGTGGGAGATCTTGAAGGCTGTCGCGAAGAAGGTGCAGACCCTGGGGGTTCACAAGCGGCATAGCCTGCACTGTTCGAAGAAATGTGAGGGCCTAAGTCATGGGACATGCAAGTCAACTGAGAGCCAAATCAGGCAGCGTTCCCAGTGATCCAGATGGGTGCGCTGCACCCTGACCCCCCTAATGGCAGTTGCTTACTTTGGGCTTCATGGGCAGTTGAGGGCCCAACAGCAGCATCAGAAGGGTAAGTCATAGTCTGTAGATAGTGTTGTGTTTTGACCTCTTTACTTTCCCGCTATGTTATATGCCATCAACACTGAGTTTAACACACATCCAAAGCACATGATGATTTCTGGAGATGTATTTGATCAGACAGTGTCTGATGCTGTGTGTGGTGAAGGATGACATTAAATTCCTCCTCACAAGGCAAGTACTGTTGTACATGTCGCTGCATGCAAACAAAGGGATTGCCAACATTTTCACAATTACATGAGGAACAGCTTCACAAAACGTGCCCCACATCATGAATGGCTCAGGTGGCATGGTACACACAAATGTGTTCAGTGACTGTAGGCTCCGTTACTGGTAACTGTGGCAAACTGTGCAATTAAAGTGTAGCTGATATATTAGAGTGGACGTTGGTAAGTTGGTGCTATGACAATATGAGAATGTAAATTTGTACCAAAAGTATTGGTATTCTGTGTACAGTGGCATCATTCCTTGTCTGAGACATGTTTGAAAGCAGTTTGTCCAGCAAACTTATGGTAAGTTAATGGTGACAGTAGCAGGTGGACCTGAGTCCTTAGTACTTCACAAATTTGCATATAACCCACTCTGTGATTACCAATGTGATTTTTTCTGCCAAAATGTAGTGATTGCAACAGACAGGAATGTGTCCACATTTGTGTGAGAGTTCTACATTCCACAGACAACATTTTTGTGTCCTGAGTCCAGCCCACCAGAGTAGATGATGATGGAGAACAATGTGATACTGAAAGGGACATTTACATATGGAAGATTACATCACATAGATGTTGTGGTAACCCCCAGTCAATTTCTATCCCAAAAGCTTACCATTTGGGAAAAGTGAATCAATTTTAGCTCTGTAGTAAAGTGGTTCACAGATGTCTGCAGGCCTCTGCGTTTACTCATGCTGTTGGAATCCTTTGTCATGGAGTGAACTACCAGTGTATAAGTGACAAAGGCATAAACGACAAGGGAGCTGAGATGGGGGATTACTGAACTTGTTGCAAATGTTGTGTGACATACATTGATGTTCAATTGTATTCTCACAGATACCCTAAAACTCCAATATCAGTTTTTTCAGCATCAACTGGGAAAGGCAAAGGTGACAATGGCCACATTGGCAAGGATAAAGCTGGCCACTATGGATTGGGTATGGATACCAGTGAAAATGAGGGAATCAGTGGCAGCGAAGGGAATGACCAGGAGGCCATGAGTCATTCAGGATCTTCCTCAGAGGCCTCCAATAAAGACCAGTCGCTAGTGGGAGTGGACATGAAAGACTGTGACTCCTGCATCTTTATCCACCTCCATTCCAAACTTCACCCTCCCTCTTGCTCTCTACCTCTAGTTGGCTATAGCTGTAAAATGGGCAGCATCACCTTTGCTGCCGGCATCTCTACCCATGTCCCAGTGTCCCAGGCTGTGCTCACTGAAGAGGCTGTAGACCTCTTGTGAATAATTGCTGTAGCCCAGCCTGCACTTTTGAATGCTATCCAGGGGCTGGCTTGCCAGAACACCCAGATGCTGGCTTACTTGGATGGCATTCGCCCTGTCTGGCCTAGAGCGATCATTCCAGGATCTGGCCTCTTCATTGGCCACAGGCTCACACCCGCCCCAACCTCATGCCCACACTCTCACCCCTTCTCCATCCCAAATCTCTCAACTCGACCCAAGCCAAAGCACACCCAAACATTTGGAAGCACCCAAAAGAACAAGCAACACATCCCAATGACAACACATCAAAAAATACAGGCACAGACACACACATCCAGACACCACACACAATACCACCACTAGCATACCCACGGGCACCACACCCACAATGACACAACCACACACTCATATCACCAGCACCCCCACAGACACAATACCTACCACTACACCAAAACCAACACATATCACAAGCATAGCCCCAGTCAGTGCACCCACCAAGACACAACTACACACTCCTGCCACCAGCACACCCATAGATACAACACCTACCACTACACCAGTACCGACACACCACTAACATACACCCAGCAGAACACCCACCATCACATACACATGTACCAGCACACCAACAGACACCACACCAACACATACCACATCCACTACACACATATCCACACACACACATACTGGACCCAAATGCCCGCACTCACCAGCACAACAGACAATCAGTAAGAGACACAAATCTAAAGATAAAGGTCCTCATTATGACATTGGCGGTAAATCCCGCTTACCGCCATGCTGACTGCCGCCAACATACCGCAGCCACAGCTGACATCCACTCACCACATTATGACACACACACACAAATCCATCACTACAGGGAGTGCAGAATTATTAGGCAAATGAGTATTTTGACCACATCATCCTCTTTATGCATGTTGTCTTACTCCAAGCTGTATAGGCTCGAAAGCCTACTACCAATTAAGCATATTAGGTGATGTGCATCTCTGTAATGAGAAGGGGTGTGGTCTAATGACATCAACACCCTATATCAGGTGTGCATAATTATTAGGCAACTTCCTTTCCTTTGGCAAAATGGGTCAAAAGAAGGACTTGACAGGCTCAGAAAAGTCAAAAATAGTGAGATATCTTGCAGAGGGATGCAGCACTCTTAAAATTGCAAAGCTTCTGAAGCGTGATCATCGAACAATCAAGCGTTTCATTAAAAATAGTCAACAGGGTCGCAAGAAGCGTGTGGAAAAACCAAGGCGCAAAATAACTGCCCATGAACTGAGAAAAGTCAAGCGTGCAGCTGCCACGATGCCACTTGCCACCAGTTTGGCCATATTTCAGAGCTGCAACATCACTGGAGTGCCCAAAAGCACAAGGTGTGCAATACTCAGAGACATGGCCAAGGTAAGAAAGGCTGAAAGACGACCACCACTGAACAAGACACACAAGCTGAAACGTCAAGACTGGGCCAAGAAATATCTCAAGACTGATTTTTCTAAGGTTTTATGGACTAATGAAATGAGAGTGAGTCTTGATGGGCCAGATGGATGGGCCCGTGGCTGGATTGGTAAAGGGCAGAGAGCTCCAGTCCGACTCAGACGCCAGCAAGGTGGAGGTGGAGTACTGGTTTGGGCTGGTATCATCAAAGATGAGCTTGTGGGGCCTTTTCGGGTTGAGGATGGAGTCAAGCTCAACTCCCAGTCCTACTGCCAGTTCCTGGAAGACACCTTCTTCAAGCAGTGGTACAGGAAGAAGTCTGCATCCTTCAAGAAAAACATGATTTTCATGCAGGACAATGCTCCATCACACGCGTCCAAGTACTCCACAGCGTGGCTGGCAAGAAAGGGTATAAAAGAAGGAAATCTAATGACATGGCCTCCTTGTTCACCTGATCTGAACCCCATTGAGAACCTGTGGTCCATCATCAAATGTGAGATTTACAAGGAGGGAAAACAGTACACCTCTCTGAACAGTGTCTGGGAGGCTGTGGTTGCTGCTGCACGCAATGTTGATGGTGAACAGATCAAAACACTGACAGAATCCATGGATGGCAGGCTTTTGAGTGTCCTTGCAAAGAAAGGTGGCTATATTGGTCACTGATTTGTTTTTGTTTTGTTTTTGAATGTCAGAAATGTATATTTGTGAATGTTGAGATGTTATATTGGTTTCACTGGTAATAATAAATAATTGAAATGGGTATATATTTTTTTTTGTTAAGTTGCCTAATAATTATGCAAAGTAATAGTCACCTGCACACACAGATATCCCCCTAACATAGCTAAAACTAAAAACAAACTGAAAACTACTTCCAAAAATATTCAGCTTTGATATTAATGAGTTTTTTGGGTTCATTGAGAACATGGTTGTTGTTCAATAATAAAATTAATCCTCAAAAATACAACTTGCCTAATAATTCTGCACTCCCTGTATTCAGCCACAGACACAAATCTGCCACACCAAAGGTCAGTGATAAACTGGCGGTATCAAAACCCAACAGAACTACGCCCACCACATTATGACCCACGAATCACCACGGCAGACATTCAACAGTGATAAACTATTGGCGGTACATACCACCACGCTCAAAATACACACACTCAAACAACACAGCACCACCATGGACAATTCAAACTACACACACCTGACAAACATACACACACCACACACCCACGCCACTATAAAACACACACCCACAGTACCCACAACCCTTTATGAATACAAACCATTGGCACGAGACAAACACCATGGCCACAGACAAGACCAGAGCCACACACCACCTACACCTATACACCACCCATGTACCTTGCATCCCACACCCCAACACATCACCCTACACACCCTCACTCATACTACTCACACAACACCCATGGCACCTCAAAGACACCCGATTCTCAGAGGAGGAGCTAAGGGTCACGGTAGAGGAAATCATCCGGGTAGAGCCACAGCTATTCGGATCACAGGTGCAGCAGATACCTATAACTAGGAAGATGGAGCTATGGTGGAGGATCGTGGACAGGGTCAATGCTGTGGGACAGCACCCAAGAACCAGGGATGACATCAGGAAGACGTGGAACGACCTACGGGGGAAGGTACATTCCATTGCCGCAAGACACCAACTCCCTGTACAGAGGACTGGAGGTGGACCCCCACAACTAACAACATGGAAGGAGCAAGTCTTGGCAATCATGCTTCCTGAGGGCCTGGCGGGAGTAGCAGGAGGACTGGACTGTGGTAACTCAACTCTATACTACTGCTACCCCCCTACCTGCATGCCATCACATACCCACACCCTCACCCTCACTCCCATCACCCCACCACCTCCCACACACCCTACCATCACATATCACTCATCCCAATGTCAAGCCCTGCATGCACCACCAATGCATGGACACCACTCACAGCCCTGAATGGACACCTATCACTAAAGCATGCATACTAGAGAGAATCAGCTAGCCCACCTTATACCAACTCACACAAGTGAAAGCTGCCAGGGTGAATACAACTAAAGAGGGGTACCATATGTGGCTACAATGGCTACAATATGTCACACACAGAAACAGTAACACTGCATTCACATCCCCACAGGTACCCCAGCCAAGGTCAGCAGAGAAAAGGTGCCAGCACTGTCCAGTCCTCCCACAGAAGAGGCCCACAGTGATGACAGCAACTCTGGTCATCTGGATGGCCAACCTGGCCCATCAGGGACCTCTGGACAGTCGGTTACCCAGCCACAGTCGCACACCACCAGAGACCCTCCCCCCTCAGGAAACACTACCACAGCACCCACCCAGCGTACCCATACCTCTGTCCCCAGGACACGTCAATCAGCAGTGTGTCCACTACTACAGGGACCCCAGGGCTCACCTCGCCCCCAAGACAATCAGGGACAATGGGGTCAGTGGCAGTGGGCACACGGTTCAGGGGACAGAGGCACAGGACAACAGGGAAACTGGGAGGACTGCTTTGTGCCAGGGGGAGGACAGGCCCAGGGAATCAACTCTCCAAGAGGCACTCACCGAGATCCTGGGAGCATACCATCATTCCCAGGATACGCTGTGCCAGATCCTGGCCAACATGCAGGAGAACAGGAGGCTGCAGGAGGGACAGTACCAGGGGATCAGGGAGGACTTGCAGGCCATTACCACCACCCGGGTTTCCATTGCAGGGGTGCTGGCAGACATGGCCAACATTATGAGGGAGGCAGTCCTACAACAGTGGGCCTCTGCCACTATCCAGACATCTGAACTGCCTTGCCACCTCAGCTGCCGCTAGTGGACAGGAGGCCCTGCCACAAGACCAACAGACCACCATCACCCCTCCCCCTGCAGAAGGAGAACCACCCCACAAATGTTCCCTGCGATCCAGGCAGAAGCCAGAGTCTATTGCCAGGACCCCGCCAGGAAATGAGACTCTCCTGATTATCACTCTTGTGTCCCACTCTGTCACCCTGTCCACCTTGAACTGGCATTGCTCACCTTCCTATGTCCCCTTGGACAATACACCTGTGCTACCAATAGACTGGAACAATACCCTGGACTTTTTCCATTATCACTCCAGCCCAGTGCATTTGCCCCTCTACTTCTTACCACTTAAATAAACACCCTTTGAAAAAATACCAGTATGGAGTATGTCAAATGATTTACGTAGGTATTCGTTTAACCAGGTTCAAACATTGCATTTCAAATGTACAGTAATGTTCACATTGGAAAGACCTGTAGTTGGCTGCAGTGATCACACCAGGTGCTATAGTGGGGCACCAACATCTGAAAAATGAGTGACCAAAGGGTACAGTGAGTGGGCATAGAAGTGGAAAATAACAGTATGCCAGTGACAAAGATAAACAAGAAAATGTCAATGAAAGGTGAGGTTGCACTGTAGTACCTGTGTGTCATTGGAAGTATTGTCTTATCACTGCAGTTCCGTTGTCCACATCTTCAGCCTCTGCCTCCTCATCCTCACCGCCCACAGGGTTCACTGCTGCCCGACAGCCATCTCCGGCCTCCTCCTCCTGCAGAAAAGGTACATGGCATCTCAAGGCAAGGTTGTGCAACATACAGCATGCCACGATTATCTGGCAGACGTTCTTGGGTGAGTAGCACAGGGATCCACCTGTTAGATGAGGCACTGAAACCTGGCCACCAGGAGGCCAAAAGTACGTTCTATGATCCTTTTTGTACGCCCATGTGGCTCATTGTAACATTCTTCTGCCCTTGTCCTGGGATTCCTCACAGGGGTCAGTAGCCATGTTAGGTTGGGGTAACCTGAGTTAGCTGCAAATATGGAGGGACAACATTTAACCACACACTATCCCATATGGCCTACACCATACCCATACACCAAGATCCACTGGGTGGGACCCAGGGCTCACCTATTAGCCACACCCTGTGCCTTTGTAGTTGGGCCATCACATTTGGGATGCTGCTATTCCTCAGGATAAAGTCATCATTCACCGACCCAGGATACTTAGCATTCACATGGGAGATGTACTGGTCCGCCAGGCACACCATCTGGACATTCATAGAATTAAAACTCTTTTGATTTCTAAATACCTGTTCATTTTGCCCGGGGGGGGGCAAATGCAATATGTGTTCTATCAATTGCCCCAATTACATTGGGGATATGTCCCATTGCATAGAAGTTAGCCTTCACTGTGGGCAAATCCTCCACCTGGGGGAATACAATGTAGCTGCACCTGTGTTTAATCAGGGTAGACAACACTCTGGTCAGCACTATTGAGAACATTGGATGTGACATTCCTGCTGCCAAGCCCACTGTCACTTTGAAAGAACCAGTTGCCAGGAAATGGAGTACTGATAGAACTTGCACAACAGTGGGGATCCCAGTGGGATGACAGATCTCAGATATCAGGTCAGGCTCCAGTTGGGCACAGAGCTTCGTGATTGTGGCCCTGTCAAATCTGTAGGTGAGGATAATGTGCCTCCATTGTTGCCAAGTCCACCAGAGGTCTGTACACGGGGGTATGTCTCCATCTCCTATTCATACGCAGCTGTAGCAATCTATGGGGCAAAAGAGTGAGGAGCCTGTCATAAAATGAACATTGTAGCCACAACAGTACAATTCATGATGTTAATTTGAAATGTATAAGTGGCAATTGTCCTGTATGTCCAATTGTGAACTGTGACACAGTTATAATCCAGGGCCTGCCCCCACCTCCCCTGAAATGGCGTCTGCCTGTCCTGTGTGGAGCGACAGGTGGAAGTGAGGTAATTCCGCTGATGTTGTGCACCGATTCGGGAGGTGGTTGGGAACCGCTGTGCAACGCTTCATTGTATAATATTGGCCCCTATGGGGTACAGTGGCCAATGATGATGTACGCCAGCGTTGAAGGTATGCATTAAAAAGGTGAGTTTCTTCCTTAAATGACTCCCAATCTACCAACTCAGGTGTAGAGGTTTGGCCACCGCAGTTGTGTTGGCGGGACTGCACATTGTGATTGGTTCATAGTAAAAGGGGCAGTCATCCAGCCACCAGCTGCTTTTGCCTATGTTGCCATTGATGTGGGTGAAGTGTCTTGCCGGTTAAGGCGGAACGTTGGTGGTCTTTTGCATACGCTCCAGCAGACATCCAAATAGGGCAAGTGGACCATCAAAGTGGCCGGCGGGATTCCAGTCAAAAATTCGATAGCAGGACCATTACCGCTAACATCTAAATAAAAGTAGGTTCTGATAAAAGTGAATTATTAAATCTCCATCTACCGGCCTCTAACCTAACATTAGAGATATCTTATGAAGCTGTAATTGGGGCATGACCAGATATAGAAATAGCACCAACCTCAGAACGATTGACAGAATGGAGTAGTGATTCAGAAGAAGAATACAGTCAATTCTCGATTTTGTATTAGGAATAGGAGAAAATAAACTAAATGATAGTTTGTCCAGATTGGCTATCTGAGATTTCAGTTACTTTTCCATGTCAAAAAAGCACTCACAAAAGGAAGAAACAGAAATAGAAAAGGAAGAGAGAGATAGTTAGGAAAGAAGATAGTAAAAAAAGAAGCAGAAAAAGGCTAAATATCCAGATCTGAAAAACAGAAAACTGAATGAACCACATGGCAAAAATGACAACAAAGCACAAAGAAAAAATACAATCATATACACCAGAGGACGAGGAAACATAATAAATGGCCCTGTAAAGTTTCAGCCCATTAGTCTGTATTGTATGAGAGGAAATAAAGTGGAGAAACACTCTGAAGTTAGCAGGATCATCAAAAGATTTGGTGGTTCCTTCATGGGTAATCTTGCATATGCTGGGATCGAAGATCACATAAAGAATGTTTAAGTATCTCATCTAATATCTGAAAATGAGAAACTCCTTTTATCTGGTCCTGATCACAGTAGAAATGTCTAACTGATATACTGTTTGGCAGCAGGTCTCAACGAACAATACACCTAGCCCTTTCACCTGATATCATAAAGGTGAAACAACAATTTTTTGAAATTATATCTTTGTATCAGTCCGTGTGTGCACTCATCACAGCACCTGCTGCCAAGGTGCCAACCCCGAAGGGATCATACATGTAAAATATTTTAATAGTGCACCACTAGTTACAAAGTATCATAAAAGTCCAGACATCATATAGTGTCACTTTTGTTCATTTAGTTATCTTCTTTTTAGTCAACTTCTCTTTGGAACAAATTCATAAAAACATCAGCCAACACGTTTCGTCCTCAACACAGGACTTCTTCAGGACTGCAATGCAATAAGAATAATATCCTCAATGCAATAACTTATATATTTAATTAATAGAAAAAGATATTCTTTTTCTAAAATTATAAAAAGAAAACCATCTTAATCGTGTGGAAAACTAAGACATACTCACTAATAATAATAAAACAACTAAAGAGCAAAACGGCAAGGGACATTTACATTCAATATTAAACACCAGGACACACTTATATACAAAGCAAATCAATGGCATGGGAAAACAATCTTCCTTTCTTCCATAATTATAAAAACAAACATATTTATATATTACAAAAAAGAGAGTATAAAGGGGAAACAACAAATATATATATATATACATCGACCAACTATTCATACATATGACATAAAAACAGATACAATACATTACAAACTAACTGCAAGCACACCAAGTTTAAAATTAGTTAGCAAATTATCCAAAAGATAAATAAAACAAAAAGAACCACTATTAATTGCCATAAAGGTTCTTACTCTGCTTGATGATGCCAATTACACAATATTAGGTAACCCTAACAAATTACTACCCTAACCGAAAATATGACAACGCCATACCTTGTGTATGTATAGTTTCCATGCTTGTCATCAAGCATTGAATATCAGAGTAAGTGTAGTTAGTGTGGCGTAAACCGAATGTGGGCTAACCAGCCAAAACGGAATTGAAAAAGAAAAGAGATTTATGCACAATCACTATTGTGTTATCTTATGTCTAATTTGCCTTTTTTTCATTTTTTAGTAGGATATCATTGGTGATTGCTGCGGCTGTGCAGAGTAGTTGCTGGTGAGTCAAGCGTTTTTAAGGCAAGTGAGCGATATAGTTTTTGAGTTTATAACTTTTAGTGATAAAGCTACACTTAGGGGGTCATTCTGACCCCGGCGGGCGGCGGAAGCCGCCCGCCTGGAGGGAACCGCCAGAATACCGCTGCGCGGTCAAAAGACCGCCGCGGGTATTCTGGGTTTCCCACTGGGCTGGCGGGCGACCGCCAACAGGCCGCCCGCCAGCCCAGTGGGAAACACCCCTCCATGAGGATGCCGGCTCCGAATGGAGCCGGCGGAGTGGAGGATGTGCGACGGGTGCAGTAGCACCCGTCGCGAATTTCAGTGTCTGCTGAGCAGACACTGAAATTCAGGGTGGGGCCCTCTTACGGGGGCCCCTGCAGTGCCCATGCCATTGGCATGGGCACTGCAGGGGCCCCCAGGGGCCCCACGACACCCCATACCGCCATCCTGTTCCTGGCGGCCGAAGCCGCTAGGAACAGGATGGCGGTATGGGGGTCAGAATCCCCATGGCGGCGCAGCAAGCTGCACCGCCATGGAGGATTCAACAGGACAGGGGAAAACCGGCGGGAGACCGCCGGTTTTCCCTTTCTGGCCACGGCTGAACCGCCACGGTCAGAATACCCTGTGGAGCACCGCCAGCCTGTTGGCAGTGCTCCCGCCGACCCCGGCGGTCCTTGACCGCCGGGGTCGGAATGACCCCCTTAGTTTGTTACTTATCTTACACAGTGCTGGTTGTTGGTGGTGCATTTGTACAGTTAGTTTTTGTAGGAAGGATCATGGCTAGCCGAAGGATGACCGCTCAGCAGGTTGTTGGTGTGCTTTTTGAGTCGTCTTCTTACCATGATTATGAGACTGACTCTGCATCTGAGGCAGAGGAGGAAGTGCAAGATTCTGGAAGTGAATTTTCTGTCAGAGAGGAATCATGTGATGATGAAGCCACTCTCAGTGCTAATGAAGGGCCTGTTTTAGAGGAGGACACTGATGTGCCAATCATGCAGCAGCCAGCGACAGAAAGGCTTCCCATTTTAAGACCTGACACGTGGGTTGCACCAAACATAGAGCATGGTATTAACAGGGTGCCAAGTTAATACGGAAAACATTTTGCCTGTCAACTTTTTTTAGTTGCTTATGGACAATATATTTTTGGAAGGGATTGTTGATCAGACTATTTTGTATACAGAGCAGTATTTGAGGGACAACGCTGCCAGACCAAGGCCACACTCCAAAGCTAGCCTGTGGATTCCCAGTTGAAAAAGTTCTTGGGTTTAACTTTTTTGATGGGGCTGATAAGGAAGCCATCACTGTCTTCATATTAGTCTACTAGTTCCTTGATGGCAACTGCTATATTTCCTGCATTCAGAAGTCATAACTGGTATGAGCTTCTTCTTCGGATGTTGCATTTTATAGATAATGCTTTAGCCTTTGCCGCAAGATCACCCTGATTCTGACCGTCTTTTTAAGATTAGACGTATCCTTGATCATTTGGTAGATCGGTTTTCAGAGATCTATGTTCCAGACAAAGAAATATCTGTAGAAGAGTCTTTGGTCCTGTTCAAGGGTCGTTGGTTTTTAGGCAGTACATTCCTGGCAAGAAGGCACGGTATGGAATTAAATTGTATATGCTGTCTGAAAGTAGTACAGGATATGTTTATAAATTCCAGGTCTACACTGGTAGGGATTCCAGTATTGACCCCCCCTAGTTGTCCACCCACTTTTGGAGTTAGTGAGATGTTGTGTGGGAACTTGGTAGATGATTGTTTAACAAAGGCCACCATTTATATGTAGATAACTTCTACACTGGAGTTCAGTTGTTCAAGGAGTTGTTCAGAGTGGACACTGTTGTGTGTGGCTCAATCCTCTCTAATCGGAAAGGCTATCCAAGACAGCTTGCCTATAAAAAACTTGAGCAGGGACAGTGCAGTGCCTTGCGGAATGATGAGCTGCTAACTGTGAAATCTGTAGACAGGATGGATGTGTACATGCTAATTACCATCCATGATGAGAGTACTTCACCTGTGGCTGTTTGGGGTCAAGTTGCTGAAGTGCTCAAACCTGTGTGCATTTTAGACTACAATAAGCACACAGTGGTGTTGATAGAGTAGATTAGAACCTTACACTGCTGCTCGTAAGTCTTATGTTTGGAATAAGAAATTAGAGGTTCACTTGTTCCACTTGCAAACTTTGAATGTTTTTGTTGTGTTCAAGGTTACTTCTCCAGAGTCAAGGATGATCTTTGTGAAATTCCTGGAGTCTATCATAGTGAGCCTTGTTGTGCTGGAACAGGCAAGAATTCCTAGAGAAGCAGTGGTGGAGTATGTGGCTAGATTGAAAGATCATCAATTTGCTGAGACATACCTCCCACGGGCAAAAAAACTTTCCTGCTGAGATGTAGAGTCTGTGCTCAAAGAGGTATCAGGAAGAAGACTAGGATGTACTGCCCTGATTGTCTTTCAAAGCCTGGGCTGTCTGTGGGTGGCTGTTTCAGGAGCTACCACACACAGAAGAATTATTGGGAAATACAGTGGGCGTAAACTGCTGTTTTATATTTTCATATGTTCAGTTTCACGGTTGGCATTACTGTCATGTATTCAATTCGAGCTTTTGTGTTTGTAGTTTTGTACTTATTTATAATTAGTGGTTTCTTTGTTGTTTAAAAAAAGTGATGGCGGTGTGCGTGGGGTGGTGCTTGGCTGGCAGTGTTTATAGGGTGGCACTTGGCTGGTGGTGTGCGTGGGGTGGAGCTTGGCTGGCTGTGTCCGTGGGGTGGCACTTGGCTGGCAGTGTGTGTACGGTGGCGCTTGGCTGGCGGTGTGAGTGGGGTGGCGCTTGGCTGGCAGTGTGAGTGGGGTGGTGCTTCGCTGGAGGTGTAAATATTGACTTGCTGTTGGCTACTGAAACATACTAGCAGGCAAACGCCAGTCCACACACTCCCATCAGCTGGTGTGATTGCTGTATCAGGCATGAGGGCATATGTAAGTGATGGGCCCTTGAGTGGTGCTGTCTGTCGATGCAAGTGTTGTAATGTCCTGGGCCTGTGACAGGCGGCGTGAATGGTCTTGTGCATGTCATGTATGAAAGGTGTGTGAATGGGCTGTAAAGAGGTTGGTGCCTTGTCGTGGCTTTACAGCTCACGAGCTGTGAGTCATTAGTTCAGTTTTCTGGCCTTTCAGTTATTAACAGTGCATTTCATTTTTGTGAAAGCTCTTGTTAATAAAATTTGATCTACTGAACCATCACTCACCCTCGTGCCAAATCCAACCAGAATGTGTGGTAAAAATAACAAAACCTTCTCCTCTGTAATCAGGCGAAGCAGCACACCCGTGACACACCAGATGTCTCTGGTAAGACCCCGATGATGAAGCATGCCACCAACTTGGTTGCTGGGTAAGAGGTGTTTTTAAAATAACCTAAGTGTGTTTCTTTTCACAATTTTAGTGTTTGCAGCATCACATAAGTACGTGGGCACATCAAAATTATCTATTGCAAAACTACCTGTGCTTGGGGGGGGCACCTATACTTTTATTCCTGGGTGCGTCCTTCATCTAGGGCAACCTACCAAACCCAGACATGTTTTAAAACTAGACACCTCAAGGAATACAAGGAGGAGTGGCTTGCCTGGATCCTCCAACATTTTCGTACCCAGACTCCTCTGCAAACCTCAAAAGGTGTCTAGTTTTCAAAAATGTACAAGTTTCGTAGGTTTCTCTAGGTGCCGGCTGAGCTAGAGGCCAAAATCCACAGGTAGGCACTTAGCAAGAAGCAACTCTGTTTTCTTTTGGAAAATGTGTTGTGTTCAAGTTGTGTTTTGGGGCATTTCCTGTTGCGAGCACTAGGCCTACCCACAAAAGTGAGGTACCATTTATATGGGGAGACTAGGGAGAAACCTGGGTGGAAGGAAATTTGTGGCTCCTCTCAGATTCCAGAACGTTATGTCACCGAAATGTGAGGAAAAAGTGTTTTTTAGCCACATTTTGAGGTATGCATAGGATTCTGGGTAACAGAATCTCAGAATCTGGTGAGAGTCCCACAAGTCACCAAATCTTGAATTCCTCTAGGTGTCTAGTTTTAAAAAATGCACAGGTTTTGTAGGTTTCCCTAGGTGCCGGATGAGCCAGAGGCCAAAATCCACACTAGATGTCTCGGGTGGGACCCCGATGATGAAGCATGCCACCAACTTGGTTGGTGGGTAACAGGTCTTTTTAACGTAACCTAAGTGTGTTTTTTTTTCACAATTTTAGTGTTTCCAACATCACATAAGTACGTGGGCAAATCAAAATGATACATTCTAAAACTACCTGTGTTTGGGGGGCACCTATGCTTTTAGTCCCGGGTGCGTCCTTCATCTAGGGACACCAACCAAACCCAGACATGTTTTAACCCCTTCGCTGCCAGGCCTTTCCTCCCTCAGGTGCCAAACCTTTTTTTGGCTATTTGGGGCAGTTCGCGCTTAGGCCCTCATAACTTTTTGTTCACATAAGCTACCCACGCCAAATTTGTGTACTTTTTTCCAACATCCTAGGGACTCTAGAGGTACGAAGACTTTGTGGGTTCCCCAGAAGGAGGCCAAGAAATTAGCCAAAATACAGTGAAAATTTTGTTTTTTAAAAATAAATTGGAAAAAGGGGCTGCAGAAGAAGGCTTGTGGTTTTTTCCCTGAAAATGGCATCAACAAAGGGTTTGTGGTGCTAAAATCACCAGCGTCCTAGCTTTCAGGATCAGGCAGACTTGAATCAGAAAAAACAATTTTTCAACACAATTTTGGCATTTTACTTGGACATACCCCATTTTTACGATTTTTTGTGCTTTCAGCCTCCTTCCAGTCAGTGACAGTAATGTGCATGAAACCAATGCTGGATCCCAGAAACCGCAACATTTCTAAAAAGTAGACACAATTCTGAATTCAGCAAGGGGTAATTTGTGTAGATCCTACAAGGGTTTCCTACAGCAAATGGCAACTGAAAAAACAAAATATTGAAATTGAGGTGAAAAAATCTGCAATTATTCTCTACGTTTTACTCTGTAACTTTTTCCTGCAATGTCAGATTTTTGAAAGCAATATACCGTTACGTCTGCTGGACTTTTCTGGTTGCGGGGATATATAGGGCTTGTAGGTTCATCAAGAACCCTAGGTACCCAGAGCCAATAAATGAGCTGCACCCTGCAGTGCGTTTTCATTCTATACCGGGTATAAACCAATTCATTTGCTGAAATATAAAGACTGAAAAATAGCTATCAAAAAAACCTTTGTATTTCCAAAAAGGGCACAAGATAAGGTGTTGAGGAGCAGTGGATATTTGCACATCTCTGAATTCCGGGGTGACCATACTAGCATGTGAATTACAGGGTATTTCTCAAATAGATGTCTTTTTTACACACTCTCTTATATTTGGAAGGAAAAAATGTGGAGAAAGACAATGGGCAATAACACTTGTTTTGCTAATCTATGTTCCCCCAAGTCTCCCGATAAAAATGATACCTCACTTGTGTGGGTAGGCCTAGCGCCCGCGACAGAAAACGCCCCAAATCGCAACAGAGAGGAGCCACAAATTTCCTTCCACCCAGCGTTCCCCCAAGTCTCCTGATAAAAATTATACCTCACTTTTGTGGGTAGGCCCAGCGCCCGTGACAGGAAACGCCCCAAAACAAAACGTGGACACATCACATTTTTTGAAAGAAAACAGAGGTGTTTTTTGCAAATTGCCTACCTGTAGATTTTGGCCTCTAGCTTAGCCGGTCCCTAGGGAAACCTACCAAACCTGTGCATTTTTTAAAACTAGAGACATAGGGGAATCCAAGATGGGGTGACTTGTGGGGCTCTGACCAGGTTCTGTTACCCAGAATCTTTTGCAAACCTCAAGATTTGGCTAAAAAAACATGTTTTCCTCACATTTCGGAGACAGAAAGTTCTGGAATCTGAGAGGAGTCACAAATGTCCTTCCACCCAGCGTTCCCCCAAGTCTCCCGATAAAAATGATACCTCACTTGTGTGGGTAGGCCTAGCGCCCGTGACAGGAAATGGCCCAAAACACAACGTGGACACATCACATTTTTTTAAAGAAAACAGAGGTGTTTTTTGCAAAGTGCCTACCTGTAGATTTTGGCCTCTAGCTCAGCCGGCACCTAGGGAAACCTACCAAACCTGTGCATTTCTGAAAACTAGAGACCTAGGGGAATCCAAGATGGGGTGACTTGTGGGGCTCTGACCAGGTTCTGTTACCCAGAATCCTTTGCAAACCTCAAAATTTGGCTAAAAAAACACGTTTTCCTCACATTTCGGTGACAGAAAGTTCTGGAATCTGAGAGGAGCCACAAAATTCCTTCCACCCAGCGTTCCCCCAAGTCTCCCGATAAAAATGATACTTCACTTGTGTGGGTAGGCCTAGCTCCCGTGACAGGAAACGCCCCAAAACACAACATGGACACATCAAATTTTTTTAAAGAAACAGGTGTTTTTTGCAAAGTGCCTACCTGTACATTTTGGCCTCTAGTTCAGCCGGCACCTAGGGAAACCTACCAAACCTGTGCATTTTTGAAAACTAGAGACCTAGGGGAATCCAAGATGGGGTGACTTGTGGGGCTCTGACCAGGTTCTGTTACCCAGAATCTTTTGCAAACCTCAAAATTTGGCTAAAAAAACATGTTTTCCTCACATTTCGGTGACAGAAAGTTCTGGAATCTGAGAGGAGTCACAAATGTCCTTCCACCCAGCGTTCCCCCAAGTCTCCTGATGAAAATGATACCTCACTTGTGTGGGTAGGCCTAGCGCCTGCGACAGGAAATGGCCCAAAACACAACGTGGACACATCACATTTTTTCATAGAAAACAGTGCCTACCTTTGGATTTTGGCCTCTAGCTCAGCCAGCCCCAGGGGGTCAGAAATGGCCTAAAATTAATTTGTCCCCTGCCCCCCTAACCCCCCTGTTCCCGGGAGCGACACATGCCTACGGGGCGCTCTCCCTGCGTGACATTGGCGCCAAAAAAAAAATCCCTGGTGCCTAGTGGTTTCTGCCCCCTTGGGGGCAGATTGCCCTAAAATCGGCCAATCTGCTGCCAAGGGGGGCAGAAATGGTCTAAATACAATTTGCCCCACATGGGAGCGACCCTTGCCTTTTGGGTCGCTCCCCATCTCTAAAAAAACTAACAAACAAAAAAAAAACACAAAAAAAAATTTGCCCTAGCGCCTTGTGGTTTCTGCCCCCCCCTGGGGGCAGATCGGCCTAATAACAATAGGCCGATCTGCCCCCTGGGGGGCAGAAATGTCCTAAAATAAATTTGCCGCCCCAACCCCCCAACCCGCGCCCAGGAGCGACCCTTGCCTACGGAGTCGCTCCCCCTGCGAGACATTGGCGCCAAAAAAAAAATCCCTGATGCCTAGTGGTTTCTGCCCCCTTGGAGGCAGATTGACCTCAAATCGGCCAATCTGCCCCAAAGGGGGGCAGAAATGGTCTAAATACAATTTCCCCCCCCCAGGGGAGCGACCTTTGCCTAATGGGTCGCTCCCCATCTCTAAAAAAACAAACAAACAAAAAAAACCACACAAAAAAAATTTGCCCTGGCGCCTAGAGGTTTCTGCCGACCCTGGGGGCAGATCGGCCTAATAATAATAGGCCGATCCGCCCCCGGGGGAGGCAGAAATGGCCTAAAATAAATTTGGCCACCCACCCACCAACCCCCGCCCGGGAGCGACCTTTGCCTACGGGGGGAAGGGTCGCTCCCCCTGCGTGACATTAGCGCCAAAAAAAAAATCCCCGGTGCCTAGATGTTTCTGCCCCCTTGGAGGCAGATTGACCTAAAATAGGCCAATCTGCCCCCAAGGGGGGCAGAAATGGTCTAAATACAATTTGCCCCCCAGGGGAGCGACCTTTGCCTAATGGGTCACTCCCCATCTCTAAAAAAACAAACAAAAAAAAACACACAAATAAATTTGCCCTGGCGCCTAGAGGTTTCTGCCCCCCCTGGGGGCAGATGGGCCTCATAACAATAGGCCGATCTGCCCCCGGGGGGCAGTAATTATCTAAAATTAATTTGCCCCCCCAAACTCCCCCCCGGAGCGACCCTTGCCTTCGGGGTCGCTCCCCCTGCGTGACATTGGCGCCCAAAAAAATAATCCCCGGTGCTTAGTGGTTTCTGCCCCCTTGGGGGCAGATTGACCTAAAATCGGCCAATCTGCCCCCAAGGGGGGCAGAAATGGTCTAAATACAATTTGCACCCCAGGGGAGCGACCCTTGCCTAATGGGTCGCTCCCCATCTCTAACAAAACAAACAAACAAACAAAATAAAAACACAAAAAAAAAAATTGCCCTGGCGCCTAGAGGTTTCTGCCCCCCCTGGGGGCAGATCGGCCTAATAACAATAGATCAGATCAGATCAGAAATGGCCTAAAATAAATGTGCCCCCCCCACCTCCCCCGGGGAGCGACCCTTGCCTACAAGGTCGCTCCCCTTGCACGACGGCACAACAAAAAAATCCCTGGTGCCTAGTGGTTTCTGCCCCCCTTGGGGGCAGATTGACCTAAAATCAGTCGATCTGCCCCCAAAGCGGGCAGAAATGGCCTAAATACAATTTGCCCCTCCAGGGGAGCGACCCTTGCCTAAGGGGACGCTCCCCATCTTTAAAACAACGACATCAACAAAAATCCCCGGTGCCTAGTGGTTTCTGCCCCCCTTGGGGCCAGATCGGCCTAATTAAAATAGGCTGATCTGCCCTCATGGGGGGCAGAAATGGCCTAAAATAAATTTGCCCCCCACGGGAACGACCCTTGCCTAAGGGGTCGCTCCCCTTACGTGAAAAAAAACAAAACTCCCTGGTGTCTAGTGGTTTCTGCCCCCCTTGGGGGCAGAAATGGGCTAAAAAAAATTGCCCCCCCACCCCGCTGGGGTGCGACCCTTGCCTACAAGGTCGATCCCCTTGCGTGACAGCGAAAAAAAAAGATCCCTGGTGCCTAGTGGTTTCTGCCCCCCTTGGGGGCAGATTGACCTATTATCGGCCGATCTGCCCCCAAAGCGGGCAGAAATGGCCTAAATACAATTTGCCCCTCCAGGGGAGCGACCCTTGCCTAAGGGACGCTCCCCATCTTTAAAACAACAACAAAAATCCCCGGTGCCTAGTAGTTTCTGCCCTCCTTGGGGCCAGATCGTCCTAATTAAAATAGGCTGATCTGCCCTCATGTGGGGCAGAAATGGCCTAAAATAAATTTGCCCCCCACGGGAACGACCCTTGCCTAAGGGGTCGCTCCCCTTACGTGAAAAAAAAAAAACCTCCCTGGTGTCTAGTGGTTTCTGCCCCCCTTGGGGGCAGAAATGGCCTAAAAAAATTTGCCCCCCAACCCGCTGGGGAGCGACCCTTGCCTACAAGGTCGATCCCCTTGCGTGACAGCGCAAAAAAAAGATCCCTGGTGCCTAGTGGTTTCTGCCCCCCTTGGGGGCAGATTGACCTATTATCGGCCGATCTGCCCCCAAAGCGGGCAGAAATGGCCTAAATACAATTTGCCCCTCCAGGGGAGCGACCCTTGCCTAAGGGGACGCTCCCCATCTTTAAAACAACAACAACAACAAAAATCCCCGGTGCCTAGTGGTTTCTGCCCCCCTTGGGGCTAGATCTGCCTAATTAAAATAGGAAATAGCCTAAAATAAATGTGCCCCCCACGGGACTTGCCTAAGGGGTCGCTCCCCTCACCTAAAACACACAAAAAAAAAAAAAAAAAAAAAAAGTATCCCTAGTGCCTAGAGGTTTCTGCCCCCAGGGGGTACATAAAAGGCCTTAAAAAATGCGCTCGCACGCTGATGTCACAGGGGGTTGGGGGGGATTAGGGGTTGAAGGGGAAGGGATTCCCCTTTCAGCCCTGGCCTGGGGGGGTGGGGGGGTGGCCCTTGGGGGAGCGTTAGCGCTTCCCCCGAGGGCTGGTAGCAGGACGTAATGGTTACGTCCATGGCGCCACACGGGCGCTGCCATGGACGTAACCATTACGTCCATGGCGGGGAAGGGGTTAAAACTAGACACCTCAAGGAATACAGGGAGGTGTGGCTTGCCTGGATTCCCCAACATTTTCTTACCCAGACTCCGCTGCAAACATAAAAATTTGCTTTAAAAAGTATATATTCCCCACTTTTATATGTAGGTTCACCGCTCCTCTACAAAGTTCCTATCACACAGCATTCCCCTCAGTCTCCCAAGTAAAATGATATATCACTTGTGGGGGTCCCCAAAGCAAAGTCAGCCTAAAAGACGTATAAAAGAAAACATTTGCTTATCAACTCGCAGTGCTAACCCCGCAATCTCTACAGGTTATTGGCATTTATCTCTTGCAGGCACCTGGGCCACCCACACAAGTAAGGTATCATTTTTATCAGGAGACTTGGGGGAACGCTGGGTGGAAGGAAATTTGTGGCTCCTCTCAGATTCCAGAACTTTCTGTCACCGAAATGTGAGGAAAAAGTGATGTTTTAGCCAAATTGTGAGGTTTTGAAAGGATTCTGGGTATCAGAACCTGGTGGGAGCATCTTTCACTTGAGATGTACTTTTGGTTGCTGTATTTATGTGTATTGACAGTGTCTAGTCAATGAAGAGTGGTAGACTAGAACACCGTCCACACATACCGTTCTGAGACAACACTGTTTTACTACTATAATGTTGCAACCAAACATGTTACGCTCTATTTCTTATTACATTTATTACATTTACATTTCCTTTTCTCAGCAATTCTATCACCTTTACCATAGAACACTTCCGTTAAATCAATCACATACCATTCACAAGTATTTTAACGTACACTTTAAACATTAAGGAGGTCATTCCTACCTTGGTGGGCGGTGGTCGCCGCCCACCTGGCGGGAACCGCCAGAAGACCCTACCGCGGTCAAAAGACCGCGGCGGTCATTCTGACTTTCCCGCTGGGCTGGCGGGCGACCGCCAAAAGGCCGCCTGCCCGCCCAGCGGGAAAGCACCAGCAACGAGGAAGCCGGCGGAGTTGCTGGAGTGCGACGGGTGCAGTTGCACCCGTCGCAATTTTCAGTGTCTGCCAAGCAGACACTGAAAATCAATGTGGGGCCCTGTTAGGGGGCCCCTGCAGTGCCCATGCCAGTGGCATGGGCACTGCAGGGGCCCCCAGGGGCCCCACGACACCCGTTCCCGCCAGCCAGGTTCTGGTGGTGAAAACCGCCAGAACCAGGCTGGCGGGAAGGGGGTCGGAATCCCCATGGCGGCGCTGCTTGCAGCGCCGCCGTGGAGGATTCACAGGGGCAGCGGGAAGCCAGCGGGAAGCCAGCGGGAAGCCAGCGGGAAGCCAGCGGGAAGCCAGCGGGAAGCCAGCGGGAAGCCGGCGGGAAACCGCCGGCTTCCCTTTCCTGACCGTGGCTTTACCGCCGCGGTCAGAATAGCCCCAGAAGCACCGCCAGCCTGTTGGCGGTGCTTCCTCCGTCCCCTACCCTGGCGGTCCGGAATGACCCCCTAAATTTTTAGTAGATCGTATACAATCTACTTCCCTTATAATTAATTCTCTTCATCTATATCTTTAGCATTTTCAGGCATGTGATGTTTTAGCATTTAGCATGCTTCACCCATCTGCACCCCCATACAGATGTCTCCACCATGTATGCTAAGAGGGAAATCTCCAGCTATCATTACAAACAGGAAATATCATGTACGTACAGGAAGTTGGCCCTTTTTAGTTATTCCGAGCCATTTTCTCGCCACATTACCATTCTCCTCCATCCTGCTACTGCTTTGTAAATCAATACCAAAATATGGCAGCAGTGCGGCCCAAATGTAAAAAGACATCGGCATGCACTCCACTGCATTGGGTAGCCAAAGGAAGGAAAACCGCAAGCGCTGAGAGGACCTTTGGCCTGGACCAAGATAAAAGCCCAGGACACTCTTGGTGACTCTTTCAAGCGACATTTTATGCACCCCAAGATGACACCTCTGCACAGGAGGATCCTTACAGTAGCCTTGCCGACCTTCCACATCCAGCTGGAAGCTTTTGAACCACAGAAAGGCAGTAATTGTAATCTTTATAATACAATGAGTGCATATGAGTTTTTAAACTGTAATCCACTCATGATTCCAGTCGAATGTCTGTTTTTTATTTCCATATTGTCTGAAACAAGTTTTGTTATAGGAATGGACTGAATTATTTTTTATATCTATACATATTTTAATGTTTAATTTATGTACGTAAAACTAAATATCTTAAGTTGCCACAATGGAATGTTACCGAGCTTCATACTTATTGTGCATGCTACATTTCGGGCCACATTTGTAGAGTTCACTTTTGTAAAAGTCCATTATGATGAGGCACTCACTATCCAACATGCTATATGTATGTTTTTAATAATCCATTAAACAGCTTCAACGTTTTCTGTAATTGTTCTTATTCTTTAATTAAATATGTTTTAAAAATAAAATTAATAACAATGAACAGACTTTTCTGATAATGGCTAATTTCTGTGATAGGCAGTGTCCCAGGTTAATTTTCCATCATTACTAATGCTTGCATGATTATTTACTAATACAGGGGCATTTTTATATTGCCCTAGCGCCACCTTGTGCCTCATTAACATCATTGTTTTTGACGTTAATGTGGCCCAACGAGGCCGAAATCCCTACGCCTTACTTGCAGGGTGGCGCAATCCATGCATTGGGCCACTCTGTAACGATTTGCGCTACATTATGCCTGTGCCAGGCATAATGTATACAAAGGGGGCATTCCTCAGTAAGGGGAGCTGGGAAAATGGCATAAGGAAGATTATGAGATTTCCTTCTGCCATTTTTTACAGCACTTTTAATGCCTGCTCAAGAGCAGGCGTTAAAAGGGGGCTTCCATTCTTTAGCATGGGGCCCTATGCACTCTGCAGAAGTAGCTCCAATATTTTAGCACTACTCCTGCAGAGTACATCAGTAGCATCATGAAAAATGACAGTATTGCTCCCTACACTCCGTCATGATGCTTCTCATTTTAAATACGGCAAACACATGGTTGCGGTAGGAGGGTGCTAAGGGGGGCAGGGAAAGTGGCGCTGCACTCGGTGCAGTGCCACTTTCCATTAATCTGCCCCTCGGTGTCTCTTGTATCTTAAAGATTAGGCCTTGGAGTAATTACCCAAGCTTAATTCGAGTATTTTCAGGAATTCTGCATGGAGCTTGCAAGGTGAAACTATGCCATTATGCCATTTTACAAATGACAGGTTAACCAGGTTTAGGAGACCAACCATGAGGAGTTACCCTGGGTCCGCTCTACACCTGAAATGGGAAAACAAGAGCCCCTTTTATTTTTTCAGGCCTTCGGGAGCAACGAAGAAAAGGAAGAAGACATGGCATGGCGAGACAACAGGAAGTGCTTTTGTGAGTGGTGGAACACAATGAAGAAGGAGCAGTCATCTTCAAGGAACGATGACCAGCTGCCTGTTAAAATCAGTGTAAGAAGTAGAAAGGAAAACGCCAATGCTTACAACATGACTGGAAAGCAGACAAATTGCCTGAAGCTGCAGGAATCCAAGACGCTGATGGAGGGATTTCAGCACCCCAGGAGGGCCACCGGCAGGACGCGTCACCTCGCTGTGCTCCAGGAGGGGCATGGCTCGCTCGGGTAAGCGACTGGTTCTGATTCCAGCATGCAAGGAAAGAGCAAGCCGAACAAGGGTCAGACTGGAGTGTGAAGTAAATTTGTTTATTGGGAGGGGTTCCTGTTTATGGGTGGCTTGTTTGTGTCCAATTGTTCATAAAACCTGAAAATGCCTTTATCTCCTTACGTTCGGGAAAATGCTTCCAAAGACTAAGGGTGCTGTGGTTACCTCATGCTTGCATAAAGTCACTGTTAAAAATGGGGTCTTTGGTTGACAGTCAGGTTACCCCCTGTTCAAGCAAGGACCCTCACTCTAGTCAGGGTAAAAGAGAATCACCCTCAGCTAACCTCTGCTTACCCCCTTGGCAGCTTGGCAGAGCAGTAGGCTTAACTTCAGAGTGCTAGGTGTAAAGTATTTGTACCAACACACACAGTAACTCAATGAAAACACTACAAAATGACACAACACCAGTTTAGAATAATAGGAAATATTTATCTAAACAAAACAAGACCAAAAGGACAAAGATCTGACATACGCAAGTCAAGTTATGAATTTTTATAGAATAAACTCAAAATAGCACTTAGAAACACAAAATGCTTCAATGAGGTGTTAACACGGCATCGTGACGGAGTCGTTCCTAACAATCCAACACCAGCGGCGCCGGACACGGAGTCGCGTAGACCCCCAAGTACAGCACCTTTGGTGAAGAGTGAAAACAAGTCGATGCGCGAAGTCGGGATCGCAGCGTCTGTGCGAAAACTTGAATCCGCGCACTTCCCGCGGCGTCAGTTACGACGTGGTACGGCAACTTCCACTTAGTCTCGGACTTCAGCGGGGCTGCAGTGGCATCAGGCCTGCGAAGGTCATCGCGTTCCAGAGAAGATCACAGAGTCGGTTGCAGGCGGCGTCACCGGATTCAGCAGCGGCGTCAGTCCGAAGTCGTCCGAAGTCGATTTCCTTGGATTTGCACCAGCTTTCCTTTCAAGGGCCCAGGGACTGGATAGGGCACCACTTGTCAGAGCAGGAGTCTCTTCAGAGACTCCAGGTGCTTGCAGAGAGAAGTCTTTGCTGTCCCTGACACTTCAAACAACAGGAGGCAAGCTCTAAATCAAGCCCTTGGAGATTTCTTCACAAGATGGAAGGCACACAAAGTCCAGTCTTTGCCCTCTTACTCTGGCAGAAGCAGCAACTGCAGGATAGCTCCACAAAGCACAGTTAAGGCAGGGCAGCACTTCTCCTCAGCTCTTCAGCTCTTCTCCAGGCCGAGGTTCCTCTTGATGTCCAGAAGTGATCTAAAGTCTGTGGTTTTGGGTGCCCTTCTCATACCCAATTTCTACTTCAAAGTAAAGTCTCTTTTGAATGTGAAATTTTACCTTGCCCAGGCCAGGCCCCAGACACTCACCAGGGGGTCGGAGGCTGCATTGTGTGAGGACAGGCACAGCCCTTTCAGGTGTAAGTGACCACTCCTCCCCTCCCTCCTAGCACAGATGGCTCATCAGGAAATGCACACTACACTCCAGCTCCACATGTCCATCCGCCCCCAAAGGGAATCTACACTTTAATCAGATTTAAAGGTAGCCCCATGTTAACCTATGAGAGGGACAGGCCTTGCAACAGTGAAAAACTAATTTAGCAATATTTCACTGTTAGGACATATAAAACACATTACTATATGTCCCACCTTAACCCTACCCTGCACCCTGCCCTTGGGGCCACCTAGGGCCTACCTTAGGGGTGCCTTACATGTAAGAAAAGGGAAGGTTTAGGCCTGGCAAGTGGGTACACGTGCCAAGTCGAATTTACAGTTAAAAGTGCACACACAGACACTGCAATGGCAGGTCTGAGACATGATTAAAGAGCTACTTATGTGGGTGTCACAACCAGTGCTGCAGGCCCACTAGTAGCATTTGATTTACAGGCCCTGGCACCTCTAGTGCACTTTACTAGGGACCTACTAATAAATCAAATATGCCAATCATGGATAAACCAATTACATACAATTTTAAACAGAGAGCACATGCACTTTAGTACTGGTTAGCAGTGGTAAAGTGCTCAGAGTTCAAAAGCCAACAACAACAGGTCAAAGAAAATAGGAGGCAGGAGGCAAAAAGATTGGGGGTGACCCTGCATAAGAAAAACAGTCCAACACGACCCCCTACCAGCCTAAAGCCAGGTGAGAACAATCAATACCTTGATGTACTTCCCTGATTGGGGCGATAGAACAGGGACCCAGACCCACAACAGCAGGGGCATGTTCCAGTTCTATGCCTTCCTGACTCCAGTCGGATCCCTCTGTCCATACTCTCAGGGCCCACTAAGCTAACCCATGGGGAACTCTTCTCCACATCTGCAGACACCATCTGTGCAGCACCTAACTTTACTTTGCTCACAGATAGCACCACCAGGGCCAACACAGTGGTGTTGCCCACTTCACCCCTGGGGTGTGACTCTCGTCCCCCCCAGGGGCAACTCTGTCAACCAGGACAGCAAGCCACAGTGACCCCTGACAACTGTCAGGGACGAGAGCCTGGCCTCAGGCCTCTCCAAACACTGTGACTGTAGATAGTGGGGGGGGGGCGGTAGACCCAGGTGCCTGACACTCTTTGACCACTCTCCCTTCCACCAGGTCAGGGATGACAACCTGACCATGGTCCTCCCCTCTGGGGCTCTGTACCCTCCATGCAGGAGCAGCACCCCCAGAGTCCACAATTGTCAGGGTGCTTGTGGAAGCAGTCCTGCACAATTCTCCCACCAGGACAGGAATGTAAACCTGCAAATGGTCCTCCAACCTGGGGTCTGTACCTTCAGGTTGGACCAGGGTCAGGGGTGTGGCTTCCCTCCCCTGCCCTCCCTTCTGGGATCCTGCACCCCCCAACAAGGAGTGGCCCCTCTAGAAGACAACATGGTAGGGGCACGCACTGTTAGTAGTAGCCCCTTCCTCCAGGTCCAGGGTCAGCTAATCCCTGCTTACCCCATTGGTAGCTTGGCAGAGCAGTAGGCTTAACTTCAGAGTGCTAGGTATAAGGCATTTGTACCAACACACACAGTAACTCAATGAAAACACTACAAAATGATAAAACACAGGTTTAGAAAAATAGGGAATATTTATCTAAACAAAACAAGACCAAAACGACAAAATTCCGACATACACAAGTCAAGTTATGAATTTTTAAAGATTAAACTCAAAAATAGCACTTAGAAACACAAAATGCTTCGATGAGAGCATATGCACTTTAGCATTGGTTAGCAGTGGTAAAGTGCTCAGAGTTCAAAAGCCAACAGCAACATGTCAGAAAAAATCGGAAGCTGGAGGCAAAAATATTGGGGATGGCTTGCATAAAAAGGCTTGCATAAAAAAAAAGTCCAACAGTCACAAGTACACCGTCTGAGTAAGGCAGGACTACAATTCAGAAGGAAGGTTCACAGACTAAAGAAGAACAGTCCGCCCAAAAAAAATCAAATGAGTAGAAGAGCTAATTGATTTTACTGTTTTGATTTGGTTTTATCTTTTCCTTTTGATTGGGAGTTTTGTTTCTTTGTGTTTGAGTCACTGGAGTAAAATCGAAACCAGTCACATAACTAACCTCACATCAACCCGAAGAACCCCTGAGAATAACAAGCATTTGCAATGCAATCGTTCTCGCCTTTGCGCAAGTTAGAGCTATTTGCATTGAAAATTACTAACTGGACTTTTTTTGCCACACAAACTGAAAAAGAAAGTAAAACAGTTGACATAAGCGAGCTGATTAAAGAAAAAAAACAGCTCAATCGCACTATGTAAAATGTAAATCGTGCTGATCGCGCTGCATGAAAAATAAACAGATAAAGTAGTCCTGACCCGAGGCTGAAAACATCGAGCTTCGGATGTTTTTAGTAGTTTACCGGTGCTGTGTAGGTGGGCTAAACATCGGAAAAGGCATGACATATGCTTGCCTTTCACAAATGAAAGCAACCGCATTTTAAAAGGCAAGACTATGAACAAATGTGAATGACTGATGTGCCATGGGCGTGGTTTGAAGCCCAAAGAGAGATTACAGAATGGACGGAGCGATTTGCGCTCACCCATAAAAAGGGCACTTTTTTATTAAACGCACATCTACAACTGCAGCAAAATGTTTTATAGGGACTTACCTAAGGTCTTTTCTTCTTAAGGGGGCACCAGTGGGGATTACCAATTGGGGATATAGGCCAAGCCCCTACAACCACCCAAGCCCTCGCCATGTTGCATTGAAAGACAGTAACAAACAAAAAAACAAGAGACTAAAAAGAAATTCAATCGTGCACAAGTGTAAGTGGGAATAGAGTCAACAACAATACCACAAAAGAAAAAACACACAAGAAAGGATAGAGACATTAAAATAACTGTATAAAAAACACATATAGAAAAGAGACATTAAAAAGACAACAAAAGGAAAGAGTGGCACAGCCCTGCCCCCATAGATTACACTAGCCACACCGACCTATGTATACTCGACACTCGCTGCACCAGTGCAGCACACCCCACACAGCTAACTACACGCGTGCAAGGGCACCAGCAAGCAACTAAACCACACCATAAGTGAACTGACAACATAACACGATGGCCGCCATACCAGTAGTTGAACCTTTCCTTATAGAAGGGGCACTATCAGCCCAGGCCTCAAGGTGGAAGAATTGGGTAGAGCGAGTCCTGCTGTTCTTTGAAGCTACTAAAGTTGAGAATGCACAGAAGCGAGCAATGATCCTACAACTAGGAGGAAAAGATATTAATTAAATATCTAAGATTATCAATGAAGCCACCCCAAAGACTCACTACAATCTGATCGCAGCCCACAATGCTCATTTCGAGCCCATGACCAACACCGACTACGAACGATTTGTGTTTCATCAAGCGCAACAGTAATCTGAGGAATCTATAGACACCGTCTACACGAGGATAAAAGAATTAGTCAGCATGTGTTGATTCACAGATGAAAACAAGGAAATTAGCGGGCAGATAATACAAGGTTGCATTTTGCTGAAATTGTGAGAAAGAACTTTGGAGGAGTCAGGAAGGTCACTAGCCGATATATTGATGATGGGCAGAGCAAAAAAACTGTCCAAAGCCCAGGCATCCCACATGGAAGCGGCGTTGCATGGACCAATAAAAGCGGAACCAGTAAATGCTATCACCCCAGCTTCCAGCAAGCCTGAACCCAAGATAAGCTTCACTGCATCCAAGACATGTGGCTACTGTGGAGGGCCCACTCATCATTCTGCAGACCGCCCGGTGAGGGGGAAGAAATGCTCTGGATGCAAAAAGCTGAATCATTTTGTAAAGTTGTGCCGATCAACCAAAGTCCACACCCCGAAGTCAACTGTCAACACTGCTTCCATAGCGCAATCACACCATAGCGACATAGATGACGATGACAATGGAGAACATTCCACACACTACATTTTCGCCGTATGCACAGCCTTTTACACAGCTCTCAGACTACCAAAATGTATCATGCAGGTGGAAGAACACTCCACCCCAGCAGTAGTGGACACCAGTTCAACCACAAATAAAATGTCCTCCGACATCTACAGGGAAATAGAACCATGTCCAGATTTGAACCCCACTACAGATAAAGTATTTGCGTATGGACAATCCACTTCACTGGCCTTGCGAGGAAGGTTCAAGTCAACCATTACTTTCAGACTATGATCTATTGAGCATCAGGTATATGTTGTAGAAGAGGGCCATGGCATGCTGTTAGGGTGCAGAGCCACAGAGTCCCTCGGCATCATGGCGTTTGCCTTTGGAGTCCACGAGGAATCTATAACAGAAATGCTAAAGGACTTCCAGGATATTTCCAATGGCATTGGCTACCTAAAAACCAAAGAAATCAAGCAGCATATTGACAAACCAGTCCAACCTGTCGCCCTCGAGCATTGCCGCATAGCGTTCCATCAAAGGCTGCAAGTGGAGAAGGAACTCAATAAATTGAAAGCCACTGGCATCATTGAGAAGGTAGCAGGACCAACACTGTTGGTGTGGCCAATTGTGGTTGCGCATTTGTGTTGACATGAGGCTGCCAAATGCCGCCATCAAGAGAGAACGGCACCTCACCCCCACCGTAGACAACCTGATTGGCAAGTTAAGTCCAGCCCGCTGGTTCTCCAAGTTAGCTCTCCGATCGGGATACCACCAACTAGCGGTAGCAAAAGAATCACGGTACATAACCACATTCTTGATGCACCTGGGGTTCAGAAGTTATCTGAATTTTGGGCTATCCAGTGCCACCCAAGTTTTCCAGAATACTATTCATGAGCTCCTTGCCAATCTCCCAGGAGTTGTAAATGTCAGTGATGACCTCCTGTGTGCCAGAACACCACACTTGTTTGAGACATGTTCTCCAACAAATACAGGAATCAGGCCTCACGTTACACTGCATCAAGTGTGAGTTCCTGAAAGCAAAACTACATTTCATTGGTTATGCTTTCTCTGCAGCCGGTGTTGCCCCGGACCCTGCCAAAGTCTAAGACATCAATGACGCAACCCCTCCGAGGACGTTGACTAAAATCCGCAGCTTTCCGGGGATGGTCAACTACTACAGAAGGTTCATCAAGGACCTCACATTGCTGACTCAACCCCTAAGAGACCTCACCAAAACAACTGTACCCTGCACATGGGGGCCAGAGCAAGAAACTGCCTTCCAGCCATCAAAGACGCTCTATCTGCACACATCACCCTCCGGTGCTTGACCCACTCAAAGAGACTACCATACCTGTCGATGCCAGCCCAAAAGGATTGGGGTTGGTGCTGCTCCTGGAAGAGGAATAAACTCCAGTCACCTACACGAGTAGGTCTCTCACAACAACTGTGCAGCGGTATTAGCAGATCACGTGGGAGGCAATTGCGATCCACAGGGGGTGCAAGCATTTTCACCTCTATGTGTACGGAAACTCATTCAGGGTGTGACGGATTACAAAGCCCTCATCCCCCTTTTTAAAGGGAGTGCATTGAAGCTGCCCCTGCGGAATGAGAAGTGGATGCTCCAATTGCAAGAGTGCAACTGTCAAGTCGAATACCGCCCAGAGTCTCACAACCCTGCAGCCTAACTGTCTAGACATGCCAGGGCTGCTATAGAAGGGGAAGAAGAGGAAGCCAATGAGATGGAGGAATACGTGAGATGCATAGCAGAAGCATCAAGGCCCCTACCCATCTCGACTGATACCATTCACCAAACCACACTGGACGACGACTGCCTGCCAAAATTGCTAATTGCCGTCCGGACCAACCAGTGGCACGTCATCAGGAAACAAAGGTCACAGCTTGAATCCAGCGTCAGGCATATCTTGGAAAGCTATTCAACATCCGAGAAGAGTTGACTGCTGACCGAAATGGATGCTTATTCCGAGGGCACCGGTTGGTCATTCCGCCGAGCCTCACGGACCAGGTTGTCAAACTACCCCATGCCAGGCATGGTGAAGACTAAAAGCCATCTGAGAACCAAGGTGTGGTTCCCCTAGATGGATGAGGAAGTCAAATCACTTGTAAGGACATGTGAATGGTGTCAAGCTGCTTGGAGTCCCAGCCCTCCCACCCCAGTGGAAACTGAGAAAGGGCATAGACAGCCATGGGAGTCGACTAGTTTAGATTTCGGAAGCCTCCTCGATGGCTGACACAATGGTGCTAATTGATGACTTCTCCAAATACCCAGAAGTGGAAGTTCTACAATCCTTGAATGCCCGTGAAGTAATTCTCAAGTTGGGAAAAATTATAGTTGTACATTGCCTCATGAAGGAGATAAAAACGAACGACAGACCCCAGTTCCAGAGCCAAGAGCTGGCCTCCTATCAAGCGTTGAAGGGAATCTTCCAGGAGAAAATAACCCCTGGCTGGGCTCAGGCCAACGGAGAGGTTGAACATTTCATGAGGATCCTTAACAAAGTCCTCCGGATTGAGACAGCCTGTGACCAAATTCCAGAGCTAGTCATATATTCCTTTCTCTGGAACTATCGACACCCACAAGCCACCCCGGGGCATGCCCGAGGGCATCTGTTAGTGGGGGGAGTAGTCAGAGATTCCATCCCACATTACCCAACTTGGACACCTAGCCCCATTGATGAGGGTAAGACATATGAGAAGCGTAAATCTGCAATGACAGAGCTAGCATGAAGCAAAGAAGCTGGCAGCAGCGCCCCGTCCCGTCTCCTGCCGGAGGACCCCCTGACTACAGGTAAGTCGGGTGCTCCGACAGGGGAGGGGGATGGGGCTTGTGTGTGAGTGGGTGTGTGTGTGTATGTCTGTACGTGTGTGTATGCAGGTGTGTGTTGCCTGTTGTATGTGTGAGTATGTTTGGGGGTATGAGTGCCTGTATGTTGAGTTGTGTGAATGCGTGTCTGCGTGTATGTATGTAAAGTGTGCTGACGTGTGTGTGAATGGATGTATGCATGCATGGATGAATGTTGGGATGGGTGTTTGTATGTGTGTGTGAAGGGAGGTGCATGTATGAGGGGGGTCTGGAGAGGAAGGGGGTTGGGGAAACCTGTAGAGGGGGAGGGGGTTGGAGAAGATCCCTATCATTGACAGGGATGGGATTCCCTGTCACTGATAGTGCCTACCACCATGGTTTTCGTGGCGGTAAGGATGCCACGAAAACCATGGCGGTAGGCGGGGTCATAATCCCGCAGGGGGGCAAGTGATGGCCACCGGGCTGGACTCTCTGTGACGGTCGGTGAGGTACATTGGCAGTTTGGCTTCAGCCAAACCTCCAATGTCATAATATGGAGAAAAGTACCGCCAGCCTGTTGGCAGTACTTTCCTCCATATAAACGTCGGCCGCCGGGGTCATGATGACCCCCAAAGTTTTAAGCAATACCACTGTGCGGACATCCTGCCAGCAGCTGATGTGATCGAAGAAGCATTCCCTGAGAGCTTGTCTTGTTCTGTGGGGATCCCTGGGACACATCCCAGTCGGACTGATGCCTGTAGTCAAAGAGAAACAGAGACACCACCGTCGGATCATTCCCCAGGAGAGCAGCTCATCATACCTGTGAAACCCCAGTTAGATTGTGCCACCTGCACAAGGTACAACCTATGACAAAATCCTACTCCGTCCACCCAGCTGACGGACTACATACCCTAACATCACGCTACCATCCTGTTGGCCCCTACTGATCCGCATGATCACCACAGGAACTAATAGGGTTTTAAGATGTTGTTGGTTTTGTTTGAATTTAAGGAGTAATGTAGCATCGCAGCCCAGGGACGTAACTGGGAACCCAGACACTACCTTCCCCGATATGCCCATGAGCGGATTCCAGAGACTATTCCCAATGTTCCACAGCCTCAATGGGACACTTCAAGATCATAAGTGCGGCTTAATAAAGGTGTGTCTGATAGGCACGGTTGGGCAGTAACAAAGTGGGACCCGTCTATCCTACACACAAACAATAGTAAACGTGTGTCCAAGTTATTGTTATAATGTATATATTTGAATGTCACACATACTGGTGACATAACATTGGCCAGGCCCTACTCTGCCCCATGACTACCCAGAGAGCTTTTCTAGACTTTGATGTTTGATATACTTAGAATGAGACAGTTTAGGACAAATTGAAAAGAAAAATATATGTGTCAAGAAAAAATACAGAGATTATTTTTCAGTGTATATCTTATCTGATGGCCTGAAACCTTAACCTCTAGGCCACAGGTGACTCTTTGCTATGCAGTTTCCAGACATGCATATGACACTAAACCCAATGACCTTTATGGTAAAAAGACGTAAATGTTCTATGACAAGGAATGTTTAATAGTCAAAACAATAGCAAATAAACAGACACACTGCCTGAAATACCAGGATTTGAAACTTCAATCTATTGAGTGATAGCACAGTAGCTATACCATGATTGGATGGAAGAGAGAGAAAGAGAGAGACAGGACCACTGGGGAGCCTGAAGGCCCCTGCAGTCTTTGCTGGCTCCCCACGTCCTGTGGGAGCCAGCATTGCTCGCACAAGCAGGGAGCTGTCACGGATTTGGGCGGGTCTGATCAGGACTCTTGTTGGGACACCCCTTGAGGTCACCAAATATCCTTAAGAGGTAGTGTACTGGAGCAGAAGAACAGCTAAAGGCATACACGGAAAGGACAGCTATGGACAGGCACAGGAAACAGGAAAGTAAAAGCAGAGCAACCCTGGTGTGAACAAACAGGAAACGGATTACTAATGGACAAACATGCTGGCGTTGTACTCAGAGTAGGGCGCAGAACCTCCCACAGTGACAGGGAATGTCAATACCTCTGTGCAGTTTGCTCTTACAGATAGTCACCCTGCTAGCCCCATAGAAAGGAGTCAGCAGAAATGATTCTGTTCTGGACCCTAGAGCACAAACAAGGATGGTACTTAGATACACGAGACACGCTCTTTTGGGTCCAGCTGGAAACACAGTGGCAATTCCTGGAAAAACAGCTATAGCACACTGTCACTGTTAGGCACGAAAGACTACATATGATACTAGACAAGGATGGGGGCTGGAATAGCCTCCTGGAAAACAGGAGACAAACCCAGTACAAAGAAGGACACTTATACACTGGTGATGACTGATAAAACACTTACCAGACACAAATACCGAGAGGAAACAGAAACAGAAGGAATAAACTAAGAGGCAGAGGCAGAAACTGGGAACAGGCTCAGGCTGAAACAAAGGCAGGACTAGGACTGGAAAACAGGGCACAAACTTCTGTCTGGAACAAACAGAGACAGGACTGGGAAACAGAGAACAGGCTCTGTCTGGAACAGGCAAGGACAGGGCTGGAATACAGGGAGTAGGAGTAAGCACTAAACAGAACTGGGAAACAGAGAGCAGGTTCAGGCTGAAACAAGGCAGGAGCAGGACAGAAAAACAGGGAGAAGGCTCTGGAAGAAACAAACAGGTAGAAGGCTAAGAGATAGGAAGCAGACTCTGGCTGGAACATTCAGGGGCAGGGCAGAGAAACAGGAAACAGGTTCAAGCTGGAACAGAACAGGAACAAAACTGGAACACCATCCGATAAGGGTATCTGTAACACAAAGGAATCGAACTCCAATGCACGATGAGGATCTTGAGGAAATGGCTGCTTATAAGCAGTTCCAAGCTGGGCTGTACAGGAGAGGTCTCAGGTGTGTGTAATTTCAGACACTTGCAAGTCCTGGAAGAGAAGATCCGGTAAAAAGGAGCAATTGGACTTCTCCCATAGAAAACAATGGGAAACTGAATCCAGGCTTTCCTGACTACCAGGCTGTGCATGATGTGATTTGCAGTCCTAGGAAGCAAATGTAGTACTACACAAGTATACCATGGTGAAAAGAGAAACAAACAGGAGTCAGCAAGGGACTCTAGAGAAGTGTTCAAGGTGATTCCCAGGCTTCCGACAGTCCCCTTACAGCGCCCCCTAGAGTTGGGACGACAGAGTCGTAACAGGAGCTGCTTGAAATAGCAGCTCCCAGCTTGCAGAAGCAATGTTTTCATCTGTTTCCCTGCATGCATATTTGCATTTGCGTGCAGGTAAACAGATAAAAACTACATTTTCTGCAAGGGGGAGCTGTTGGAAAGCTCTGGCTTGTAGAAAGCACAGTTATGTTTCTTTTGCTTGGTGGGAAGTGTCATATCCCACCAAGTAAAAGCAAACAGCTATCTCCTGAGAGTGGGTACCTTGCGAGGTTGCAGGAGTGGGCCCTAGAGGGTTGGGACCCTAGCACCACACATGGCTCCATGAGACCCCTCTCAATCTTTAAATTTCATTCTGGGGAGGTGGTGAACCTCAGGGCCGGGTGTCCACGACATACCCCCTTCATTAGTTTATGTCAGCCCTGGGGAGGTGGCGGTCCTGGGGAGGTGGCGGTCCTGGGGCTGTGGAGAGGCCCCAGAGACCCCCCTTAAATTGAATAAAATACTGTGGGGAGGTAGCTGTCCCCAGAGCTGCAGGGGGGCAACATAGGCCCCACAGTAATTTAATGTTTAGTCCCTGGAAGGTGGGCTGGTGGTCCCCGAGGCTGCAGGAGGGAGTGGCATACAGGTCCCCCGCAGTAATAGAAAATATTTTGCTCTAGAGAGATGGTGGTCCCTAGCAGCATAGGTCACCCTGCATTATTTGATAAACTTTAGCCCCCAGGAGGTGGCAGGCCTCAGGGTGCAGGGGTGCCACACTAACAATCCCTGCATACTTAATTACAAGTGCTCTGGGGAGGTGGTGGTCCCTTTGTCCAGAAGAGGCGGCGTGACAGAATTACACCACATTTGGCAGAAAGGTAGATTTTGTACCGCAGATTGTGCTTTTGGTTATTTGGTGTAAATCTGTTCAGTAGTTTTTGAGATATGAAATGTAAAATAAATGTATATATCTAAGGCCGCAGATTCTCCCCGACGACTTTGCGAATAATAATTAGTTCGTGCTCAGAGCTGCAGAGCTCTGATTCACTGGCAGAACATCAAACCAGGAAGTGTTGGCAGAATTTTGGGACTCAGCTTTACCCGAGTCCCACAAAAAAGTAAAAATAATAAGACAGGGGGGGCGAGGGTAGCCACACCTTGACCCCTTAGCTCTGGTGCTGTGGTCCCAGAGAGACCTCGTCAAACACTTTTTTTAAAAAAACAATCCCCACAAATTGGTGACGAAGTTGTGAATTCAGGCTATTGTTTTTTTTAAATGTGGGGGGTGGCGACTTGCCCCCCTGCAGCCGTGGGGACTGCCATCTCCCAGGGGAAGATTTTAGAAATAAATGCGGGGGATCACCACCTCCCTGGGGCTTTAAACAAATACAATGTGGGGGGGGTTGCACCCCCCCCAGCTATTTGGACTGCTACCTTCCTGGGGCCACAAGAAAAGTATGAAGGGGGTCTGTTGCGGATCCCCGAACCCTAGGGACCACCACCTCCCCAGGGCTAGATTACATTGGAGCGCGGCCACGTGGCCCCACTCATGGAGCCATGGAATGGCCAGGGAACCACAGCCCCCAAGGGCTGGCTCCCTCTATGTCTTGCGGTACTCACAGCTGGTACATAGCTGTTTGCTCTTACTTGGGGGTGGGGGCTTTGATACTGCCCGCCAAGTCAGAGCAAACACTTCACTTTCTGCAAGTGAGAGCTGTCATACAGCTCTCACTTGCAGAAAGTGAAGTTTTCATCTGTTGTGCTGGGAATCAGATGAAAACATTGCTCCCAAAACAGGGAGCTGTTATATAAAGAAGCTCTCTGCTTCTGGGAGCAATGGTGGCTCCCGCAGGGCATTTAGAGTCAGCTAGGACCATGGGGGCTTTGAAGCTTGACCCATGGTCATTTCACTCTCTCTCTCTCTCTTTCTCTCTCTCTCTCTCTCTCTCTCTCTCTCTCTCTCTCTCTCTCTCTCTCTTCTATCCCATTATGGGATAGAAGCGAGAGAGAGAGAGAGATTATCATTGCAATAGTCTCTCCATGCAATGACTTCAAAGCATTAAACTAGCAAGATGTTGGATGCAAATGTTCTAGATATGTTTCACCAACTATATGTTATAGTTATGTTATAGCTAGTTACATTTGGATATAGAACAGGACAGAGTCACTTCTAGCCTAATAGTCAAGGTCTTGTGCTGTCATGCAGTAGGCTGAAGGTTCAAATTCTACTAGCGCTTGGGAGTGTGTTTGTTTATTTACTAGTGTTTTGACTGTTAAACCTTTCTAGCAATGGAACATTCACATTTCTTTCCAATCATATGTGTGGGTTGACTGTCATAGATATGCCTGGAAGTATCACAGTAAGCCATTTCCTATGGCTTAAAGGGTAAGGTTCTAGACCCAACTACTGAAAGTTGAGGGTTCCACTCAAGCTGTATTTTTTAATTTCTTTTAAACTTCAAAAGTTTAAGAGTCATACTGAAAGATGATCTCATTCTTTTTAACTGGCAAAAACATGTTTCTTTTCAGTATGTCTGGAAATATAATTTTCTAAGGATACCATTAATCAAAGCCTAAATCTCTCTCTCAGTCTCTCTCTCTTTCTCTCAGGGTTGGGTGGTTAGGGGGTTAGACATGGTTAAGGGGCTACTTTCAGTGGGTGGCACAACCAGTGCTGCAAGCCCACTAGTAGCATTTAATCTACAGGCTCTAGGTACATATAGTGCACTTTACTAGGGACTTATAAGTAAATTAAATAATCCAATTGGGTATGATCAAATGTTATCATGTTTGAAGGGAGAGAGCATATGCACTTTAGCAATGGTTAGGAGTAGTAAAGTGTGCAGAGTCTTAAAACCAACAAAAACAGTATTCAAAAAGTGGAGGGAGGCAGGGAAAAAAGTTAGGGGTGACCACTGTAAGGCTGTCATACATACATAATTTCATCATGAAAGAGCACACCTTGAGTAATTGTATCTCAAAGAAGTTATGTCAGTATATAGTGGACTCTGAGTTGCCTAGTCCCAGGGACCTGGAAGAGACAGATGATGAGTGGTTGAGAACCAGGTTTTCTAACCAGGGGTGTGATTTACCCAAAAGAAAGGAGGACAAGGTCCTCCCCAGGGGAAAGCCAAGGGGAAGGAAGATAATAAATCTAAGGAGTCCTCACAAGAGCCACATAAACCTGCACACGGAGGAGGGGGGACCTTGAGCCATTCCACTTTCAAGGAGAGGGGCTACAGGGGAAACACTTTGATCCTGCTGAGGCAGGGAAGCTCTTTGACCTCGCAAAGGAAAGGCAGTGTTTTGACTTTTTCCAGCCAGGACACAAAAGAGAAGCTTTTGTCTGCTCCAAGAAACATCCCACTGGTGGGCAGTCCCATGGGGCGTGCTAGTGTAGGTGTGGAAGGTGGCCCAGAGATGGAGGTCAGGACAAACATAGGTTGCCAGGCCATCCCCTTGGCAGGACATTTGGGTCAGGCCAAGACCTGGAATAGCTTGATCAACCGTTTCTATTGGCTCAACATGTCCGCCAAAGTGAAGGAGCTCTGTGGCTCCTGTGTTATCTGTCAGGTCAGAGGCAACACCGGGGACAAGTCAGGCACTCCCTTAATACCACTGCCAGTGGCGGGGACTCACTTTGAAAGGGTGGGGATTGGTAATATTGGTCCCCCTGTACCCACTATCTACCTCAGGCAACATATACATTTTAGTGGTAGTGGACTACACCACCAGGTATCCAGTGGCAATACCCCTCAGAGAAGTTGCTGCTCCCACAGTGGCTAAATACCTAATTGGTGTGTTCACCAGAGTGGGTTTCCCAAAGAAGGTGGTCTCAGATAGGGGCACAAACTTCAGGAAGCAATGTGGGATGAATGCGGTGTTACTTAGAAGTTCACTATCCCATTTCATCCCCTGAAGGGCATTATTCTAGGTTTGTCTGACAAATGCAGGAGGAGTTGGGATGTTCTCCTCCCATGCCTGATGTTTGCTTACAGAGAGGTGCCACAGAAGGTATTGGCTTCAGCCCCTTTACGTTACGGTTTGGGCACCCTGCAAGAGGCCCATTGTGTTTAGTGATAGAGTTTTATGAGAAGCCTCTCAAGGAGTCCAAGCAGAATGAACTTGATTGTGTGTTACGCCTGCGGTCTCCCATGGCAGGGTACATGAAGAAGGCAAGCAGCAACCTGGAGCCCAGTTAGGAGGTCATGAAGATCTGGCATGAGAAGAAGGTTACTATGCTTGAGTACCATCCAGGTCAGTTGGTGTGGGTTTTAGAGCCTGTGGCTCCCAGGACCCTTCAGGCCGAATGGACTGGGATCTACCCCATTCTAGAGAAAAAGGGTGAGGTCACCTATGTGGTGGACCTTGGCACCCCCAGGGATCCCCACCAGATCCTGCATGCACACCTACTTAATACCCACCAAGGCAAGGCATACATGTCCAGGCTCATGGTCACATATGAGAGAAGAGAGGAGAGTGATCCTCTACCAGATCTCCTCTCTACCAATGTGCAAGATGGGTCACTGGAGGGAGTTGTACTCCCAAACTGACAGACCACCAACAAAAAGACTGCAACAAGTGTTGAAGCAGTTTGCTGGGCTGTTCTCCCTGTCCCCCCATATTTAACACTTGGTGTTTCCATGGCATTGACACTGGTGACAGCTTGCCTGTCAAACACAAGTTGAACAGGCTGTTTGCCCATGCCGGAGCCAACATCAAGGCTGAGGTAGCTAAGTTGTTGGAGCATGGGGAAATTGAGCCCTCTGGTAATCCCTGGGCCAGCTCAGTGGTGCTGGTAGCCAAACCTAATCCCAGAGGTAGGAAGAAGGAGTTGAGATTCTATGTAGTCTGTAGGGATTTGAATACAGTCATTAACACTGATGCCCACCCCATACATAGAGCTGATGAGCTCATTGATACGTTGAGGGCTACTAAGTACCTAAGCACTTTTGACCTTACCTCAGGGTACTTGCAGATTGCCTAATTCCAGGAACAAAGGAGAGGTCAGCATTTACCACTCCAGAGGGCCACTTTTAATTCAAGGTGATGCCCTTTGGTTTCAAGAATTCTCCTGCCACCTTCTAAAGCTTGGTGAACAGAGTCTTGTCTGGGTCGGAATCCTTTTGTGCAGCTTATTTTGCCGATATAGCTGTATACAGTTCCACCTGGGAGTATCACCTAGTCCACCTGAGGGAAGTGCTTCAGGTCCTGCAATTAGCAGGGCTGACTATCAAGGCAAGCCAATGTCAGATAAAGCAGAGGTCAGTGGTGTACCTGGACCACCCTGTAGTTGGTGGCCATGTACATCCTCCCTAGCTCAAAATCCAGACCTTCTTGTATTGGGAGGCTCCTAAAACCCAGACCCAGGTTAGGGCCTTTCATGACCTGTCAGTATATTACAGATTTGTCAAGAACTTTGGGTCCACTATGGCTCTCCTGACAGAACTCACATCTAAAAAGGAGCCCACAATGGTAATTTGGACCCCAGAGTGTCAGTAGGCCTTTGATACTCTGAAGGAGGCAATATGATCAGCACCAGAGTTACTGGCCCCTGGCAACAATAAGGAATTTATTAGGCAAACAGATGTTTCAGAGCAGGGGATTGGGGCAGTGTTGTCACAAGTAAATGATGAGTCAGGATTAACCACTTGCCTTCATTAGAAGGAGACTACTCCCCAGAGAACAAAGATGGAGCATCATTGAGAGGGAAACCTTTGCTGTAGTCTGATCCCTGAAAAAGCTGATACCATACCTGTTTGAATTCACCTCTGTGTTCAAAATGGCCACAGACCTCTCAGATGGCTCATGAAGATGAAGGGGGGAGAATCCAAAACTGTTAAGGTGGTCCATTTCCTGACAGGGGATGCACTTCAGAGTTTAACACAGACCAGAGAGTGCCCTTGCCAATGCAGATGGACTTTCTAGGTTGTTCTACTTAGCTGATGAGTACTACCAGGGTGTAGGTGAATACCCATCACCTTTAATCTGGTGGGGGTAATGTAAGAAAGTCATCCTTTTAGCCCTGATCACCTCCAAATTTTATCAATGATACTGGTGGTTACTAACTTTGACTGTGCCCCGGGCACTGCTAACCAGTCCCAGGACCAGTGCTCTGTTTAAAAGGTAAATGCAAATCAGGCATAATTATAATTGTCTCTGACAACCTACCTATAAGTCATTAGTACATGGTAGGGCATATAGGTTTAGAGACCCCAGTAAAGTTAGGGCTCCCATGGGTCTACTGACATAGTGTATCACTTTAAAGGCAGGGCTGCCTTGCTAGCAGCTTTTAAAATAAAATTAACCCCAAATTCGACTTTGGAATTAAAAGTACTTCCAAAGTCTTAAACTACCTAATTTATATATGTAAGTCACCCTTAAAGACTGTCCTAGGTGCCGCAAGGGTTTGGATGCAGTGTAAATATAAGCAGGGACATTATAAAAGATGTTATATAAGCCATGGTGAGGGAAAGACTGGCTAATTCATCTTTTCCCCAATGTTGTACAATAGCTCCAAAGGCTAACATTTTATTTCAAAAGAATAAAGGCCCTCATTACAACCCTGGCGGTCGGTGATAAAACAGCGATAATACCGCCAACAAGCTGGCGGTAACCAAAATGCTATCATGACCACGGCGGAAACTGTCAGCACAGACAGCGACTTTAACACACCGACCGCCATGGCGGTAGCAACAAGCACTGCGGGGGAACCGCCAATACCCAGGCGGAATACAAGGTTCCACCCACTGTATTATGAGACACCAATCCGCCACCTGTTCCGGGGCGGTACCAACGACAACAAAAGCACGGCAGAAACAGAATTCAGAAGTTAAAGGACTCACAGGTGGAGACTCAGGGAACAGCCACAATGCCATGGAGCCCGAACTGCAGATCTTCCCCATGCTAGTCTACCTCCTCCTACACCAGGAGTACCAACGCCGGCGACGACGACCATGGTGAGCACTGCCACCTAGCACACAGGGGAGGGTGAAAGAAAAAGAGAGTGACGCACACACGCAACATGCAACACCCCCACCCCAAAACCATACACACAATCAGATGCAGTAATAAAACATATTGACCCTGTGCCCCTCAGGAATAATGCAAGGACTACAATAATTGATGAAAGTGAGTGTAATAAAATAAAAATCCAGAAAAACGTTCTCAAAATTCAAAACAGTATTTAAATGTAAATAAATGGAGGGACACTGCCCAGTCCATAATGTCCCCGGGCCACAGGGCCACATCACATAGGCCAAGGCCCCATCTTACTCCTGCATCAACATGGAGTGAACACTGCTGGGGCATCAGGTCGAAAATACACAGGCATCTCAGTGGGACGGGGGATGGGGGCACCTCAGCCGGAAGATGGTACAACGCCACTGGTCCTGGATGGGGCTACATGCCCTGTGCAATGTCCTGGGGAGTGCAAAGCCACAGTCTCTCTAGTGGGTGGTTTGCCCATTGCTTGGTCCTGGGGAGTGCAAAGCCACAGTCTCACAAGTGGGTGGGTTGGCCACTGCTTGGTCCTGGGGAGTGCAAAGCCACAGCCTCACAAGTGGGTGGGTTGGGCACTGCTTGGTCTTGGGGAGTGCAAAGCCACAGTCTCTCTAGTGGGTGGGTTGCCCACTGCTTGGTCCTAGGGAGTTAGGGAGTGCAAAGCCACAGTCTCACAAGTGGGTGGTTTGCCACTGGTTCTGGAGGGGGCCTTGTGCCCAGTGTACTTCATCCTGGCAGGAAGGGTTGAGTGGATGGCTTCTTCCACTGGTTCTGGAGGGGGCCTCATGCCCAGTGTGCTTCATCCTGGGAAGGATGTGGTGAGTGGAATGGCTTCTTCCACTGGTTCTGGAGGGGGCCTTGTGCCCAGTGTGATTCATCCTGGCAAGGAGGAGGTGAGTGGATGGCTTGTTCCACTGGTTCTGGAGGGGGCCTTGTGCCCTGTGCTACAGATCTTTGGGAGTGCAAGGTCACAGTCTCTCTCCTGGGTGTCAGAACCACAGGATTTGCAGTGGGCAGGATGCATTACACTCCATGGAGGCAGGACTACAGACCATACGCCGGCGGCCACGGATGCACAGTGGTGGCAGTGCCAGTGCTGGTGTCTGTGCTGCCAGTGGTGGGGGGAGGCTCTAGCCCTTCCCCTGCAGCCTTTGATGGCTGCCCCCTGGGGCTGCTACTGCTGCCAGTGGTGCTGGTGGTGGTGCATGTGGCAGTGCTGATGGCGGTGCAGGTGGCGGTTCTGCCAGTGGAGGGGTAGGCTCTAGCCCTTCCCCTGCAGCCTTGGATGGCTGCCCACTGGGGCTGCTGATGCCAGTGGTGCTGGTGGCGGTGCATGTGGCGGTGCTGATGGCGGTGCAGGTGGTGGGGGGAGGCTCCAGCCCTTCCCCTGCAGCCTCGGACGGCTGAAGCACCATGGTTGGTGTTGGGGGCTCAGATTCTGTCACAGCACCAGGCTTCCTTTCCCTCCTGCCTGAAGGGGCAGGCCCTTTGCCCTTGCCATGTGGTGGTGCCTCCTTGCCGTGTGGTGGTGCCTCCTTGCCCTTGTCCTTGGTGTGTGTGGTGGTGCCTCCTTGCCCTTGCTTTGTGGTGGTGCCTCCTTGCACATGGCAGCTGGTGGTACATCCTTGCCCTTCGCCTTGGCAGCTGATGCAGGCACACTGCCAGTGCTGATGGGTGTCTCCTTCAAGCCTCTCACACCTGCAGTAGCTGCCGAAACTACAGTGTTCGTGGACTGGGTGGCTTTGGTGCTGGCCTGGGTTCTACCCACCCTAGCCCGACGGGAAGGACAGGAGGGGACGGGTAGGGAAGTCAAGGGTGGAGAGGAAAAGCTTCTTAGGGACACTAGGGTGGGAAGAGGTTTGGGAGTGGAGGAAGAGGAAGTGGTTGTAGAAGGTGTCAGTCTGCTGTGTTTGGGTGCAGGTGCATGGGCTAGTTGCTGTTGTGAGGTGGATGGCTGTTGGGTGTCTGAGTACTTGCGTTTGTGTACTTTGGGAGGAGGGGGCACAGACACAGTGGGAGAGGACACAGGTGTCAACACCAGGACAGTGCGCACTCTACCGGCATCTAGAATGCAAAAACCCAACACTCGCAAGATAAAGTAATTTATGCATTGTGATGATATGTTATTGTTTTACCTTTTGCATTGCAGAATTCCATCCAAAAGATTAATTGTTAAGGTGCTTATAAATACTGTACATTTACAATGTATTGCTGCAGACATTCAGAGTGTGTAAGGGTGTGGTCCCTTTCCAGGGCCTTCTGGAGACTTTCCCTGCAACATGCCTGGGCGTGGTTCTAGGCTGGGCCAAGACTCTATAAAAGAGAGTCAGCCCAACTTTCAGTGCTCACTATTCAGAGGTCCAGGTGCAGAGCAGCAGCTTCTTCCTGAGCTTCTGTCCCGGCGGCCTATTTGGATTTTCCAGTCTTCTGCACTCATCTCTCATTGGTGATCACTGTTTCCAGGCGGTAAGACGGTGTTTGGACATTTCCCAACACCGTAATTGAGAATCTTCATATTCTACATTTTAATTCTTAAATGAATAACAGATTACTTGTGCACTGCCATTTTTTGACATTTGTATGGTGGTTTGCAAATAGGGAGGATGCGCAATTTATTCCATAAAGATTTGACTTCGTTATTACATTATTGTTCATTGCGCGCTGATATTTCTTGACATTTACATGATGTTTTACGAGTTGGCAAGATGTGCAACTCGTTTCATGAGCATTTAACTTTGTTGTTCATTGCGCGCTACCTTTTCTTGACATTTACATGGTGGCATTCGAATCGGCGAAACGCGCGATTCACTTCTCGTGTGTAATTGTCGCGGTTCTCAACGGTCTTACCCTCGCAGCGGAGAGGCGTAGGGGAACGGTCCTTGTTCCGACGGGTTCTGCTCTGGCCGAGGTAGGGGCGACCCCTTCCGGTAGCCACGGTGCTGTTTGGTATGAGCGAACCACTACAGTCCGTGCCCTCCAGAAGGAGTCCCAGAGGAAAAACCCCAGTAGGGTAAAAAACCTCCACAGGAACTCCCTGAAACGAAAGGAGGACACCAGGGTATTAGGACCGCTGTTCAGGAAGGCAGGAAAACAAAGCAAATCAGGAACAGACAGGATTCGCAGAAGGATATCAAATAGGAGCGTGACTATCACCAAGGAGTGTTGCAACGCAATGAACAGGCAGTTGGAATCCCCTTAAATACCCCTGGACAGGAAACAGGAAACAGGAAGTAGAACACCGCCATCTTGGATTGGGGAAAAGAAAACAGTAATGAATTAGGTATGTGTGTTAGACAATGCATGCTGGGTAGAGAGGAAGTGGTAAGCATGCTGGGAAGAGAAAAAAGGCAAGTATAAAGAACCCCCAGTGTAAGGGTTCGGTTTGTCCTAGGAACATCGGTAAGTGGTGGTGGGCAAGTGAATACATGCAAGAGAAATAAATGTTAAGCGCATAATGCGCTGTGTGCGGCCATGCCTGAAACCCCCTCGGGGTTTCAGGCTCTGCCGCGTCTGCCTTTAAGGCAGAACTTGAAAAAGGGGGAGCGGCGAGCGCCGTGACCCCCAGACCGGCTCCTTGGAGCCTTTATGGCCCTCGCCGGAGCCGCGGCGACCCCCGCGACCTGGGTGTCTGCCTCGGCGTCTACCGCGGCCCGGGCGTCGGCCGCGGCAAAATTAACGTGCCACGCCGCGGCAACCTGAGCCCGCGGCCGCAGCGAGCGCTGCGGTGTAACAGTAATTCATGCTGTTCATTGTGCGCTACCATTTTCTGGCATTTACATGGTGGCATTCAAATCGGCAACACACGCGATTCTTTCCTTGAGTGTTTTTTCATGTTATTCATTGTGCACTACCATTTCTTGGTTTTTGTATGGTGGCATTTGAATCGGCAAATCGCGCAAATCTTTCCTCGTGTATAAATAATGTAAGTTACTGTGCGCTACCATTCTAAGACATTTTCTTGGTAGCATTTCAAGTTGACACGTAGCATGATTTATTCCTTGAATCTACGTTGTGTGATTTCATGGTGCACAAACCTTTATGGTGTTTAATACTCATATAAAAATCTGCAATGTGCGCAATTTACTTCCCAATGTTTTTATTTGAGATGAACACAACAATACCAGAGTTCTAGATGTAATGCTGTGTGTTCCTGATATGTATTCCTAAAAGGAGATTCATAGGGTTGTTTAGAAATTGCTCAGAGTGTTTCCTGATTCTCATGCTAAAGAAAGTACTTGAATCTGAAAGTCCTATTTAACTTTTCCTGTTTCCTCCTCAGGTATTCGGTCATCTAAAGCCTAGTCAGTTTTAGGATTATTCTAGGGTTGTTCATGTTTTTCGGAAAAGTCGAAGCTTAGAGTTGTAGCATGGTACTGATTTCATGAGATGTAATTTTGATGTTGTGTTTTAACCTTTTGCTTCCTACAGGTCTCCTTCCTAGCTGTTCCCGTCCTAATCCCCTTTTCCCCACTTGGAGTCTCTTAGACTCTGTGATAAATCTAATCAGAGTATTGGAGCTGTCTTGTGGTGGAAGTGTTGGGAACGTGCACGGACCCCGAGGATCTGGTGACTCTGACAACAGGGGACGTGTGCATGGATGTGGGGGTGGTGACTGCCAGTGAGGGGCGTTTTGTGATAGGCGTGATGGTGATGGAGGCAGTGGGTGTGGATGTAGTGCATGCAGGTGTGAGTGGCGCCTCTACTGGGAGGGAGGTAGATGATGAGGAGGAGGGAAACATAGTGGAGGCAGTGGATGTTGTTATGTCAGCATCTGGAAGTGTGAGTGCCTGTGGGATGATGTGTGGAGCTTGTGTTTGCCTGAGCTACTCCTGTGTGTTGTCTTGGGTGCATGCTGGTCTGAATGTGTCGTTGGGATAGGTTGGGGTTCAGGGGAATGGGACTGGGCAGAGGAAGTTGGAGGGGGGAGGCTAGAGACAGGAACAATGGCTGCCATCAGGGAGGAGGCCAGAGCCTGGAATGATCTCTGTTGGGCCGACACACCAGAGTGAATGCTCTCCAGGAATGCTTTTGTATGTTGCAAATGCCCTGCCAGGCCCTGGATGGAATTCACAATGGTTGACTGCCCAACAGAGATGGATCGTAGGCAATCAATTGCCTCCTCACTCTGGGAAGCAGCGCTCACTTGGGCATGGCCTGAGGTGCCTGGGGCGAAGGAGATGCCCAACCCCTCTGGGTGAGCAGGCACGGGAAACTCGCTGCTGGGAGGGCGTTGCTGGTACGGGGTGGCAGCTGTACCTGTAGTTGGGGTGCCCACAGGGCTGTCCGCCACCACTAGGGAGCTTCCATCGGAGGAGGCTTCACTGTCAGAACTGTCCCCTCCTGTGGTGCTCCCCTCACCCTCCGTCCCACTCGTGCCCCCACTGTCAGCAGATTCGGCCTGCTGGCCCCTGTAGGATGCAGCTCCCTCCGTCGCCTGTGCCTCTGCTCCTCCGCCAGATGATGCTAATGCACAGAAGGACAGAGTGACAAAACAAAAAAGGGGGGTATAGACAGAGGTTACACTTGGTCAATGCCAGCAACAACACCACTGTTGGCGTACACAACACACAGAGGACAGCCCTACGCACTAGGCGATGCGCTGCCAGTCACAATGCTAGTCACTAGGCCATGGACAGTAATACCTAACACCAGTTGCAGCATACCTGAGACCCACGGAGCCCTTACCAGTAGTGGATGCCCACTAGCTTGTTTGGAGGTGGAGTTCATCAGCCTCTGCCCATGGAACCTACCCTGCAATGTGCGGCCTGGCCTAGGGGCACCAACAGGCGCACATTCCCTCACCCAGAGACCACCCACCACACTCAAGTAGTTTATTGGGAACTGTACTCACCACCTTGTGGTTGCTGTGATGTCCTCAAGCGCCCATCCAGCTCCGGTAGGCTTCCACCAGTATGTGGAACATCAGGGGAGTCAGGGTTCAGCGGGCACCTCTTCCTCGTTGGGAGGCTATCCCCAGCTGGGCCTCTGCCATCTTCCTTGCCCAGCGTCTCAGGTCCTCCCACCATTTGCGACAGTGGGTGCTCCGCCTGCCATAGACCCCAAGGGTCCACACGTCCTTGGCGATGGCACACCATATACCCTTTTTCTGATGGGCACTTACCTGCATGCAAATATACATCGAAAAAGGTATCAGACATACCGTCCGGCCTGTTACACTCATGGCCTACCATATCCCTCCCATCCCCTCATGCACATACAGTGCACTCCATACATGCAGCATGCTGCCCAGGACCCCTCAACCACACCTCCTTACATGAGGCACTCACATACAGCACTCCATGCATTCATGCCCCATGCATCGTGCTCACAGTGTACTTACCTGTTGTAGGAGGCTGGCCTGGTTTGTAGTGGGTACCTTGGGTACCTACATCTTACACCAGGTCCAGTTATCCCTTGTTAGAGGCTGATAGAGGTAGCTATAGCAGAGCAGCTTAGGCTGAACTAGGAGACATGCAAAGCTCATGCAATACCACTTATAGTTACACAGTACTTATACACAAGTAAAGACAATAATAAGTGTTACCAAAAAAAAGTTATTTATTTGGATGACACAGTACCAATAATATCTTCGAGGCAATACTCCTTCTGGAGGTAAGTATTATACACAATATATACACCACACACCAAAATTAGACAAGTAAATAGTCATAGAACAATGCACACAGTAGGGAATCCTATAGAATGCAATGGGAGAAAATAGGTCTAGGGGCAAAACAAACCACATGCTCAAAAAGTGGAATGTGAATCACAAATTCCCCCCTAGACAAGTGTAGTGTGTGCAGAATCACTGGGAGAGGAAGAATATAGTAAAGGTAAGTAAATTACCCCACCCCAGAGCCCAGAAAAGCAGGAATAAAGTACTGCATGTTTCCTTAGGAAATACTGCACCTCGTCTTTGGGATTTTGCAGCAGCCAACCAAGTCTGCAAATAACAACTACTGGATTATTGGACCTGAAGACCTGCAAAAGAAGGGGACCAAGTCCAGAGGTCGAAAGAAGTTCCAGGAAGGACAGGAGCCCCTGCCAACCCAGAAGAGGGTGAAAAAGACGAGTACCTGGTTAGTCGAAGACACCAAAAATGCATCCTTGGAAGAAGCCAGTGGATTTCTGCATAATGTAAAACATGTCCCACGGTGTGAAGATCGTTGCATACAAGATTTCATGTTGGAAGGTGCCAATAGGCCTTGGCTACTGCAAAAGTGCTTTTTTCATCAAAATGGCACTGGGTGGACCCAGGAGGGACCTGGTGGCCTTAACTCTGTGTGAGGAGGAAGATAGGGCTCTCAGTACTTTAGAGAGCCCTCAGGATAGCAGCCAGAACCCCCAGAAGCCACAGGATCCGGGTTCAAAGGAGGTGCAAAACATGGTTGATGCAGCACAACAAAAGAAGGTCCCATGCTGCCGGAGAAAAACTCAGCAAGTTGAGCATCACAGGGTGGAGTGCTGGTGACCTGGGCCAGGCTGTGCATGAAGTAATTTTTCAAAGAGTGCACAGAGGGCTCAGGAGGTGAAGAAGACGCAATACATATGGGTACTGTCGTTCTCAGGGAAGACAAGGTCTTACCTCCTCCAAATTGCATCAGCAGGACCTCAGGACAGTCTATGTTGATGCTGTCAACCCTCAGTGTCCTTAGGAGCAAGCTTGTTGCCGTGAGAGGAGTCCCAGGGTTCTAGTTGTTGCCTTGAAAGGTGCCTGCTTGGATCAGGGAAGGGACTCTGTCACTCCACAGGCGATTACTTTGGTTCTTCTGGTGCAGGGTGAAGACAGGGAGTCCCCAGAGCGTGCACACCATGGAAACTGTAGCAGTTGCTGACTTGGAGCTGAGGTTCCTGAAGAAAAGTGTCTCTTGTGGACACTTTGTTGCAGTTATAGCGTTTCTTGGAGCAGGCTGCGGTTGATCCGAGGTCAGAAGTGTCTGAAGTTGTTGCAGGGGATTCCTGAAGGAAACTTGCAAGCAGAATCTGAAGAGAACCCTCAGGAGAGTCCCTAAGTAGCCCTGAGAAGGGGATAGGCTACCTTATCAGGTATGGACCTATCAAGAGGGGTCTCTGATGTCACCTGCTGGCACTGGCCACTCAGAGCCCTCCAGAGTGCCCCCACACCTTGCAAAGCAAGATGGTTGAAGTCTGGGTCACACTGGAGCAGCTCTGGGCACCACCCCTGGGGTGGTGATGGACAAGGGAGTGGTCACTCCCCTTTCCTTTGTCCAGTGTCCTGCCCGAGCGGGGGAGAAGGGGTCCCTGAACTGGTGTAGACTGGTTTATGCAAGGAGGGCGCCATCTGTGCCCTTCAAAGCATTTCCAGAGGCTGGGGGAGGCTAGCCTCTGGAATCCTCAGAGCTTGGACCAAGTTTGTGGACACTGCAGGACCCCAAAAAGAAGCTCTGGAAGAAGATCCAGAAGTTTGGGGAAGTTTGGAGCAAATTTGGAAAAAAGCTCCAGAAGGTGACCAACTCGTCAACATCAAACTGCGACCCGGCTTGAATTTCAAGTTTATCCTCTTCAGCTTTTCCCTATTAACAAGACTTCCAGGAGCTGACCGGGACCTCAGGCTGAGCCAAACCAACAGCGTTGCTTCTCAAGTCGGCCTACAGAGGCGCCCTGATTGATGATGAGAGAAAAAGCTCCAGAAAAAAGACTAAGGGCCTGATTTAGATCTCAGCAGAGGGGTTACTCCATCACAATGGCTATGGATATCTAGTCTGCTGGAATCTAAATACCATTGAAAACAATGGTATTCAGATTTTGGCAGACGTGATACGTGTCATCCGCGCAACAGAGTAACCCCTCTACAGAGATCTAAATCAGGCCCTAAGTCTAAAGGTAAAATTTTTACTGAGGCCTACTGTTCAGTCTATCCGACTTGAGCTCCATCGTGATCAGCCTCTAACTTTGACTTTGCTCAAGTCAAGCGTGACCAGATATCTGTGGGTGGCATTTTTTGCTTTTAGGCACTAAAAAGCATCTTTTTACATTGAATATTTTAAAACTCATATGTCTGATTCCCTACGTTGGAATTTTGTGTTATTTTGGTGTTATTTTAAAGATAGAAATATTTTCTGTTCTTATGCATTGGTGTTAGATTTGTATTGTGTTTTACTTTTTTTCTGTTTTGTTGATATTAAATGCTCTACACACCTGTCTCCTAAGCTGTGTTGGTGTGTGAGTGGTTCTCTGAGTGGGTATTTGAATGGCTGCATGGGTGTATGAGTGGCTGAGTGAGTGGTTGTATGATTATGTAAGTGGGTGTATGAGTGGATGTGTGAAAAATGTGTTGCTCTGTGAGTGGGTATGTGAGTGGATGTGTGAGTGTGTAAGTGGGTGAGTGAAAAGTTGTGTGGGTCTGTCAGTGGGTGTGTGAGTGGTTTTGATGATCTGTGAGTGGGTGTGTGAGTGGCTGCATGGGTGTGTGAAGGGTGTGTGTGTGGCTGTATGAGTGTGTGAGTGGGTGCGTAGGTGTGTAAGTGGTTGTAGGTGTATCTGAATGGGTGTGTGAGTGCCTGTGTGGGTGTGTGAGTCGGTGTGTGAGTGGCTCTATGGGTGTGTGAGTAGTTGTGTGGTTATGCAAGTGGGTGTGTGACTATGTGAGTAAGTCTCTATGTGTGTGGATCTCTAAGTGAGTGTGTGTTTTCTTTTTAGATTGCCATCTGGATCCCGGGATTCTACCAGAATCCCCTTGAATCTACCTGAATCCGTGATGATCTGGACGATCCAGGGAGTACCTGCGGCTTCTGGCATGGTAAAAAAAGGTTTTTGGACACTTTCTTGCCTGTTGAGGGGGTCCTCACAGACCCCTCCATTAGTCCCTCTTTGATCACTTTTTAACTTAATTGTCCCTGCTGGGAACCGAGTCCCAATGAACGAAATGGCAGCTTCAACTTTCTTCTCATATTGCAGCCAACCAATCACAAATTTGCTGTTGGCACGTGGATTTGTGAATCCGTAGAGGATCTGCGTCCCAATATATACAAATGTTCTTTATTAGCCCAAAAACTACTTAAGGGATTTACTCAAAATAACAAAAAGGGTTCTTTCTGGACCAAGAGCTACCTTTCTGCCAAATTTGATGTAATTCCGTCCATCAGTTTGACCTCTATTCCTGTTCAAAAACCCCTTGGAAATTAACATGGAGAAAATACGCTTTGGGACCCCAACTTTATCTTAGCTTCTTCTTGACAGATGATCCTGAAACCTTCCAGACAGCAGTTGATGAGAGCATTGTATATTTTGGGAAAATTCTGTAAAGATTCGTCAACCGGCATCAAAGATATATGCAAGTACACTTTTTCATAGAAACTAGATCCTAACTACAACTACGCTATGCCACTTCAATGTATGTCACCCGACTCTATGCAAATTCACTGTACCCTGCTCCACTCTATATCACTCCATTGTTCACCATCAATCAATCAATCAGGATTTATAAAGTGCTACTAATCACCCAATAGGGTATCCAGGCTCTTACAGGAACCAGAGGTTTATTCAAACAGGCAGGTCTTCAGGGCCATTCGGAATTTTAGAAGTGAGGTGATGGTCCGAAGGCGCTTAGGGAGCCTGTTCCAGATTTTTACCGTGATGTGAGAGAAGGAGTGTCCTCCACTTCTGCTTTGATAAATGCTATGAGTATGGCAAGTGAAAGTGAGTCAGAGCGTAGTCTTTCTAATGATTAGAGAAAGTTCAGGTGGTGGTTAATACATGTGGGTCCTTGGTTGTGTAGAGCTTTGCATTTGTGGGTCAGTGGCTCGAATTGGCATCTATTCTGAACGGGGAGCCAGTAGAGTTGCCTGAGGTGGGCTGTGATATGGGTTTATCGGGGAATATATATGTACACTATTCCACTATATGCCACGCCACACCACTGTATGCTACTTCACTCTACACTACTCCAGTGTATGGCACTCAATTCTACACCACTTCATTCTATGCTATTCAATAGGGCCCAATTCCAGTACATGGCACTCCAGTGTATGTTATTACATTCTACCCCATGCCACTGTACCCCACTCTAGTCTACATCACTTCATTATATTCCACTCCACTGTACACTGCTCCACTATACACTATTATACTCCATGCCACTCCACTGAACAGCACTCTGCTCTATGCCACTCCACTTTACAATATTATGATGTACACAGCTATATTTGTCAGTCCACTGTACACTATTACACTGTATGAAACTCTACTTTATGCCCCTTCCGTGTACGGCTCTTCACAATAGGCCACTCTGCTGTACGCTGAAAGTAAATGCTATTCCACTCTACACCGCTGCACAGTATGCTAGCCCTCTCTATGCTGTTCCTCTGTAAACCACTCTACTGTATCCTACTCCAATCTATGCCTCTCCAGTGTATGTCACTCCACTCTGCCCCACTCCATTCTATGCTATTCCATTGAATGCTACTCTACTGTGTGCCACACTGCTGAATGATATTACACTCTACACTATTCTAGTGAAAGTCACTCTAGTCTACACCACTTCAATGTATGCCACTGCGATGTACTCTACTCCACTATATGCTATTCAAGTCTATACACTCTACTGAACACCACTCCACTCTACACTGTTCCACTGTATGCCACTCCACTGTACACTTTTCCACTCTATTCCACTCCAGTGTACACCACTCAAATCTACGCCACTACTCTACTCTATGCCATTTGACGCCACTCCACTATATGCTATTTCACTCTACCCCACTGTGATGCTATTAATTGTGTTTGACCAATGACTTTGTGTTTCACCACTGTGCATATTAGTGCTCAATGTTCATCAGTAGCACATTATTCAGGTTAGCTGCCTATTGGCTTTAATAAGACATTAGACATTACATTTGGTATTTGGGTTTAGCTGCCTATTGGCTTTAACATGGAGTTAGCCATTACATTCTGTATTCAGGTCAGCTGCCTATTGGCTTCAACATGACATTAGACATTACATTTGCTATTTAGGTTAGCTGCCTATTGGCTTTAACGTGGAGCTAGACATTGCAGTTGAGACATTGCAGATGAACTGTGTTTTTCCAAGCTGTGTTTTTCCACATGATATACCAAGCTGTGTTTTTCACACCATAACCTAGCTGATAAGAGCGCGTAGATTTTGTGTTTGCCTCTCAATCCAGTCTGAGAACGAGTGAAGTTTGGAGAATTGGCCACTCTCCAGGTTTATTCGGTTCTCACACTTTTAACGATGGCTCTGGGCAACAGCAGGATAGAAATATCTTGACTTCAGACAGGAACGGACGTCAGGTGCCTGTCCCCGTTTGGGTAGAAAATCTCTTTCTCGCAGTTGAACTGGAGTCATCAACTGGAAGCCCCAGAAAGATGAAGCGTAGGGTGATAGGCCCTACAGCCCTACGGTGATGCAATTTTGACTTTTATGCTTTGCTTTGAAGTTATTCTTTAATATAATCACATGTATTTGCTGTGTGCATTGCAACTGAGAAGTACTTTGATATATTTTGCTTTCATTACAGCGACTACTTTTGAACGTGTGCATCCAATCTACTAATTTCGTCTTTCAGGAACCTCGTGGTGAAGTAATAATAACAATAAATGTCTTCTTTAAACTAAGAAGTGCATTCCAGGGAGGTTTTGTAAGCTCGGTCATACGATAAGAGAAGGAAAGCAGAACACCCACTCCACTGTACATTGCTCCAATCTACACCACCCCACTGTACTGCACTCCACTCTACAATATTGTACTTTATGCTTTTCCTCTCTATGCCAGACTACTTTATGCCACACCACTGTACTTCAACTCTATGCTATTCCACTGTAAGCCACTTCATTCTATGTTATTGCACTGATCGCTACGCAACTTCAATCTTTGCCCCTTTACTGTGTGATATCCCACTCTACACCCCTCTACTATACACCCTTTCACTGTATCCTATTACACTCTAACCGACCACACAATACATAACTCCAGTCTAAACCACTTCACTGTACACCATGTAACTGTACGCAACTATATTATATCCCATTACACTTTACGCCTCTCTAGCAAATTATATTATGATATGTTATACAATTTATAGAGCGCATAGCTACCCAGAGGCTTCCCAGTGTTATAAACAAATCTTCCACAACAATACCATAAGGGCAGGGATCAATACAGCCATGTTTTCAGTAGCCAACGGAAAGATAATTTGTGGTCAATTTGACATAAGAACAAAGGTAGCAAATTCCACAATTTAGCACCAAGGTAGGACATAGATCTTCTGCCCCATTTGGCCTTTTTTACTGAAGGAATTGCCACCAGGGCTGCTGAAGAAGACCTGAGATGTCAGACAGGCTTCTTAAAGGTGGCCAAGGTTCGCAGATATGGGGGACCTTTAGCATACAGAGCTCTGTGGATACAAAATAGTGCTTTGAACTTTATCCGTTGCTCCAATGGGAGCCAATGCAGAGTTGACAGTGCAGACTTAATTGATTCATGCCTGAGTATATTAAAAAGAAGTTGGTCAGCAATGTTCTACACCTCTCGCAATTTCTTTTTCACATAATTTAGAGCCCCAAGAAATAAGGCATTCCCATAATCCAGGCACAAGATGATTAATGCATGTATAATAAGTCTCTTCGCGATAAATGGGAGTATTTTAAACACCTTTTTGAGAAATCTAAATATGCCAAAACAAATGACTGATATTTTCTTCGCCTGATGGTCCATGGACAACCATGGGTCAAGCCAAACACCGAGACTCTTAATGTATCCCTTGGGGGATGGAAGGTCTCCTAGTGATTGCAGAAAAGAAAGGGTAGGATTTAATTGGGTGTGATGACCTAAGAACATAACCTCTGTTTTATCTCCATTCAACTTGAGTTTGCAGTCAGACATCCAGTTGGATACTGCCCGTAGACAAGGACCAAGTGCAGATTCAAATGAATTCTGTCCTGTGAAAAGAGATACCACCAACTGGGTATCATCTGCTTATGATACTAAGGAAAGGCCACAAGGTTCCACTACCTTAGCCAGTGGCAACATATAGAGATTAAACAATGTGGGGCTAAGAGATAAGCCCTATGGTACGCCCCAGCTGCTCTTGAAGCAACTTGAGTAAAAAGATCGATCAAGTACCTGAGAGGATCTTGCATCCAAAAGCTCAATGAACCAACCTAGAGCGGTCCCTGTGACACCTATTTCCCTCATCCTATGGAGTAGAATACTGTGATCTACAGTGTCAGAAGCGGCACTGAGGTCAAGAAGCACAATTGCCGAGGTCTAAGCGCTTTCTGACCTCCTCCGTTACTCCAATTAGTGCTGATTCCATGCTATGTAAGGGTCTAAAGCCCATCTGAGAAGAATGAAGAATATTATTGTCTTCCAGGAAGGTGGAGAGATGAGTGTTTACATGTTTTTCAAGTATTTTGGCAAAAGCTGGCAGCATGGAAATTGGTCTGTAATTATTGAGTACGAATGGGTCTGAGTTAGGCTTCTTAAGCAGGGGTTTCACAATATCCTGTTTCCACTGTGGGGGAATAGAACTGTTATCCAACGACTGATTCAACATATTGGTAAAAATGGGGGCTCTTATTGCAGCACTTTGCGCTAAAATTGATGGAGGTGCAGGATCAAGAAGAGATCCTGAATTAAGGGTGCCCAATGATGTTACACCTTTTTCAAGGGATAGAGGCGGAATTCCTGCTAGCGTTACTGAGCCCTTGAAACAATACCCATCCATGTCTCAGGGACTTTTGGAGTCTGAAATTTGATTCTGAAAGAAGAAGCCTAAATCGTTGCTATGTTTATGAGAGGCTTCTACGTCTTCAATTTGAGGTTGAGGGAAGGCAATTTCTCTTAATAGCTGAAAATTTCTTGGGGGAGCTGGCACTCTGTTCTATTTTGGCCGTATAATAGGCTCTTTTTGCTGCTTTAATTTCCGTGTTAAACCATCTAACAGCCTTCCTATAGTCTTCTTTCGATGGAGTGTCGTAAGATTTTCTCCATTTCCTTTCCAACCACCTGAAATCCCTTTTTAATAGTTGCAGCTGGGTGGAGAACCAGGGTGCCCTTTTTTGCCAATGGCCACCCTGTCTTAAGGTATAAGGGAGCATGATGTCTAGGCTATTAGTGATCCAGTTGTTCAATATTTCTAGAGAACTAACCATATTCCCATTAAGGACCAGTTTGGAATTCTCTAAAACATCAGTCCGCTCGGTAACTATTAGTGAGTGCCAGCGTCTCTGGGGTTGGGTTGTAATAAATGAAGAATTGCCCAGTCCCGTGGACGGGAGGTTGAGAGAAATTAGAAAGTGGTCCAAGTGGTCAAACCAAGGTAAAAGGGTGGGCCGTAGAGCCGTTAGGTTAACTATACTGTTAAAAACTAGGTCAATAGTATGCCCTTTAATGTGAGTGGGGCCCATAATCAGTTGTGTAAGGTCCAAGGCCCTCATATCGGACACAACATTTTTGGCTGCAGCCTTATTTTCTGCATGGACTTTAAAATTGCCAAGGATAGTGAAATTAGGCTTATTGCAGATCAATACGGCAACTTACTCAGGGAATGCTTGTAGAAAATGTTGTGCTGGTCCCGGGGGACTATATATTAAGGCCCCCGAGAAGCTATTGTGAGAGTTTAAGAGGAGAGAAAAGGACATGCTCTCACAAGCTGGTAGCTTGAGGGGGCAAGAGGTAACCTTAACAGTGTCCTTAAAAATGATAGCAATCCCCCCCTTTCCCAGAGTCTCTATCAAGCCTGTTGATTAAAAAGTCACCAGGCAAGGCTATGGCCACATCTGGTCGCATGAGCCCTCATGCAACCACATCTCTGTTAAAACCAGTGCTGTAGGTCTTTGCGTGTCCAGAAAGAGATTAATATCTAGGTTATGGGCAGCCAAAGATCCACAGTTTACCAGAAAAAGCATACTTTCTGTGGTGTAACGATGGTCTGTGATAACAACTGTGGGTGCCTGTGGGTGCCTCTAGTGATCCGTGCTGGTCACAGTGCCTTCCCTAGGGTTCCCCTTCCTCACTTCTATCTGGAGAAACTGGTCTGAGAGAGTATTGAAGCTCTGCATCATAAGATATCCTATCTGTCTTGAGTTGAGTATAGGTGCTGGCCCCTGGACCTGGTCACAGCATCGCCGGTTTTAACTGGTGCCGGAATTAGGAGAGTCAAGCAACTAGGGCACTGACCTCCATGATGGGGTGGTATATGTGTCAGTGGGAAGTGGGATAAATGGCTGCTGTCTGTGCTCTCCAATGAGCTGATCCACCACTCCACTAAAGGTGTGGGGCCCAAAAGAGGTAAGCCAATATGGGGAGGGTAAGAGTAGAGCACCCCAATCACCAACGGCCTTTAATCATGGACCTGAGGTGACCAAAGGTGAAAATACTGTAGTGATGAAAAACACCTTAAAATTATTATTATAAAATGCCCTGGATGTATTAAAAATAACTTAACACCTCTAGCTATAGTTGTGACTCCTTGCCAGCTAGGACTGAATAGAAATACTGTCACCTACGGATGTCATGGGGAGAAATTATCTTCTGCTACACTCTATACCACTCCATTGTATGCTACTCTAGTCTATGCTACTTTAGTCTCCACCACTTTCTGCCACATCACTCTACGCTACTCCATGCTATACCACTCCTATGTACTCTCCTCAACTATATATAACTGCACTCTACAATACTCTTGTTAGACCTGACAGCCTTAGGGTGGTCACCCTTAACTTTTTGCCTGCCTCCCTCCACTTTTACGACACTGTTTTTTCTGGTTTTTAGACTCTGCGCACTTTACCACTGCTAACCAGTGCTAAAGTGCATATGCTCTCTCCCTTTAAACATGGTAACATTGGATCATACCCAATTGGACTATTTCATTTACTTATAAGTCCCTAGTACTGTGCACTATATGTGCCCAGGGCCTGTAGATTAAATGCTACTAGTGGGCCTGCAGCACTGGTTGTGCCACCCACTTAAGTAGCCCCTTCACCTTGTCTCACGCCTGCCATTGCAAGGCCTGTGTGTGCAGTTTCACTGCCACTTCGACTTGGCATTTAAAAGTACCTGCCAAGCCTAAAACTCCCCTTTTTCTACATATAAGACACCCCTAAGATATGCCCTAGGTAACCGATAGGGCAGGGTGCTGTGTAGGCAAAAGGCAGGACATGTACCTATGTAGTTTAAATGTCCTGGTAGTGTAAAACTCCCAAATTCGTTTTTACACTGCTGTGAGGCCTGCTCCCTTCATAGGCTAACACTAGGGCTGTCCTCATACATTGTTTGAGTGGTAGCTGCTGATCTGAAAGGAGTAGGAAGGTCATATTTAGTATGGCCAGAATGGTGATATAAAATCCTGCTGACTGGTGAAGTTGGATTTAATATTACTATTTTAGAAATATCACTTTTAGAAAGTGAGCATTTCTCTGCACTTAAATATTTCTGTGACTTACAATCCATGTCTGGCTGGGTTTAGTTGACAGCTCCTTGTGCATTCACTCAGACACACCCCAAACACAGGATACTCAGCCTCACTTGCATACATCTGCATTTTGAATGGGTCTTCCTGGGCTGGGAGGATGGAGGGCCTGCTCTCACACAAAGGACTGCCACACCCCCTACTGCGACCCTGGCAGACAGGATTGAACTGAAAGGGGACCTGGTGCACTTCTAAGCCACTCTTTGAAGTCTCCCCCACTCCAAAGGCACATTTGGGTATATAAACAGGGCCTCTGCCCCTTCCGACTCAGACACTTCCTGGAGAAGAAACTTGTAACCAGAACCTGCATCCTGCCCAGAAGAACTGCCTGGCTGCCCAAAGGACTCACCTGACTGCTTTCTGTGAAGGACTGCTGCCATGCTGTTGGCCTGCTGCCTTGCTGATCTCTTGCTTTGGTGAAGAAGTGCTTTCCAAGGGCTTGGATAGAGCTTGCCTTCTGTTCCCTGAATTCTCAGGACCAAAAAGACTTCTCTCTGGCAACTGGACTCCTTGTGCTGCGAAAATGCGACGCACAGCTTGCTAAAACCGACGTACACAGCCTGTCCCGTGGTGAGAAATTCACTGCATGCCGAACCTGAACGACGCAGCCTGACTTTGCAAGGAAAAGATCGACGCAGCGCCTGCATTGCGACCGGAACTTGGAAGCACGGCCCACCAGATCGATGCACAGCCAACCTGGGACGACGCAGCCCGACTTCCAGAGTGGAAATCGACGCAGCGCCTGCCGTGCGGGAGAAACTTCCCCGCAACGCCCACCGGGACGATGCAGAGCTTGTGACTTCACTCCGCCAGCCCAGGATTCCACGCACAGACCCCGGGGCGTCTGAAAACCCCGCAACCTGAAAAGGATCCAAGACCAAGCACCAGAAATCGGCGCACAGCCGTCCCTGTGTGGAATCGACGCACACCCCTTTGTTTCCACGCATCTCCTCCTCTGTGGCCCTTTGCGGAGATTTTTCATGCAAACCAGGTACTTTGTGCTTGACAGAGACTTTGGCCCTCATTACGAGCCTGGCGGTCTGTGACCGCCAGGCTCGCGGTTGGCGGGAGCACCGCCGACAGCCTGGCGGTGCCCCTTAGGGCATTCTGACCGTGGCGCTTTGGCCGCGGTCAGTGCAGGAAAACCGGCGGTCTCCCGCTGGTTTTCCGCTGCCCGTCAGAATCCTCCAAGGCGGCGCAGCATGCTGCGCCGCCTTGGGGATTCTGACACCCCCTACCGCCATCCTGTTCCTGGCTGTTCCCCCGCCAGGAACAGGATGGCGGTAGGGGGTGTTGTGGGGCCCCTGGGGGCCCCTGGGGGCCCCTGCAGTGCCCATGCCAATAGCATGGGCACTGCAGGGGCCCCGGTAAGAGGGCCCCGCTTGTATTTCACTGTCTGCATAGCAGACAGTGAAATACGCGACGGGTGCAGTAGCACCCGTCGCACCTTCCCACTCCGCCGGCTCGATTACGAGCCGGCTTCATGGTGGGAAGGTCGTTTTCCCCTGGGCTGGCGGGCGGCCTTTTGAAGGCCGCCCGCCAGCCCAGGGGAAAACTCAAAATACCCGCCGCGGTCTTGCGACCGCGGTACGGTATTTTGGCGGCTCCCGCCAGGCGCGCGGTCACCGCGTCCGGCGGGAGTCGTAATGACCCCCTTTGTTTGCTTTTAAAAGACATAAGACCCTTTATATCACTTTTCAGTGATATCTCTACATTTACTTATTGCATCTTTTATCGTTTTGACCTGCAAATATCCAGATAAATATTATATATTTTTCTAAACACTGTGTGGTGTATTTTTGTGGTGCTTATTATTGTATGATTTATTGCACAAATACTTTACACATTGCCTTCTAAGTTAAGCCTGACTGCTCAGAGCCAAGCTACCAGAGAATGGGCACAGGATAATTTGGATTGTGTGTGACGTTCCCTGACTAGAGTGAGGGTCCTTGCTTGGACGGGGGTAACCTGACTGCCAACCAAAGACCCCATTTCTAACAACTCTACTACCCTCTATGCCACTCAACTAGCTTCATCTTCCCTCTATCACTGTACACTTAATTGTCCAAATTTGCACTCCACTCTATGCCCATAGACACTATTTTGCAGTACTCAATTCCACTCTAAGACAGTTTCCAACAGTGTAAGAGACATCAATTCACTCTACTGCATAAGATGCCACTCTAAAACATAACAGTTCCTCAACTCTACGCTATGCCACTGCAATGTATATCAACCACTCTATACAAACGCTATTCCACTTTATACCACTCCATTGTACACTATCAATCAATCAACCAGAATTTATAAAGCGCTGCTAATAACCCAGTAGGTTATCCAGGCGCATGCAGGTCCCAGAGGCTTATTCAAACAGCTAGGTCTTGAGGCCATTCGGAATTCCAGGAGGGAGGTGATGGTCCGGAGGTGCTTGGGGAGGCTGTTCTAGATTTTTGCTGTGGTATGAGAGAAGTCCGTCCTCCATTTTTGCATAGACGCGGGTAAGTATGGGTAAGTGAAAGTGAGCCAGAGCATAGTCTTCTTGATGGTATGTGGAAGTTCACGTGGTGGTTATTGTACGTGGGTCCTTGGTTGTGTAGAGCCTTGTGTGCATGGCTCTGCAGCTTGAATTGGCATCTTTTCTGTACGGCGTGACAGTGGAGTTGCATGAGGTGGTCTGTGATGTGGGTTCATCGGGGAAGGCTGAGGATGAGTCTTGCTGTGGCGTTCTGTATGGCCTGAAGTCTCTGTAGAAGGTGTGCAGCGATTCGTACATAGAGGGTGTTGCCGTAGTCCAGTTGGCTGCTGATGACACTTTACTCCACTCCACACTACCCACTCGTGTCCTCCACTCCACTCTAGTTCAAAGTATCCCACTCTATTCCACAGTACTATACTCCGCTCTATCTCGCTCCACTGTCGGACACTTTACTCCACTGTATCTAACTCCACTCTATAACAGTGTACTATCCTCTATGCCACTTTATGCCACTCTACTCCACTTTATGCCCATCATCTCTAAGCCTCTGTACTACACTGTATGACACTCAATGACACATTACTCAACTTCTCTCTATGGTACTCCACTCCACTATATGATATGGCAATCTACTCTACAACACTCTCCTCAACTATATTCTATAACACTCAACTTGTCAATGCTCTACTCCACTCCAAAACACTCTAGATAGAATACAACACCCTATTCCACTGTACAACTCACTGCTCCAGTCTATGATCCGTGACTCCACTATAAGAGACAACATGTCCCTACACTGTATAACACTCGGAATTCCAGGAGAGAGGTGATGGTCCAGAGGTGCTTGGGGAGGTTGTTACAGGTTTTTGCTGTGATTTGGGAGAAGGACTGTCCTCCACTTCTGCATCAATAGATGCAAGTGAGTATGGGCAAGTGAAAGTGAGCCAGAGCATAGTCTTCTTGGTGGTTAATGTATGTGGGTCCTTGGTTATGTAGAACCTTGTGTGCGTGGCTGTGCAGCTTGAATTGGCATTTATTCTGTACGGGGTGCCTTTGGAGTTGAGTGAGATGGTCTGTGATGTGGGTTCATCAGGGAAGGCTGAGGATAAGTCTTGTTGTGGGGTTCGGTATGGCCTGAAGTATATGTAGGAGGACTGCATCGATTCCTACATAGAGGGTGTTGCCGTAGTCCAGTCAGCTGGTGATGATGACCTGTATCACAGTGCGTCTCTTGTGTGTAGTGGTAGCCAATTGAAGATCTTATGTAATTTGCAAAGTGAGGAGACAGGCCAAGGAGACAGCTTTGATCAGCGATTTCATGGTGAGTTTGTTGGCAATGATGATTCTAAGGTTTCTGGCGAGGTTGGATGGAGTGGATGCGGGATGTAGGTCTGATGGCCTCCAAGAGTCATTTCATGTGTTGCTGCTATTCCACACACTACTCAACACATTACCCCACTCTACACTATTTCACTCAATGCTACTCCACTCTTCTACATTCTTCTACACTCCACTGCAGAGTATTCTACTACATGCCACTCCAATTTATGGTAATCTACTCTATGCCACTGCAGTGTACACCACTCCACTCTTTGCTGCGCCATTGCATAACACTCACCTTCACTCCATTTAACTCCACTCTAGAAAAGTCGACCATATTTCATACCACTCTATGACATGCTATTCCATCCTGGCCTGATACACTCCACTGTCCAGCTCTATACTCCACTCTATGCTGGTAAACTCTAATGTACAACACTCAATGGCTCTATAGGATACATCTCTATACAACACACTACTTCCCTCTTCTCCACAAGACCCCAATCCAATGTTAAACAGTTTACTACCTATGCTATGGCAGTACACTCCACACCATGCCACTCTACTCAACAAGACACCAATGCACTATATTGTGCTTTACTCTACAGTATGTTACACCACTAAACTCGACTCTATTATATTGTACAAAACTTTACATTACTCTACACTACTATACAACATCTCAACTGTTTCACACACTACTGTACTCTGTGCAACTCCACTGTGCAACACTCTACTACAGTGTATGCAACTCTCTGACACTTTACTCCTGTCTATACCCCTTCACTCCACTGTGCCACTTTGCAATATACTGTATAACATGGTACAACACTCTATTCCACTCCTTAGAGGTGGATTATACCTCATTAGTAAAGAATGGTACAAGGATAACTAGGACTAAGAGTATTGAAGATGACTGGCAAGTAAGTGGAACATTGCTGGTGTACTCTTTTGTTTAAATTGATGCTGCTGCAAGGGGTTGGGGCTAAATCAAAAATGGTCAGGATGCACTGACAAGGAATGTATCTCTGCCTCAGTTTGTTGTGTTATCTGTTGCAAGGGTCGGAAACTTGAGACATTTTTTGGGACTGTGTGGTTCCCAGTATTCATTCTCATTATCTGCCTTCCTCCTCAGAGATTTTACTTCTTGCATTGTTCCTTGAATTGGCATGCTTAAGGCAGATAAGTGCAGTTCAAATAGACACTCAAAATCAAGTAACCTTAAGGTCTGGTTCACCATCTCAGCAGGTGCAAATGTAGGGAGGGAGTCTTATCAAGCATTCATGCATTTTCTTTCAAGATGTGCTTTATTTTCTCCACATTGTTGATAGTTCACTGTGAGAAAGTGCCTCTTTGACATGGTTAGCCCCCTCCTTTTGCCGGGAACATGATGAGGTTTCAAACTGTAAGTGCCCTGGGCCATTGCTAAACAGGTTCCTAGGGCCAGATCTCTTTCTCCAAAACTGTACTGTAATTAGCACTTCAGCCATCCTTGTAAGTCCCAATTAAATGGTACCCCTGGTACCTAGGGCATGGGTACTGAAGAAGCCCCCCCCCAGGGCTGCAGCACCAATTGTGCCACTCTGAGAGGCCCCACACAAGTTGCATGACAACGCAAGGTGTCACCTTAATTGCAAACTCAACATGGCAATCACCCTGGGTGCCATGCCCACTAATACTGCATGCAATATAGATAAGTCATCCCTCTAGCAGGCCTTATAGCCCTAAGGCAGGGTGCAGTATACTGCATGTGAATGCATATGTACATGAAAAGATATGCCCCTACTGTGTCTTCACTAATTCCTAGACATCATAGGTGTACAGGGAAGCCATAGCAAATGCATGTGCTGGGCACTGATGCCAGTGTGGATTTATTATAATTTGTACTCAGAGGGCACCTTAAAGGTGCCCCCTGCACAACCTAACAGTCCTGAAATGGTTGCTGACTGATCTTAGCCAGCCTGCCACCACCAGGCACAATTCTGGACTCCTGGGATGAGAGCCTTTGCTCTCAAGAGCCAAAACACAAAGCCTTTTCTTGGCAAAGAGATCAAACATCCTCCCCCAGGCAGGCATCCTGCACCAGCAAGCAGCTTCAAAGGCCTTGCCACCTTTGAAATCGGACCCCTAGTACATGTTGCTTCCAACAGAAGGCAGCCCATCGGTTCGACCCCCACTTTAGGGGGGAAAACCGGCAGGAAACTTACAAGGAATAAGGGGAGGGGCCACCCTCAGCCTGCACCACCCCTCAGGTGTGGTAGGCAAGGTGACCACTCCATTTCATTTTCCTCCATCTTGAATGGTAGGAAAGATAGCAAATTAGGGTCAGAGTTGTGTCCCCTTTCCACAGGAAGTGCTCACTTACTGGGTATAGTCACCCTAAGGTAGGTAGCCCATTGGCTACTACCGGGTAATCCCCTCTAAATACAGTATTATGTGGCATCTGCTGACCAAGATCTCAGTCTCAATGCATACAAAAAGATTGGGACAAAGAAGACTCAAGGCATGAGAACTGAAGCCCTGACTACTGCACCAAGGAGTCGACAATCTTCACTGCGGTGTCACCTGGAAACCTGAAGGACTCTACAAAACCCCAGAGCACCTCCAGCCTTCTAACAATTGCCAAGAACCTACCTCAGAATGAAGATATCATTTTCTTGCACCCTGCAGGCAAGGAAGTCTTTAAGTCCGGTTTACTGACCTGCTGCTGACCAATGACTCTGATGCAGTAGCCCAGCCAAAAGCTGCTCCCTGCCAAGTTTGGTGGCACCAGGACATTCCAGGACTGTGGCATACTAGTACCCGGGGTACCAGCCCCCGATGGTGGATACCGAAAGGCAGAATCCATTCCAGACTCCCAAAAGCACAGAAGCAAGCACCAGTCTAAGGACTTCAGTACACCTGAGATCATCCACTTGAGTAGCCCAGCTGACCTGCAATCCATTGTCAAAGCTGCCTGCTTCTGACTGCGAGGACTCCAAGATGCACACACTCTGGTTGACTTATCTATGCTGCACACAGCCTCCCTGGCCCCTGCACTGACCACCCAGCTGTGCTCCCGTGGTTGACAAGCCCTTGTGACCTCATCCCTCTAACGAGACCCTTGGACGTACCCGTAAGTCCCTCTGTGCAATGTGTTTCCAAGTGGCCCCCTTCTCTATTATGCAGCAGCTCCAGGATTACAGCTCGAATCGGGAATCGCCCAAACTTCCTCAGCTGGACCATTAGATCGCACCATGACTTCGACCTAAAAATGGAAGGTGACATTGCCTGATTTTATATGAATTTTTCTATTTTCTTCCATTGATTCCTATGGTGTGTAATTATTCATAAAAACATTGCATTTTGTAACTTTAAAAATTCATATCTAAAAAAGTATTTACCTTGTAATGAAGATCTTGGTCTTAACAAAATTGATAAAAATTTGCACTATTTTTGTAAATTGGGCTTGAGTGTGCATCTTCATTTATTGATATTGTGAATAACAAATGCTTAGCACGACTCCTGGATTATCCTAACTGCTTGCCCACACTACCACAAAAATAGAGCATTAGGTGATCTATTTTTATCTCTGGACACCAAGGTGGGGTTGCTTGGACTCTCTGAACAGTACACATCATTTTTGTACACGGTATAGAGAGCTAGCCTCCCACACTCACATGTTTCCACCTCTATCTGCATGTTACTGAGTTTCTCTTTACCTAGCTTTTGTGCATGCTTTTAGTGAGCCTAATTTCCCTTGCTATAGGTTTGCTTTTATTTAGCTGATCATCTTTCTTTAATGTGAGGATTTCTATGGTATTCACAATATTATTATCTCAGTCACCATCCACTTGGATTTTTGAGACTTGGTTGGCCTTTACTTTATCATTTATTGGTTTGTTATCTAATATTTCTCTCATGGAGGATAACGTCCCATTTTCCATTCTTGGCTCACTCGCCGCAATTGTGGGAACTTCATTTTCAATTTCAAAATCTTACAACAAAAAAAAAAATCGGTGGGGCGACAATACTCAGTGATGCTGTGCTATTCTCTTTTAGGCCTCAGCCCCACATATCTTGATTTTCATCAATCCCCCTTTTTAAAAAGCCTCCAGGGGTTATAGCAAAAAATATTTTTTTTTATTGTTTTTATTAATTTGTATTGCAGCAAACAAGTGGTTCTATGCAAGGTAAACTGAAAGTCTTCCATTCGAGCCAGTGATTGTGGTTAGTATCTAAACAGCACATGGTATTAGCATTGCGCAAAGATGTATTTCATCCATATTTGGAGTTCCATTGTGCATGCTAATAGATTTCTCTGTATTGTATTATATAATTTCTAAAAAGTCTGTTTCCTTCCCCCAAACTCTATTTATTTAATTTCACTCATATATTTTGTGCTAAAGCCATTTACCAGCCTCTTTCTTTCTTCCATTCTTTTTTTCTCTTTTTGATTTGTTTCTTATATTCCCCTTTACTTCTCATTTTTCCTTTTCTTCTCATCTGTTCTGTGTTTCATAAGCCTTCATTCATGCTCTCATTTCTTTCTATTTCTTTCCCCTTCTCTTTCATTCTTCTCTCCATTATCCCTTCAGTAAAACTGGTACCAAACATCCTGAGTCTGACTAAATGTAGACTTCACATTGTGATTATTTCCGTTCTTTCTCCTAATCTCTTTACCTGGGGTGCTTCAACTGTGCCCTGCTGTATTTCAGTTCCTTAATTTAGTTTCAAGTCAAGATTCTATCCCGGATGGGGTGGAGTCAAGATGGGGGCCGGTGCGGATGATTGAATCGAAGCTCCGCAGAGGCCACGGGGATTATATCCTGCCACAGTACCGGACGTGGACCAAAAAGCATGGTGCTTCAAGGGCAGTCCCCGGGGAGACCTTGGCACCTCAGGGATAGACGGCCACGCCTTGTGCGGCGGAGGCAAAGTGGCTGTTGCGGCCTGGGGAGCCTCGAGGGACAGTCCTCCTCCGTGACGCTCCGGATCGGCGAGGGGAGTGGCCGTGTGGGAGCAGCCGCTTTGGGCAGCGAGTGCCGGATTGCTTCCGGACCTGCAGTGGTGAGGTGGACACTCACCTTGGGGCTTGGTGACGCTGGTGGGTCCGGCGGGATCAGTACAGAGCCAGGTGGCCGCAAGCTAAGATTAGTGGCTCTCGTCCGAGTTGCGGGCCTGCAAACGCACGTGTGTGATAGCTGCTGACAGCAGCAACAGTGAACTTCGGAGCACTTTATAGCCGCAATCCTGGGACACCGTACTAGCACCAGGTGAACTGTACTGGAGGGCCCTCCTGTGGCACTTGTTATCGTATAGACTTGCACCGCACACCGGCAGTGAACCCCTGGCACGCACTGGGGCATAAGGGTCTCTTGGCTGGCCCCCTACCTACCCAGAAACTCGAGTTATACTTTCACAAGCATGGCTTCAGACACAAGGGGATCTCTATACAGTGGGCCTCAACCTACAGACGGGACAGCACATTGAGGCCTGGACTCGTGGTGAGATACCCTATTCACGGCCTTCTACAGCCTTGCAGGTGCTCCTGCCCATCCCCTGGAGTGACCACTTGTTGCTTTAGTGGTGGGGTAATGATTCCCGGAGCTCTGAAAAGATGGATAAAGTTAAGGGCTCAAAAAACGCTGGACACAAACCAGATCAACCCCTAAGAGATGGAGGCACACTGGAAACCCAGGCGCAATTAGATGCTACGCTTAAATCGCATTCCGCTCAGTTTGACAGAGTACTCCAAGCCATTCTAGATACAAAAACATTGCTGGAAGCTAGGATCGAAGCAATAGCCATAGAGGTTAACTTACTCAGAGTGGATCATCACAACTTGGCGGAACGAGTGGGGGGAGTGGAGTCCTCGCTTGCTTCCCCTCTCCCCAGGGTACAAAACTTACAGGTCCAGATGAAGCAGGTGAGGATGGAGATGACTGCTCTGCACAAGCGGGCAGAGGATGCTGAGGGGAGATCTTGCCGCAACATTAGACTGGTAGGATTTCCTGAACGAGTGGAAGGTCTTAATGCGGAACTCTCTGTGGAACAATGGTTGATCACTACTGTTTTGGGCGGCACCTCCTCGAAGTTCTTTTCCATTGAAAGGGCCCACAGAGTGCCCGGCAGGTCCCCCCACCCGAGTGCACCTCCACGACCTATAGTCGCCCGTCTCCTTAATTTTAGGGACCGGGATTCAATTCTGCAACACTCCTGCTCTCATGGCCCATGGCATCGCAACAATGCAGAGATTTCAACCTACCCGTACTTCACCGCTGAAGTGCAGAAACAACGTAATTCCATTGTTAAAGTGAAACAACGTTTCAGAGAACTAAAAATATAAATACGCATTGTTATTCCCTGCAAAAGTCTGGGTGATTGACGGTGAGGCGACACAAATGTTTAACTCTCCGGGAAGACGTGTGGACCTCGTTACACGCCAAGGGACTAATGCACCCCTCTCAGGAAACCAGAGAAGAGGCCACATGGATGACTCCGCGTGGTACAGGACGTAAAGGAAAGTCCAGCAGAACCCGGCTGTCTCAAGCCCAAGCGGCCAGGGAGCGATAGACGGCAATAAAAGAAGCATTGCAGCACTTTAATAACCCCTTTTTTGCTCTGGCAGACAATCCTCTAGTTTCTTCTGATATGGACACAGGAACCCCACCGCCCTCCCGGGGTTCGCTTGAGGAAGAAGGCCCGACATTGACTCCGAGCATGGTAGACGACCTTTGATCAAACTGACATCCTGTGAACTAATGAAGTTGGTGCAGGTTGAAGATTCCTGCGGAACTGGGTCTTGCATCGTCTAGGTCGCACGGCCTCATCGGTTCCTAGGTTTGGCCATGTTATGTTTACCCGGGCCTACAATGTGAACGTCCGCTTCAATCACAGATTCCGTCGCCCCCCCAGGACACGGAGCGGTAGGCCCAGTACCTTGACTGAAGGGACGCATGTATATTGCAATTTTTTATGCCCAGTTTGAATGTTTAGGGTATTCTGGCGTGATACTTGTTGTGGATCAGGCCTGGGCTCGGGGAGTTATTTCTCTTGTTCTTACTGTTTTAAGTGCTTGGTGGTCAGGAAGGATGTGGATTGGAGGGGGTTCTGGGGGCTTGTGGGGGTGAAGGAGGCGTGGAAAACTACTTATTGACTTAATGGCTACAGAATATGCTATGTTAACCAGGAACATCCAGGGCATGGGTAATCCCATCAGAAGGTATAGGGTGTATTCCTACCTTAGGCGACATCGGACGCATTTCACCTGTCTGCAGGAGACACACTTGATGCAGGGGGAATTACCTAAGCTTAGCCGTCGCTGGAGGAGCCAAATTTATGGTACAGGATACTCAGCATATGCTAGGGGTACATTAATTTGGATAGCACCGGAAGCACCCTTTGTTAAAGCCAGTGCACACATAGATCGTGAAGGTAGGTACGTTCTGTTGGAGGGCCACTGAAATGGTCGCCCCCATCATGCTGGCATCAATGTATGGTCCCAACACCACACAAGGGACTTCTCTGAATTAGTTGTCCCCGACTTTGTTGCATGATCCGGGTGCTCCTAGTCTTTGGGGAGGAGACTTTAATTGTATACAAAACACCACCCTAGACCGATCGACCCCTCCTTTACCGAACACTCCTAGCCTACAGGCTACTAAGCATTTCCAGCAGTGGTCCTATTCTATGCGTTTACATGATAACTGGCAGTTACACCATCCCGAGGACACACTTATTATGCACCAGGCTACCAAATACATACGAGCCTGGACTACATCTTTTGTGACTCACTCCTGTGGCCCTCTATCTGCGGTTCTGAATACTTGGGTGGGACTTTCTCTGACCATAACCCCCTTAGGGATACTTTTGAGTGGGGTAAACCCAAACCGACAACTCCATTGTGGACGCTGAGGGTGGAGGCCCTGCAGGATGTGGCACACAGAACTAAGATAGGCACCTCTATCACAGAGTACTTTCAACAAAATTTGGGATCAGTAGGTGACCCCAGAGAAGAGTGGGATGCGATGAAGGTATTTGTATAAGGTCTCTGTATGGCTACCTCCTGGGGAGTGAAATCTACCCTCACGTGTAGTATATTGAATCTTGAACAGCAAATATGTCGTCTGGAAAAGGAGGCTATATCTGCCTCCTTAGCATGCCCGTTGTAGACGGCCCAACGCTGTCAATACCGAGAAGAGTTGTGTAGACTTGGAAAGGTAGACTATAAGACGTATTTGACTCAGCAACATAGAGATGGGGACAAACCGGGACACACGTTGTCCTGGTTTCTGCGTTCAGAGGTGCCCCGAACGGTAGTGGGAGCGATTAATGAAACCTTCACACACTACTACAAAACGCTGTATGTGGCACCACCAGCCCCTGCTGCTTTCTACAGTCACTCAATACTGCAAGACCTTCCCTTACCCACCCTGATGCAGCAACAAAGACTGGACTTAGAGCTACCACTCCAACTGGACGAAGTGCAATTGACGATTCAACAAATGGCCAGTGGGAAGACCCCTGGTCTAGATGGGTTCTCAGTTGAATTTTATGCTAATTATGGGGCAACTCTCATGCCTCGGCTACTAGACATGTACATGGTGTCATATCAACGGAGGGAACTCCCACAATCACTGTGTGAGTCACTTATTGTGGTACTTCCCAAACCCGGTATAAACCCGCTAGATGTCAGCTCATTTTGACCCCTATCCATGCTTAACATTTACTATAAATTCCTGAGTAAAACCCTGGCAAACAGATTGCTCCCACTGATTTCCACCTTGATACACCCTGACCAGAATGGATTTGTACCATGCAGAGCCACTTATTATAATACCAGACGTCTATGCCACATAACTGATGCGGCTTCCAGGGGTGACGGCCACCCGGTGGCTGTGCCCCTGGATTTCGAAAAAGCATTCGATACAATGGGATGGGTCTATTTGCTGTGGACACTGGAACGCTTTGGGCTAGGTCCCCGATTTCTGCGGTAGATACAATTACTCTATACTGCCCCCGGGCGAGAGTCCGCACTGGCCACCAGTTGTCTTGCTCCTTTCCCATCCAAAGGGAGACACGGCAGTGCTGTTCACTTTCCCCGGTGCTCATTGCTCTGGCCATGGAGCAATTGGTGGCATGCTTATGGATGAAAGACCTTGGCTGGGGACTCTGGGTAGATGGACAGTGGCATATTGCATATCTCTATGCAGATGACGTCTTAATTTATCTACGGGAGACCGATGGTGCCCTCTCTGAGCTATTTGTTCTGTGGGACCAATTCAGTGGGATGATAGGCCTTAAGGTGAACTGGAGAAAATCATGTGTGTTCCCCCTGTGTGGGGCTAGCTATATACCAAGCCAGCCGACAGGTAGTGGGAGACTTGTATGGGCTACAGGGACCTTTCGCTATCTATGGATCAATGTGTATCACTCAGAGATGGACCTAGTGGAAGGCAATTATAGCCAGGAATTGACTTCCATTCGGCGGTCTTTACCCTTCTGGATGCGACTACCCCTCTCCCTATGGGTAGAGCAGCCATCACCAAAATGTTGCTACTCCCCAGATTGCTTTATTTGTTCATAGCGTTACGATCCCGCCTGGAAGAGCCTTCTATAAAGCTGCGCACAGTCTACTGTTAGCACTTATTTGGGTTCTGGACGCAAGAGGGTATCCCTAGATGTACTCCAGCGCCCTTTGCTTGAGGGTGGCATGTCGGTCCCAGACATAGATCGGTGTTATACAGCAGCACAACTACAATGGATGCGTCCTGGTTGACTGGAGACCACACAATAGAGGGAACTATGGTACGGTATACTGTAGGGGAGGAGGGGCGCTCAGATGGCTTCTTGCGCAGGATAGATGTAATGGAGTTTTGCAGCTCCTGTGTTACCTGCCAAGCCAGTGTCAAGGCTGGGGGCAAGCCAAAGGCTCCCTTGATACCACTGCCAGTGGTTGGGACTCCCTTTGAGAGGGTGGGGATTGGCATTGTTGGTCCCCTAGACCCACCAACTGCCTCATGCAAAACGTACATTTTGGTGGTTGTGGACCATGTCGCCAGGCACCCTGAAGCAATACCCTTCCAGACAGTCAGTGCTCCCACAGTGGCTAGGGCCCTACTTGGTGTGATAACAAGAGTGGGATTCCCGAAGGAGGTGGTCTCAGATAGGGGCACAAATGTTATGTCTGCCTATCTGAAAGCCATGTGGGATGAGTGTGGTGTTACTTATAAGTTCACCACCCCATATCATCAACAGACCAATGGTCTGGTGGAAAGATTTAACAAGACCCTGAAGGGCATGATCATGGGTTTGTCTGACAAACTCAGGAGGAGATGGGATGTTCTCCTCCCATGCCTGCTGTTTGCCTACAGAGAGGTGCCACAGTAGGGGGTTAGATTCAGCCCCTTTGAATTACTGTTTGGGAACCCTGTAAGAGGCCCATTGTGCTTGGTGAGAGAGTCTTGGGAGAAGCCTCTCAAAGAGTCCAAGGAGAATGTGCTGGATTATGTGTTGGGCCTGTGGTCAAGCATGGCCGAGTACATAAAGAAGGCAAGCAGAAACCTGGAGGCCAGCCAAGAGCTCATGAAGCTCTGGCATGACCAGAAGGCTACCATGCCTGAGTATCCCCCAGGACAGCTGGTGTCGGTTTTGGAGCCCATGGCTCCTAGGGCACTTCAGGCCAAATGGACTGGGCCCTATCCAATTGAAGAGAAAAAGGGTGAGGTCACCTACTTGGTGGATCTTGGCACCCCCAGGAATCCTCATAGGATCCTGCATGTCAACAGATTGAAACCCCACCAGGACAGGGCAGACATGACCATGATGATGGTCACTGATGAAGGGAAGGAGGAGGAGAGTGAACCTCTGCCAGACCTCCTGTCTTCAAATGAACAAGATGGGCCAGTGGAGGGAATGGTACTCTCTCCCAAGTTGACAGACCAGCAACAAAAAGCCTGCAGAATTTTTTGGGAGCAGTTTGCTAGTCTGTTCTCCATGACCCCTGGACTCACCAATTGGTGTGTCCATGACGTTGACACTGGTGACAGCTTACCTATCAAAAACAAGCTGTACAGGCTGTCTGACTAGGTCAAGGCCAACATCAAAGCTGAAGTGGCTAAGATATTGGAGCTCAAGGTAATTGAGCCCTCTGATACTCCTTGGTCCAGTCCACTGGTACTGGTGCCCAAACCTAATCCGCAAGGTGGGAAGAAGGAATTGAGATTCTGTGTGGACTACAGAGGTCTAAATGCAGTCACTTGGACTGATGCTCACCCCATACCTAGAGCTGATGAGCTCATTGATAGGGTGGGGGCTGCCAAATTCCTGAGCACATTTGATCTGACCTCAGGATACTGGCAGATTAACTTAAGGCCAGGAGCTAAGGAGAGGTCAGCATTTTCCACAACAGAGAGCCACTTTCAGTTCAAGGTGATACCCTTTGGCCTGAAAAATGCTCCGGCCACCTTCCAACAGTTGGTGAATAGAGTCCTGTCTTGGTTGGAATCTTTCAGTGCAGCTTATCTGGATGATATAGCTGTATTTAGTTCCACCTGGGAGGAACATCTGGTCCACCTGAAGGAAGTGCTTCAAGCCCTGCTTCAAGCAGGTCTGACTATCAAGGCAAGCAAGTGCCAGATAGGGCAAAGCTCAGTTGTATACCTGGGCCACCTTGTTGGTGGAGGCCATGTACAACCTCTCCAGACCAAGATCCAGACTATCCTGGATTGGGAGGCTCCTAAAACCCAGACTCAGGTCAGGGCCTTTCTTGGCCTGACTGGCTACTACAGGAGGTTTGTTCAGAATTATGGGACCATAGTGGACCCTCTGACTGAGCTTACCTCCAAGAAACAGCCCAATAAGGTCATTTGGACCCCAGAATGTCAGAAAGCTTTTGACATCCTACCTATGTGTTCAGCACCAGAGTTACTGGCCCCTGACTTTACCAAGGACCTCATAGTGTAAACAGATGCTTCAGAGGAAGGGATTGGTGCAGTGTTAGCACAAGTTAATGAAGAGGGCCAAGATCAACCAGTTGCCTTCATCAGCAGGCGACTACTCCCCAGAGAGAAAAGATGGAGGGCCATTGAGAGGGAGGCCTCTGCTGTGGTCTGGTCCCTAAAGAAGTTGAGGCTATACCTGTTTGGCACTCACTTTCGTGTACAAACTGACCACAGACCTCTCAGATGGTTGATGCAAACCAAAACTGTTAAGGTGGTCCATTTCCCTACAGGGGATGGATTTCACAGTGGAGCGCAGACCTGGGACTGCCCATGCCACTGCAGATGGCCTTTCCAGGTTTTTCTACTTATCTGATAAGGACTACCAGGGTGTAGGTTAGTACCCATCACCTTTCATCTGGGGGGGCAGTGTAGGAAAGTCCTCATTTTTGCCCTGGTCACCCCCAAACATTTTTGACAGGTACTGGTGGTTACTGACTCTTGGCTGTGCCCTGGCTACTGCTTACCAGTCCCAGGGCCAGTGCTCTGTGTAAAGTGGATATGCAAATTAGGCTAATTATAGTTGGCAAAGTTAACCTACCTAGAAGTCCCTAGTATATGGTAGGGCATGGAGGTTTAAGGACCCCAGCAAAGGTAGTGCCCCCATAGGTGCACTGCTGAGGTGCCCAGTGTTATTTTAAAGGCAGGCCTGCCTTGCTGGCTGCTTTTAAATTAAAGTTACATGCAAATTCGACTTTGGAATTAAAAGTAGTTCCAAAGTCTTAAACGTCCTTATTTTCACATATAAGTCACCCCTAAGGTGTGCCCTATGTGCCCCTAGGGCTGGGTGCCATGTAACTATAAGCAGGGACCTTATAAAAATAGTTTTATAAGCCCTGGTGAGGTAAAACACCCAAATTAGTTTTTCCCTCATTGTAGTGAATGGCCGCCATAGGCTAGAATGGGGAGACTTTATTTTAATTTTAAAAGTCCCCTTAAGTAACAGATACCAGAAGTTTGGTATCAAATTAATTGTTATAATAAATCCCACAACTTCCAGTTCTGGGATTTAATATAACTTGTTCAGGTAAAGATTATTAAACTTTACATGAAAATTTGGCAACTTGATCTCTGCAGTGTTTTTGCTGCTGTGCTCTGATTGGCCAGCCGCTGGCAGCCTGGCCAGGCTGCTTTGATGAGGTGTGAAGTGGCCTGGCTTCACACAAGGAGATGTGCCTGTGGGAGGAGATCTCCCCTCAGCAGATGGTGAGGCAGGAAAGGGGAGGGCTGCCAAACTGGTCTTCAAAGGCAGAGAAGGACATTTGGAGCAACCCAACAACACCCCCACATCCTGCAAACCCAGACAATTAGGTGCCCCCTTGATTAGATTAGGAGATGGCAGGAGAGGGGTGTGTTTAGGATTTTTAGCCACACCAGTGGGTGGGCTCAGCCTGATGTAACCTCCTAAAATCATTTTCACCCATGGTGGATTTTTGAGGAATGTTGCTCCCTGGGATTGATTTTTGCCACACTGCCCAGGAAGTGGTCATCACAGGGGGAAGGACCATGCCCCTGATTATAGAACCAGGACCCCCCTGTTTTTCACCTCGGAGCATGGACAAAACTGGCAGACCTGCACCTACACCTCAGATCCCTATCAGATTCCACCAAGGAAGAACTACAGGAGAAGAAGGACTGCCCTGCTGGACCCCTGACCTGCACCTGGACACTGCACTCTGGAGGACTGCACCAGCTGCACACTTGGGCTTCACCACTAAAAGGACTTTACCTGTCTTCTACTACTTCAAGAAGGGACTCCCTGTTTGCTACAGGAACAAATGAGCTGCCCAGAGTCCCCTGCATCAAGTCCTGCAAGCAGAGCCCAGCTGACCAGTGTCTAGTGGCCATTTGAGGATTCTGACCAGGTGCATTCTGGGAATTGTAGTCTCAACTCCCAAGGAGCAACTCATAGCTTCTAGAATCTTGGATCAAGTTGTGGACACTTCAAGAACACAAAAAGGACCTCTGGAAGAAGATCCAGAAGTTTGGAGATGTTTGGAGCAACTCCATAAGTTGAAGAGGAGCATTGTGGGAGTTGTAGTCCCAGACCCCTAGAGGCACACCAGAGCCACTGAACCCTTGGCTGGTGCTGTGGACCACTTTCCTGAATCAAACACTTCTGAAAGTAAGTGTGACAGTGTTACCTCATGGGTGGCCTGAACTCTGGATTTGTTCCTTTCCAGCGCTACTTGCTTCTATGCGCTAGAAAGCATTAACTCTTTAAAAATTCATATCTCCGGTTCCCCTTATCCAAATGTATTTGTTTTGGTGTCATTTTAAAGACAAAAATATTATCTATTTTTATAAATTGATTTTGGATTTTTAAACAGTTTCCTGTGTTTTTACTGTTTCCTGTGTTCTTACTGTTTTAAGTGCTTGGTGGTCAGGAAGGATGTGGATTGGAAGGGGTTCGGGGGGCTTGTGGGGGTGAAGGAGGCGTGGAAAACTACTTATTGACTTAATGGCTACAGAATATGCTATGTTAACCAGGAACATCCATGGCATGGGTAATCCCATCAGAAGGTATACGGTGTATTCCTACCTTAGGCGACATCGGACACATTTCACCTGTCTGCAGGAGACAGACTTGATGCAGGGGGAATTACCTAATCTTAGCCGTCGCTGGAGGGGCCAAATTTATGGTACAGGATACTCAGCATATGCTAGGGGTACATTAATTTGGATAGCACCGGAAGCACCCTTTGTTAAAGCCAGTGCACACATAGCTCGTGAAGGTAGGTACGTTCTGTTGGAGGGCCACTGAAATGGTCGCCCCCATCATGCTGGCATCAATATATGGTCCCAACACCACACAAGGGACTTCTCTGAATGAGTTGTCCCCGACTTTGTTACATGATCCGGGTGCTCCTAGTCTTTGGGGAGGAGACTTTAATTGTATACAAAACACCACCCTAGACCGATCGACCCCTCCTTTACCGAACACTCCTAGCCTACAGGCTACTAAGCATTTCCAGCAGTGGTCCTATTCTATGCGTTTACATGATAACTGCCAGTTACACCATCCCGAAGACAGGGAATACTCTTATTATGCACCAGGATACCAAATACATACGAGACTGGACTACATCTTTTGTGACTCACTCCTGTGGCCCTCTATCTGCGGTTCTGAATACTTGGGTGGGACTGTCTCTGACCATTACCCCCTTAGGGATACTTTTGAGTGGGGTACACCCAAACTGACAACTCCATTGTGGAGGCTGAGGGTGGAGGCCCTGCAGGATGTGGCACACAGAACTAAGATAGGCACCTCTATCACAGAGTACTTTCAACAAAATTTGGGATCAGTAGGTGACCCCAGAGTAGAGTGGGATGCGATGAAGGTGTTTGTATAAGGTCTCTGTATGGCTACCTCCTGGGGAGTGAAATCTACCCTCATGTGTAGTATATTGAATCTTGAACAGGAAATACGTCGTCTGGAAAAGGAGGCTATATCTGCCTCCTTAGCATGCCCGTTGTAGACGGCCCAACGCTGTCAATACCGAGAAGAGTTGTGCAGACTTCGAAAGGTAGACTATAAGACGTATTTGACTCAGCAACATAGAGATGGGGACAATCCGGGACACACGTTGTCCTGGTTTCTGCGTTCAGAGGTGCCCCGAACGGTAGTGGGAGCGATTAATGAAACCTTCACACACTACTACAAAACGCTGTATGTGGCACCACCAGCCCCCGCTGCTTTCCACAGTCACTCAATACTGCAAGACCTTCCCTTACCCGCCCTGATGCAGCAACAAAGACTGGACTTAGAGCTACCACTCCAACTGGACGAAGTGCAATTGACGATTCAACAAATGGCCAGTGGGAAGACCCCTGGTCTAGATGGGTTCTCAGTTGAATTTATGCTACTTATGGGGCCACTCTCGTGCGTCGGCTACTAGACATGTACATGGTGTCATATCAACGGAGGGAACTCCCACAATCACTGTGTGAGTCACTTATTGTGGTACTTCCCAAACCCGGTATAAACCCGCTAGATGTCAGCTCATATCGACCCCTATCCATGCTTAACATTTACTATAAATTCCTGAGTAAAACCCTGGCAAACAGATTGCTCCCAGTGATTTCCACCTTGATACACCCTGACCAGAATGGATTTGTACCATGCAGAGGCACTTATTATAATACCAGACGTCTACGCCACATAACTGATGCGGCTTCCAGGGGTGACGGCCATCCGGTGGCTGTGTCCCTGGATTTCGAAAAAGCATTCGATACAATGGGATGGGTCTATTTGCTGTGGACACTGGAACGCTTTGGGCTAGGTCCCCGATTTCTGCGGTAGATACAATTACTCTATACTGCCCCCGGGCGAGAGTCAGTACTGGGCACCAGGTGTCTTGCTCCTTTCCCATCCAAAGGGAGACACAGCAGGGCTGTTCACTTTCCCCGGTGCTCATTGCTCTGGCCATGGAGCCATTGGTGGCACGCTTACGGATGAAAGACCTTCACTGGGGACTCTGGGTAGATGGACAGTGGCATATTGCATATCTCTATGCAGATGACGTCTTAATTTATCTACGGGAGACCAATGGTGCCCTCTCTGAGCTATTTGTTCTGTTGGACCAATTCAGTGGGATGATAGGCCTTAAGGTGAACTGGAGCAAATCATGTGTGTTCCCCCTGCGTGGGGCTAGCTATATACCGAGCCAGCCGACAGGTAGTGGGAGACTTGTATGGGCTACAGGGACCTTTCGCTATCTATGGATCAATGTGTATCACTCAGAGATGGACCTAGTGGGAGGCAATTATAGCCGGGAATTGACTTCCATTTGGCGGTCTTTACCCTTCTGGATGCGACTACCCCTCTCCCCTATGGGTAGAGCAGCCATCACCAAAATGTTGCTACTCCCCAGATTGCTTTATTTGTTCATAGCGTTACGATCCCGCCTGGAAGATCCTTCTATAAAGCTGTGCACAGTCTACTGTTAGCACTTATTTGGGGTTCTGGACGCAAGAGGGTATCCCTAGATGTACTCCAACGCCCTTTGCTTGAGGGTGGCATGTCGGTCCCAGACATAGATCGGTGTTATACAGCAGCACAACTACAATGGATGTGTCCTGGTTGACTGGAGACCACACAATAGAGGGAACTATGGTACGGTATACTGTAGGGGAGGTGGGGCACTCAGATGGCTTCTTGCGCAGGATAGATGTAATGGAGTTTTGCAGCTCCTGTGTTACCTGCCAAGCCAGTGTCAAGGCTGGGGGCAAGGCAAAGGCTCCCTTGATACCACTGCCAGTGGTTGGGACTCCCTTTGAGAGGGTGGGGATTGGCATTGTTGGTCCCTTAGACCCACCAACTGCCTCATGCAACACGTACATTTTGGTGGTTGTGGACCACGTCAACAGGCACCCTGAGGCAATACCCTTCCAGACAGTCAGTGCTCCCACAGTGGCTAGGGCCCTACTTGGTGTGATAACAAGAGTGGAATTCCCGAATGAGGTAGTCTCAGATAGGGGCACAAATGTTATGTCTGCCTATCTGAAAGCCATGTGGGATGAGTGTGGTGTTACTTATAAGTTCACCACCCCCTATCATCCACAGACCAATGGTCTGGTGGAAAGATTTAACAAGACCCTGAAGGGCATGATCATGGGTTTGTCTGACAAACTCAGGAGGAGATGGGATGTTCTCCTCCCATGCCTGCTGTTTGCCTACAGAGAGGTGCCTCAGAAGGGGGTTAGATTCAGCCCCTTTGAATTACTGTTTGGGCACCCTGTAAGAGGCCCATTGTGCTTGGTGAGAGAGTCTTGGGAGAAGCCTCTCAAAGAGTCCAAGGAGAAAGTGCTGGATTATGTGGTGGGCCTGTGGTCAAGCATGGCTGAGTACATGAAAAAGGCAAACAGAAACCTGGAGGCCAGCCAAGAGCTCATGAAGCTCTGGCTTGACCAGAAGGCTACCATGCCTGAGTATCACCCAGGACAGCTGGTGTGGGTTTTGGAGCCCAGGGCTCCTAGGGCACTTCAGGCCAAATGGACTGGGCCCTATCCAATTGTAGAGAAAAAGGGTGAGGTCACCTACTTGGTGGGTCTTGGCACCCCCAGGAATCCTCATAGGATCCTGCATGTCAACAGATTGAAACCCCACCAGGACGGGTCAGACATGACCATGCTGATGGTCACTGATGAAGGGAAGGAGGAGGAAAGTGAACCTCTGCCAGACCTCCTGTCTTCAAATGAACAAGATGGGCCAGTGGAGGGAATGGTACTCTCTCCCAAGTTGACAGACCAGCAACAAAAAGACTGCAGAATTTTTTTGGAGCAGTTTGCTAGTCTGTTCTCCGTGACCCCTGGACTCACCAATTGGTGTGTCCATGACGTTGACACTGGTGACAGCTTACCTGTCAAAAACAAGCTGTACAGGCTGTCTGACTAGGTCAAGGCCAATATCAAAGCTGAATTGGCTAAGATATTGGAGTTCAAGGTAATTGAGCCCTCTGACAGTCCTTGGTCCAGTCCACTGGTACTGGTGCCCAAACCTAATCCCCAAGGTGGGAAGAAGGAATTGAGATTCTGTGTGGACTACAGAGGTCTAAATGCAATCACTAGGACTGATGCTCACCCCATACCTAGAGATGATGAGCTCATTGATAGGATGGGGGCTGCCAAATTCCTGAGCACATTTGATCTGACCTCAGGATACTGGCAGATTGACTTAAGGCCAGGAGCTAAGGAGAGGTCAGCATTTTCCACAACATAGAGCCACTTTCAGTTCAAGGTGATGCCCTTTGGCCTGAAAAATACTCCTGCCACCTTCCAACAGTTGGTGAATAAAGTCCTGTCTTGGTTGGAATCTTTCAGTGCAGCTTATCTGGATGATATAGCTGTATTTAGTTCCACCTGGGAGGAACATCTGGTCTACCTGAAGGAAGTGCTTCAAGCCCTTCTTCAAGCAGGCCTGACTATCAAGGCAAGCAAGTGCCAGATAGGGCAAAGCTCAGTTGTATACCTGGGCCACCTTGCTGGTGGAGGCCATGTACAACCTCTCCAGACCAAGATCCAGACTATCCTGGATTGGGAGGCTCCTAAAACCCAGACTCAGGTCAGGGCCTTTCTTGGCCTGACTAGCTACTAAAGGAGGTTTGTTCAGAATTATGGGAACATAGTGGCCCCTCTGACTGAGCTTACCTCCAAGAAACAGCCCAATAAGGTAATTTGGACCCCAGAGTGTCAGAAAGCTTTTGACATCCTAGCTATGTGTTCAGCACCAGAGTTACTAGCCCCTGACTTTACCAAGGACCTCCTAGTGTAAACAGATGCTTCAGAGGAAGGGATTGGTGCAGTGTTAGCACAAGTTAATGAAGAGGGCCAAGATCAACCAGTTGCCTTCATCAGCAGGCGACTGCTCCCCAGAGAGAAAAGATGGAGTGCCATTGAGAGGGAGTCCTTTGCTGTGGTCTGGTCCCTAAAGAAGTTGAGGCTATACCTGTTTGGCACTCACTTTTGTGTACAAACTGACCACAGACCTTTCAGAGGGTTGATGCAAACCAAAACTGTTAAGATGGTCCATTTCCCTACAGGGGATGGATTTCACAGTGGAGCGCAGACTTGGGACTGCCCATGCCACTGCAGATTGCCTTTCCAGTTTTTTCCACTCATCTGATAAGGACTACCAGGGTGTAGGTTAGTACCCCTCACCTTTCATCTGGGGGGGCAGTGTAGGAAAGTCCTCATTTTTGCCCTGGTCACCCCCAAACATTTTGGACAGGTACTGGTGGTTACTGACTCTTGGCTGTGCCCTGGGTACTGCTTACCAGTCCCATGGCCAGTGCTCTGTGTAAAGTGGATATGCAAATTAGGCTAATTATAATTGGCAAAGTTAACCTACCTAGAAGTCCCTAGTATATGGTAGGGCATGGAGGTTTAGGGACCCCAGCAAAGGTAGTGCCCCCATAGGTGCACTGCTGAGGTGTCCAGTGTTATTTTAAAGGCAGGCCTGCCTTGCTGGCTGCTTTTAAATTAAAGTTACATGCAAATTCGACTTTAGAATTAAAAGTAGTTCCAAAGTCTTAAACGTCCTTATTTTCACATATAAGTCACCCCTAAGGTGTGCCCTACGTGCCCCTAGGGCTGGGTCCCATGTAACTATAAGCAGGGACCTTATAAAAAATAGTTTTATAATCCCTGGTGAGGTAAAACAGCCAAATTAGTTTTTCCCTCAATGTAGTGAATGGCCGCCATAGGCTAGAATGGGGAGACTTTATTTTAATTTTAAAAGTCCCCTTAAGTAACAGATATCAGAAGTTTGGTATCAAATTAATTGTTATAATAAATCCCTCAACTTCCAGTTGTGGGATTTAATATAACTTGTTCAGGTAAAGATTTTTAAACTTTACGTGAAAATTTGGCAACTTCATCTCTGCAGTGTTTTTGCTGCTGTGCTCTGATTGGCCAGCCTCTGGCAGCCTGGCCAGGCTGCTTTGATGAGGTGTGAAGTGGCCTGGCTTCACACAAGGAGATGTGCCTGTGGGAGGAGATCTCCCCTCAGCAGATGGTGAGGCAGGAAAGGGGAGGGCTGCCAAACTGGTCTTCAAAGGTAGAGAAGGACATTTGGAGCAACCCAACAACACCCCCACATCCTGCAAACCCAGACAATTAGGTACCCCCTTGATTAGATTAGGAGATGGCAGGAGAGGGGTGTGTTTAGGATTTTTAGCCACACCAGTGGGTGGGCTCAGCCAGATGTAACCTCCTAAAATCACTTTCACCCATGGTGGATTTTTGAGGAATGTTGCTCCCTGGGATTGATTTTTGCCACACTGCCCAGGAAGTGGTTATCACAGGGGGAAGGACCATGCCCCTGATTGGAGAACCAGGACCCCCCTGTTTTTCACCTTGGAGCATGGACAAAACTGGCAGACCTGCACCTACACCTCAGATCCCTATCAGATTCCACCAAGGAAGAACTACAGGAGAAGAAGGACTGCCCTGCTGGACCCCTGACCTGCACCTGGACACTGCACTCTGGAGGACTGCACCAGCTGCACACTTGGGCTTCACCACTAAAAGGACTTTACCTGTTTTCTACTGCTTCAAGAAGGGACTCCCTGTTTGCTACAGGAACAAAGGAGCTGCCCAGAGTCCCCTGCATCAAGTCCTGTAAGCAGAGCCCAGCTGACCAGCGTCCAGTGGCCATTTGAGGATTCTGACCAGGTGCATTCTGGGAATTGTAGTCTCAACTCCCAAGGGCAACTCAGAGCTTCTAGAATCTTGGATCAAGTTGTGGACACTTCAAGAACACAAAAAGGACCTCTGGAAGAACATCCAGAAGTTTGGAGTCGTTTGGAGCAACTCCATAAGTTGAAGAGGAGCATTGTGGGAGTTGTAGTCCCAGACCCCTAGAGGCACACCAGAGCCACTGAACCCTTGGCTGGTGCTGAGGACCACTTTCCTGAATCAAACACTTCTGAAAGTAAGTGTGACAGTGTTACCTCATGGGTGGCCTGAACTCTGGATTTGTTCCTTTCCAGCGCTAGTTGCTTCTATGCGCTAGAAAGCATTAATTCCTTAAAAATTCATATCTCCGGTTCCCCTTATCCAAATGTATTCGTTTTGGTGTCATTTTAAAGATAAAAATATAATCTATTTTTATAAATTGATTTTGGATTTTTAATCTGTTTCCTGTGTTTTATTTAATGACTGTTTTGTGATATTTGAATGTTTTACACTTTTTCTCCTAAGTTAAGCCTTGTCCCTCGTTGTCAAGCTACCAAGGGTTGAGCTAGGTTTAATTTACTGAGACCTAAGTGGAGGTTATTGGCCTATTGCTAAGTGTAGGTACTTACCTGCCCTTACCAATAACCCATTTTCCAACAAGGGGGACTCAGGACATACCACATCCCTGTAACAAAGCCCGGTGGGATAATGGTTTGGGAATTGACTTAACCAAACAACAATGGAGAATGACGCTGGAATGTGTGAGGTACGTTTCACATAATGCTAGACTGAAATATACGCACTTTAACTATGTCTATCAAACTTATTTGAAACCTCATCACCTTCATGGCATATTTCCGGGAACTTCTCCGTTATGCCCGAGGTGTGGCCATCATGATGCCACTTTCCTAAATATGACATGGGAATGTCCGGAGATGCGCAGCACATGGACCCATATCATGCAACATGTATCAGATATTATAGATATGCACCTCCCATTAGACCCACTCCTTTGTCTACTGGGGATAACTAAGAGGAACAAACAGACCAAACATTATCTAAAATTTGTGGACCTCGCTTTTGTGCAGTTTGAATGACTTATCGCTATGTTGTGGAAGGCCTCCCGATGTAAAAAGACTGCCTACGGGCGGTGTTCCGCTGGGCTACAGTGGAAGCTAGTGCATTGGAACAGGACAGACGTACCCGAGGTGGGGGTGGAGGTGTAACACTATGGGACACCTATTTAGCTAAACTGGAAGACAAACTGACCCCACGGGAGAATGAGAACGCCAGCCCAACCTGAGCACCCCAACCGGCAATGAGCACACCTATTATACAAACCACCACTAGATAATAGATTCACATGATTGACAGAGTACAGATGATCTCTCTATCTCTGCCCTCCTCCATTTGAATATCAAACACTTCCCTAGTTGTCTTCTCATCTGTCTTTTGGGATTGCTATGGGATTGTGGTAGCCAGTCACCCTATAGGCACACAGTAGATACACTCTGACCATTGTATAAAGGGTGCAGATCCTGAACTGCCCACCTCTCCTCTCCCCTGTCCCCTGGCTCTATTGCCCACACTCCGGGATCAGAGCCCCAAGAGAAGGACTGGCTGGGGGTGCTTTCTATCCTACTCCGTACACACCAAGCATGTTTCATAGTTTTTTCTTTTTTTCTTTTTCCCATCACTCAGTTGGGTTTTCTTTACCCCACACTCCCTTCACAAGGGCCTTATAATAAGTGACGCTGTCTGACTGTAGCATACATAGGATAGATGACTGGGAACAATGGATTGTGGCAGAGCCAACTTAACAGACTGACACTCATACTTCAGTTATAACGCAGTTCTATCACCCTTATAAGTATACAAGTAATGACAGCATTTGTTTGCGATGCCAATAACCTGTAGATATATGAGGTTATTTCTCCTACCGCAGCTAAGAAACTGTATCCTGTGATTTATTTTATGTACTGGTGCAATTGTTACTGGTTTTTGACCCTGTGCTGTTTGAAAACAAGAAAAATATATTTTTTTAAAACGATTCTACCTTGGATCTCCACAGTTGAGTTGCTTCTAATTGGTCCAATTAGAGTTTTTGCTTTATCGCTTTCTTACGCACCAGCCACTTGCTCCCTTGCCTACTAGTTTCGGTCCAAGAGCTACCATAACCACTTCTTGAGATGTCACGCAACCAGCCACTGCAGGTAGAGCAAGTGTGTCAATTGTAGCAATGTCTTTGCTCTCCCTGGTGTCAAGAGTGTTTGTGTCCCTGTGCTTCATTATTTAATCCACATTTTCTCTTGTTTGTAAGTTTGATGAAGGAAACTAGGGAACTCAAATCACATAAGAAATATAGGTCAACTCCACCTCCTCAGTCCAGCCTTCTACATGAGCCATTGCATTCTTCGTTTGTCGAGGACTCATTCTGGTGCTCACTGAAACTCTGACTGAGCTCTGCTCACACATTGCTGCAGGGACTGCTGCTGTCCAGTAGGGAAAGCTCACAGTTTGGAGCCATCCAATCTCTGTCACTTCCAGGGAAGCATCTGGGGAGGAGGGCCCATCATCTGGGGGGACGCAATCATCAACTTCTGGACTTTTAAACAAGCCTACCTACCCTAATAGTTATTTGTACCTCCTCATTGGCACATGACATGTCTCCCAAATGGACTCTGTCTAGTCATCATTAGCTTCCATTAACTGTTGTTGTTGCCCAAAAATCTACAATTAGGCTCACAAGAAACATTGTGAGGGACCTTCAATGTTGAATAAAAATAACTCATGTATACAATAAAAAATAAAAAAAAATAAAGAGTAGTGTATATTTGTTGCTGAAAGGACTACATGTACCATGGTCTAAGTCTAATCCTAACCCACTTGTTGGCATCTCAAGAAGAGTAAGATAAAGTCAATTCCACATGCTGTCTTTGGATATGAACCTGCACCATATGCATACACTACAGTGGTGTGATGAGCAATGTGTTGTCTCCCAACAGAACATCAGTGTGCATCGACAAGCTGCAGTTACTTGACTGATACACAGTGAAAATCTGCTTCTAATCACACAGATACTTGCCAACTATACATGGGATGTGGGAGACATGTGAGGCCATAACACTCTTTCACTCATCCACAGATATGTTGCTGAGTGAAAATGACCAACTTGATCATCCTAATATGAAAACCTCACAGCCCACACTGAAGAGGGTCTACATTACACAAATCTGCATGGCCATACAAGTAATAGGTAGATACTCATGCCCATATTCCTCACAATTTAGTATCATATCTGTGCCCCACATGGATGCACAAGGCCAATCCAATACCTTGAATGTCAGTAACCGAGAAATGCATGGGCTCCTTGTTGGGCCCTGTGTTATCTGATACATTTTGAAGAATCTTACACTAGGATAAGTAGGGAAAATATATCCCTCTACCCCGGAGGCCTCATATGTGTTAAATGTGAGTGCAACCACAAATTGCATCAATTGTACATTTTAGATACATTTTTCCCATGAATGTCAGATCATGGAACCAAGAACAATGCAACTCCTCCCCAGGTAAAGAGCAAGTAGGAGATATATGGGCCTGATGCACCACACGTAGAAAGAAGTCAATGCCAATGATGATTTATTTTCTCCATGCAGGTGTGACTACATTCACAATTAGTAAGCAGCCAACAAAAATGACCCACTTTCACAATGGTTCAAAGGAGCGTACAGTAGTGCAAGTGTCAACACCAGAGCAGTACGCGCTCTATTGGCGACAAAAATGCAAAAACCCAGCACTCTCAAAACAAAGTAATTTATGCATTGTGCTGATATGTTGTGGTTTAACCTTTTGCATTGCAGAGTTCAATCCTGAAAACTTATTTTTAATATGCTTACAAATACTGTTACTTTGCAATGTATTGCTGCAGGTGTTCAGAGTGTGTTAGGGTGTGGCCCCTTTCCAGGGCCTTCCAGAGACTTTCCCTGTAACATGCCTGGGCGTGGTTCTGGGCTGGGCTATGACTTTATAAAAGAGAGCCAGCCCAACTCCCAGTGCTCACTATTCAAAGGTCCCGGTGCAGAGCAGCAGCTTCTTCCTGAGCTCCTGTACCGGCAGCCTATTTGGATCTTCCAGTCTTCTGCCCTTCATCCTTCATTGGTGATCATTGTTCCATACGGTAAGACGGTGGTTGGACTGTCCCGACACCGTTATTGGAGAATTTTCATATTCTTGGTTTAATTCTTAAATGAGTAACAGATTACTTGCATGCTACCTTTTCTTGACATTTATATGGTAGTTTACAAATAGGCAAGATGCGCGATTTGTTTCATAAAGGTTTGACTTTGTTATTCATTGTGTGCTACCATTTCTTGACATTGGCATGGTGGCTTAAGAATCAGCAAGACGCGCGATTCGTTTTATGGTGTTTAAACATTGTTGTCCATTGCGCGCTATTATTTCTTGACATTTACATGATGTTTTACGAATTGGCAAGACGCGCAACTCGTTTCATGAGGATTTAACTTTGTTGTTCATTGCGCGCTACCATTTCTTGACATTTATATGGTGGCTTAAGAATCAGCAAAAGAAGCGCGATTCGTTTCATTGTACTTTGATCATTTTATTTATTGTGAGCTGTTATTTCTTGACATTTACATCGTGTTTTACGAATCGGCAAGACGCGTGATTCGATTAATGATGATTTGACTTTGATATTCATTGCGTGCTACCATTTCTTGGTATTTTACATGGTAACACTCGAATCGGCAAGACGCACAATTCTCTCCTCAAGTTTATTTCATGTTGTTTATTGTATGCCACTATTCTAAAATATTTATTATGTAATATTCGAGTTGACAAGTTATGTGATTTGTTTCCTGAATCCACATTGTGTTATTCATGGTGCACAATCCTTTTATGGTGTTTACTATATATATATATATATATATATATATATATATATATATATCTGCAATATGCGCAATTTGTGTTGAGACATTTTAAGAGTACACAGAAGGCCAGAGTTTCTAGATGCAATATTGTATGGTCCTAGTATACATTCTCAAAACAGGATTTATATGACTGGTTTAAAATGTAGTCAGAATGTTTTTCTGATTCTCATGTAAAGGAAAGTACTTGAATAAGAAAGTTTTCATTTAATTCATCTTGATTCCCCTACAGGTATCCGGCCATCTTGAAACTTAGTCATTTTAAACTTAACTCTTAGATTGTTCATGTTTTCAGAGTGACTAGGCTTAAAATCATAGTCTAGTATTGATTTCAGGAGATATAATTTGCATATTGTGTGTTCTAACCTTTTTCTTACTACAGGTCTCCTTCCCAGGTGTTCCCTTCCTAATCCCCTCTTGAGCTCTCTCAGTCTCTGTGATTTATCTATCAGAGTCTTGGAGCTGTTCAGTGGTGGACGTGTTGGGAACGTGCACAGACCCCGAGGATCTGGTGACTCTGACAGAATAGTGAGCCCACAAATTATTATCCTCCTGGCTTGTGTATGTTCTCAGCATGGCCACGCTAGACGAGTTAGTCAAGGCTATCACCCAGCTCCAAGCAGAGGTGGTATCATCTAAAGAATTGACAACTAGCTTAGCAGAGCGAGTGAGTCAGTTGCAAGATAAGGTAGAGAAGAAGGAACAAAGTCCCACAGGTGTGTCTTGGCCAGGTACTTCTTCTCAAGCATCTGGAAGTAATCCGATTTCCTTAAATGTTCCTTCTGCAATTCCTTTAGCTCACCCAGAACATTTCTTAGGTGACCCTTTGAAAGCGCAGTCTTTCCTGGTTCAAGTGGAACTACACTTCACCTGCAGACCAAATACTTTCCCCAATGCCCAGTCCAAAGTAGCTTTCTTGTTATCATATCTGTCTGGGGATGCAGCTACTTGGGCAATTCCTCTTGTGCGTAAAAATAGTCCCTTGTTGTACAACTGGAGAAATTTTGTTCGTGAATTAGAGAGAGTTTTTGATCATAGAACTGTAACACAGTCAGCAGATCGTGAATTATTAGATTTACGCCAAGGGAATCAAGACCTAGTGTCGTATTTAGCCAACTTTAACCGGCTGGTTGCCGAGACATCCTGGCCTGAAGAAAAACAAGCGGTCTTGTTTTACAAGGGACTCAAAGAGGAACTAAAAGATATCTTAGCGCAAATCGACCACAACCTACAGACTGTCAAGAATTAATAAATCTTGTCTTGAGACTTGATCATCGTTTAGCAGAACGTAAAGGAACGCGCAAAAAGATTGAAAAATATTCATGGCACGTTCAAGATAACAGAGACTCAAGAACTCCGAAAGAAAGAACGCCGGAACCGATGGAAATTGGAACCATCAGAAGACCTTTGACCAAAGATGAAAAGGACCTACACAGAAAAAACGGACAATGTCTTTATTGTGGGCGAAAAGGTCATTTTGCCAAAGACTGTCCAATCAAACCAAAGAACAAGCAAGGTCCAGTTCAGAAGGTCGCAGCCAAAGCACCAGTCGAGTTGGAAAACTAAAACACCCAAGATGCAGAGAAGGGTTGCTCTTGGGTGTCACCGTGGACCCTTCACAATCTAGACATCTTAAACTGGAAATAAGAATTCAGATCAAGAAAAAGATCTATTTCAAAAAAGCTCTAATAGATTCTGGGGCTACTGGGAACTCTGTTGATGTCCAATTGGTTCGTGCATGGGGGATCCTATGTATTGAAAAGAAGACCCCAAAAATCATCCAGACAGTCGATGGAAAACTCTTGACTGGAGGTCCGGTAACTCTTCAGACTATCCCCTTGTTGATGATTTGTGAAGATAAGAATCAAAGAAAGAAACATAAAGAGAAAATCATCCTTGACGTGATCCATGCTCCCCAATGTGGGATTATCCTCGGCTTGCCATGGTTAACTCATCACAATCCGGAGATCAATTGGGCAGAACAAAAAATTGTGATCTCATCTGCGCTATGTAACGAACAATGTGTCCAAAAGATTCAAGTACCAAAAGTTTGCAACTCTTACATAGCTACTGCCGCGGAGAAAGAAATTCAGCTGCCCAAACAGTATTCATCTTACAAAGATGTATTTGATGAGAAAGGAGCAGAAACTCTACCTCCTCATAGATCTTATGACTGTCAAATTGATCTAGCCCCAGGTGCGATACTTCCCAACTGTAGTGTATATGCCCTGTCAGAACATGAAAATCAACATTTACGAAAATACCTAGATCCATTTTTGGAAAATGGCTTCATTCGCCCCTCTAAGTCTCCTGCAGCTTCGCCTTTGTTTTTTGTTTCAAAAGTTAATGGAGAACTTCCAACTTGCATCGACTATAGGGGTATGAACAAAGTCACCATCAAGAATAAATATCCTTTACCCCTAATTCCGGTCTTATTGGAAAAAGTAAAGAGAGCACAAATCTACACGAAGCTTGACCTTCGAGGTGCTTATCATTTAGACAGAATGAGAGAGGATGACGAATGGAAAACAGCGTTCAAGACAAGATATGGCCTTTTAAAATACACCGTCATGCCTTTTGGTCTGTGTAATGCTCCAGCAGCATTTCAATTTTTCTTGAATGACGTTCTTAGAGAGTACCTCAACATATTTGCCATAGTCTACATCGATGACATTTTGATCTACTCAGACAATGAAAACAAACATGTCCAACATATCAAGAAAATTCTTGCAGCCCTTCGAAAACACCATTTATATTGTAAACTAACCAAGTGTGAGTTTCATGTTACCACAGTTGAGTTTTTAGGGGTTATTCTTACCCCTCAAGGTATGGTGATGGCAGAAAAGAAAGTAAAAGCCTTATCTGATTGGCCCACCCCAAAGACTGTTCGTGATGTACAATGTTTCCTGGGGTTTGCCAATTTTTACCGGAGGTTCATAAATCATTTCTCCCAGACAGTGGCTCCAATCACTAAGCTACTAAGAAAGAAAGAAAAGTTTGTATGGTCCCCAGAAGGTCATCAAGCCTTCTCGACTTTGAAGGAAGCTTCCTCCACTGCCCCAGTCTTGACTCATCCTGATGCGAATCAACCTTTCATAGTGGAAGCTGATGCTTCAGATGTAGCAATAGGAGCCGTCTTATCACAACGAAATAAAGACACTGGTCAACTTCATCCTGTAGCTTATATGTCTCGGAAGTTGAACAAAGCCGAACAGAACGATGTCATTACTGAAAAATAGCTTCTGGCGATTTGTGACGCCTTTAAAGAATGGAGACATCATTTGTTGGGTGCCAAATACACTGTCACAGTATATACTGATCATCGTAATCTTCAATTCATGAGTTCCGCCAGACTTTTGACCCCTCAGCAATTACGCTGGAAGCTTTTTTTTGCCAAATTTGATTTTGTAGTAACCTTCTGGCCTGGTAAAGATAATCGCAAGGCTGACGCCTTGTCCCGTCAAGAGTCTACCACGTTGCCTGAATTTCAAGCCTCCAGAGCTATCATTGCTCCTGACAAGGTTCTATGTATCATAAAAACTGAAGATTTCTTTGAAGAAATTCGCAACTCTTTCACTGTTGAAAAATGGCAAACATGGGCCGAAGAAGATCCCAAAAGGTCAATCAAGCAAGGTTTACCCTTTCATGAAGCTCATTTGTTGTACCCACTACCAAACTTCGCAAGATAGTGTTTCATTGGTAGCATGTTATACCTACGGCAGGTCACCCAGGTACTCCTAAAACTCTTGAACTGATCCAACGTTATTTTTGGTGGCCTACCCTAACAAAAGATGCAAAAGCAATGGTAAACAACTGTGAAGTTTGTGCTCGCATTAAAACAAGTCATTCAAAACCAAAAGGGTTGTTACTTCCACTTCCAACCCCAAGTCGTCCATGGGACCAAATTTCTTTAGACTTTATTACCGGTCTGCCAGTGGTTCAACAGCATTCAGTTATTCTGGTGGTAGTAGATAGTCTCACAAAATATGGACATTTAATTGCCTGTAAAAAATTGCCCACTTCTTGTGAATTGGCAACTATTTTACTGAACAGAGTGGGTTGTTATCATGGACTGCCAAAGGTTATCCTCTCCAATCAGAGGTCACAATTTTCCTTCAATTTTTGGAAGACATGGTGTAAAACACTCCAAGTGACATCTACGCTATCTACTAGTCACCATCCTCAAACAGATGGTCAAGCGGAGAGACTAAATCAGACTTTGAAACAATACCTACGTGCCTAAGCTAAAAAGGCACTTCATTCTTTGACATCTATGCTCTGGTTAGCTGCGTTAGCTTACAATAACTCATTCCACACTTCTATTGGCGTTAAACCCTTTTTTGGTTTATTTGGCTATCATCCTGACACCTTGCCCATCACAATTCCTCAAGAAAGTTCTCCTTCTCCAGCTGTGTCAGAAACCATTCAGCATTTACATCAAACCCAGAAACTGATTCAACAGGATTTAGAAAAAGCCAAACAAAAATATAAAAGGTATTATGACAAGAAACATTGTGAGGGACCGCAATATCAACCAGGTGACAAAGTGTGGCTTTCCACAAAACATATAGACTTCAAGAAGAAGCACATGTTTAACCCCAAATTCATAGGTCCTTATACTGTCCTTCAGCAAATCAATCCGGTGACCTATAAACTACAATTGCCCAGATCCTTACGGATTCATCCAGTGTTCCACACTTCCCTCTTGAAAAAGGCAGTGCAAAAGGTCCACCCTCATCCAGCTCCTGTTCTAGTACAAGGGGAAGAAGAATACAAAGTCAAGAAAGTGTTGGATTCTAAACTGAGAGGGCGTAATCTATGGTACTTATTCTCATGGAAAGGTTATGGTCCTGAAAGTAACTCATGGGTTTCCGCATCTGATGTTCATGCTCCAGTACTTGTGAGACGCTTTCATTGTCTTAATCCAAGCAAACCAGGCCCTAGAGCGCGTCTGGGAGAGGGGAGTACTGTCAACACCAGAGCAGTACGTGCTCTATTGGCGACAAAAATGCAAAAACCCAGCACTCTCAAAACAAAGTAATTTATGCATTGTGCTGATATGTTGTGGTTTAACCTTTTGCATTGCAGAGTTCAATCCTGAAAACTTATTTTTAATATGCTTACAAATACTGTTCCTTTGCAATGTATTGCTGCAGGTTTTCAGAGTGTGTTAGGGTGTGGCCCCTTTCCAGGGCCTTCCAGAGACTTTCCCTGCAACATGCCTGGGCGTGGTTCTGGGCTGGGCCAAAACTCTATAAAAGAGAGCCAGCCCAACTCCCAGTGCTCACTATTCAGAGGTCCCGGTGCAGAGCAGCAGCTTCCTCCTGAGCTCCTGTCCCGGCGGCCTATTTGGATCTTCCAGTCTTCATCCTTCATTGGTGATCATTGTTCCAGGCGGTAAGACGGTGGTTGGACTGTCCCGACACCGTTATTGAGAATTTTCATATTCTTGGTTTAATTCTTAAATGAGTAACAGATTACTTGCGCGCTACCATTTCTTGACATTTATATGGTAGTTTACAAATAGGCAAGACGCGCAATTTGTTTCATAAAGGTTTGACTTTGTTATTCATTACGTGCTACCATTTCTTGACATTGGCATGGTGGCTTAAGAATCGTCAAGACGCGCAATTCGTTTTATGGTGTTTAAACATTGTTGTCCATTGCGCGCTATTATTTCTTGACATTTACATGATGTTTTACGAATTGGCAAGACGCACAACTCGTTTCATGTGGATTTAACTTTGTTGTTCATTGCGCGCTACCATTTCTTGTCATTTACATGGTGACTTAAGAATCGGCAAAAGAAACGCGATTCGTTTCATTGTACTTTGATCTTGTTATTTACTGTGAGCTGTTATTTCTTGACATTTACATCGTGTTTTACGAATCGGCAAGACGCGTGATCCGATTAATGATGATTTGACTTTGATATTCATTGCGTGCTACCTTTTCTTGGTATTTTACATGGTAACACTCGAATCGGCAAGACGCACGATTCTCTCCTCGAGTTTATTTCATGTTGTTTATTGTATGCCACTATTCGAAGATATTTATTATGTAATATTCGAGTTGACAAGTTATGTGATTTGTTTCCTGAATCCATATTGTGTTATTCATGGTGCACAATCCTTTTATGGTGTTTACTATATATATTTTGTTTTGCTGTAATTACCGTGCATGCCATTTGCACGGAGGAGGCACCCATCCTTAAAGTGTTCAGCAATAGGAATGGCATTTGTGAAGGAATATATATATATATATGAAATATGCGCAATTTGTGTTGAGACATTTTAAGAGCACACAGAAGGCCAGAGTTTCTAGATGCAATATTGTATGGTCCTAGTATACATTCTCAAAACAGGATTTATATGACTGGTTTAAAATTTAGTCAGAATGTTCTTCTGATTCTCATGTAAAGGAAAGTACTTGAATAAGAAAGTTTTCATTTAATTCATCTTGATTCCCCTACAGGTATCCGGCCATCTTGAAACTTAGTCATTTTAAACTTAACTCTTAGATTGTTCATGTTTTCAGAGTGACTAGGCTTAGAATCATAGGAGGTCATTCCGACCCCGGGCTGGCGGTGCCCCGCAGGGCATTCTGACCGCGGCGGTTTGGCCGCGGTCAGATCAGGAAAACCGGCGGTCTCCCGCCGGTTTTCCGATGCCATGGGGGATTCCGACCCCCTCACCGCCATCGTGTTCCTGGCGGTTCCGACCGCCAGGAACAGGATGGCAGTGAGGGTTGTCGTGGGGCCCCTGGGGGCCCCTGCAGTGCCCATGCCAATGGCATGGGCGCTGCAGGGGCCCCCGTAAGCGGGCCCCACATAGAATTTCAGTGTCTGCATTGCAGACACTGAAATTCGCGACGGGTGCAACTGCACCCGTCGCACCCTTCCCACTACGCCGGCTCCATTCGGAGCCGGCGTCCTCGTGGGAAGGGGTTTCCCGCTGGGCTGGCGGGCGGCCTTCTGGCGGTCGCCCGCCAGCCCAGCGGGAAACACAGAATGGCCGCCACGGTCTTTAAGCCGCGGTGCGGTCATTCGGCGGTTCCCGCCAGGCGGGCGGCTCCCGCCGCCCGCCGGGGTCTGAATGACCCCCACAGTGTCTAAAGTATGGAAAATGGTCTATACATGAGTCCAATGTGAGGTAAACTAATAGTAGTCCTTAAGCGTCTCAAACAGCTACATATACCTTCAAAAACCACAGTTAAATTGATACCTCATGTACTCAACTAAACTTACACACTGGTACAAACTCTTAAATATTAATTGATAACAAACTAGTGGACATAGGAAAATAATGTGATATATAGAGTATCAACTATTAAAACTACTTACACCTACCTGGCCTACACTAACTAAACTTAACACTAATCTATACTATCATAACGTATCCTAAAATATCTTAAGCCCTATACACATATGACCAGATAAACACCCCTTTAACACACATAGGGGGTCATTACAACACTGGCGGACAGTGTTAAAGCGGCGGTAAGACCGCAAACAGGCCGGCGCAAAAAATGGGAATTATGACTGTGGCGGAAACCGCCAACAAAGACAGCCACTTTAACACTCCGAACGCCATGGCGGTACAGACAAACAGCGCGGCGGTCACCACCAACAGACAGGCGGAGGACAATGTACCGCCCACAGTATCACAACCTACCAATCCGCCACCTTTTCCGGGGCGGATTCAACATGGATAAAAACACTGCGGAAACAGCCATTTCAAAGGGAAAACGCTCACCTCTACACACTCCACGAGGAAGGAGGACACCATGGAACCGGAACTCCAAATACTCCCTGCAATGGTCTTCCAACTCCTGTACGACCATCATCAATGCCGGCGCCGGAGACAACGGTAAGTACTGCACCTACGACATAGGGGAGGGGGGAGGTAAAAGTCAGGGACACACACACGCAACACCCCCACCCCCACCCCGACGTTCACCTACTACAACACACACACCAATGCATATCCAAACATTACTCTAACAACCCCCAAACCCCCGGAAGAATGCAAAGACAAAAGGAAATGAGTGCAACCATTGTAATATATCAAAATATAGTAACCAAATATATACAGATATAATTACACATTCAACAAAATAGACATCACGAGTAGTAGTGCAGGTAATGCACCATTTAATGTCCGTGGACCACTGGGCCCAAAATGCCTCAGATACCTGAGCAAAATGGAGAGAACACTGCTGGGGCATCAGATAGAAATACAACAGGCACCTCAGGGGGAAGGGAAGGGAGGGCACCTCAGCCGGATGACTGCACCACGCCAGATCCACGAGGGGGATCCATTCCCATTGATGTATCCTGGGGAGTGCAAAGTCACAGTCTCTCAAGTCTCTACAGTGGGTGGGTTGCCCACTGTACCATCCTGGGGAGTGTAAAGCCACAGTCTCTCAAGTCTCTACAGTGGGTGGGTTGCCCACTGGACCATCCTGGGGAGTGCAAAGCCACAGTCTCTCAAGTCTCTACAGTGGGTGGGTTGCCCACTGGTCTATCCTGGGGAGTGCAAAGCCACAGTCTCTCAAGTCTCTACAGTGGGTGGGTTGCCCACTGGACTATCCTGGGGAGTGCAAAGCCACAGTCTCTCAAGTCTCTACAGTGAGTGGCTTGCCCACTGTACCATCCTGGGGAGTGCAATGCCACAGTCTCTCAAGTCTCTACAGTGGGTGGCTTGCCCACTGTTCCATCCTGGGAAGTGCAAAGCCACAGTCTCTCAAGTCAATAACAGTCTCCACTGGTTCTGGAGGGGGACTGGTGCCCAGAGCGCTTCATCCTGGTAAGGACAGACGAAATGGATGCTGTTCTCCACTGGTTCTGGAGGGGGACTGGTGCCCAGAGTGCTTCATCCTGCCAAGGACAGACGGAGTGGATGCTGTTCTCCACTGGTTCTGGAGGGGGACTGGTGCCCAGAGTGCTTCATCCTAGTAAGGACAGACATAGTGGATGCTGTTCTCCACTGGTTCTGGAGGGGGACTGGTGCCCAGAGTGCATCACTCTCCCCGTGACGGTCTCAGTTCCGTCACTGCCCCTGCCGCACTTGGGCTAACGGTACTTGAGTTGGCGGTCTTTGCCCTGTTCAGCGGTGCTTGTCATGGCGGTCTTTGCCCTGTTCAGCGGTCTTTGCCCTGTTCAGCAGTGCTTACCCTGTTCAGCGGTGCTTGCCATGGTGGTCTTTGCCCTGTTCAGCGGTGCTTGCCATGGCGGTCTTTGCCCTGTTCAGCGGTGCTTGAGTTTCTGGCCTGTTCTGCGGTCTTTGCCCTGTTCAGCGGTGCTTTGCCCTGTTAAACGGTGCTTGCCCTGTTCAGCGGTGCTTGCCTTGGCGGTCTTTGCCCTGTTCAGCGGTGCTTGCCCTGTTCAGCGGTGCTTGCCATGGCGGTCTTTGGCCTGTTCATCGGTGCTTGAGTTTGCAGTTTCTGACCTGTTCAGTGGTCTTTGTCCTGTTCAGCGGTGCTTTGCTCTGTTCAGCGGTGCTTGCCCTGTTCAGCAGTGCTTGCCATGGTGGTCTTTGCCCTGTTCAGCGGTGCTTGAGTTTGCAGTTTCTGACCTGTTCACCGGTCTTTGCCCTGTTCAGCAGTGCTTTGCCCTGTTCAGCGGTGCTTGCCATGGCGGTCCTTCATTGCCCAGCGGGGCTGTGGCTGCCGGGGCCCTCCTGGGCACTGACTCTGGCGGTGGCCTCCTGGCCAGTGACGATGGGGCTGCCCTCCTGGGCACTGACTCTGGCGGTGGCTTCCTGGCCAGTGACGATGGGGCTGGCGGTGGCCTCCTGGGCAGCGGGGATGATGCCGGTCTTCTCCGCCGTGCTGCTCTTCCCAGACTTTGGCGATTTCTTCTGCCCCTTCCCCACCTTGGGAGGAGTCACAGCTGAGTGGACACTCCCCCCGGGACCCTTGTGAGCGGCTTTGCCGGCTGGAGTCTTCCCCCTCTCCCGCCGGGCACTGTGCAACTTCTGGTGCTTCACATGGGGGGGACTGGCTGTGCTGTGGCTCCGTGTCACACTGGCTGCCTTGGTGCCCGGTGCACTCCACATACATCTAACAGGCACCACTGATACCAGTGATTTTTTGGCTGAGGTGCTAGTACGGAACCTATGAATTGGAGGGGGGGGTGGTGGGAAAGAGGTCAAGGTTGCTCGGGAACAGTTTCTTAGGAACAGTGCGACGGGTAGCTGGAGGGGGTCTGGGAGTGGAGGAAGAGGAGGTGGTTGTAGGAGGTGTAACTTTTGTTGATTTGGGTGCAGGTGCATGCGCTGGAGGCTGTCGTGAGGTGGATGGATGTTGGGTGGGTGTGTGCCCGCGTTTGTGTACTTTGGGAGGGGGCGTCACAGACACACTGGGAGAGGACACAGGGGACGTGTAAATGGTAGTGGGGGTGGTGAGTGCAGGTGAGCAGGGAGTGGTGGTGGGTGTGCTGGTGCGGGACCTAGTGGCTGTAGTGGTAGTGCATGCAGATGAGAGTGTAGACAACACTGGGAGGGAGGAGAGAGACGACGAGGAGGGGGACACAGTGGAGGCAGTAGATGTTGGTGTGTCTGTATGTGTGTGATGCTTGCGTGAGTGCCTGTGGGATGTGTGGTGCTTATGTTTGCCTGACCGTCCCTTGTGTGTTGAGGTGTGTGCAGGCTGGTCTGATGGTGTGCTTGGGATAGGCTGGGGTACAGGGGATTGGGTCAGGGTGGAGGAAGTTGGAGGGGGGAGGCTGGAGACAGGGACAATGGCTGCCATCAGTGCTGAGGCCAGAGATTGCAGGGTTCGATGAAGGGCCGCCTGACCAGAATGAATGCCCTCCAGGAATGCATTAGTTTGTTGCAATTCCCTTTCTACACCCAGATGGCATTCAAAATGGTAGACTGCCCAACAGTGAGTGACCTGAGGAGGTCAATGGCCTCCTCACTGAGGGCAGCAGAGGTGACAGGGGAAGGGGCTGAGGTGCCTGGGGCGAATGTGATGCCCACCCTCCTGGGTGAGTGGGCACAGGGCCAAGGCTGAGGGGCAGCTGGCAGGGCGGTGCTGGTAGGGGGGGTGCCACCACAAGGGAGCTCCCATCTGAGGACGAGTCCGTGTCGCTGGTTGCTGATCCTGTGACCGCCGTGAAGCTCCCCTCGTCCTCCGTACCACTGGTGTATTCAGAGTCCGTGGTGTGGCCCTCCATGGCCATGTGGGATGCAGCTCCCTCATGCTCCGGTGCCACTGTACCTCCGCCTGATGATACTGATGCACACAAGAACAGGGAGAGCACAAAAAGGGGGTACGACGACAGAAGAAAGACAGGTTGAGTGCATGGCTTACCGCTACAGTTGGCGGACAATACAGACACAGCAGCCCCCTGCACTACGCCGTGCTGTTGGGCTCTACTGATGCAGTTCCTGGGATATGGCCTACATGGCTATGGTCGACATCAGCACACATAGATGACACAGGGGCATGTATACCTGTACTTGGCACTCTACAGAGGTGGGGTGGAGTGCCACATGGCCTGCATTACGGAGGGGCCTAGCCTACGGAACCTGCCCTGGCCTAGGGAAACCCACACCCCTCCTCCCCCACCCAGACACCTTCACTGCGCGCAAAGTCAGCAGAATGATGTTGTACTCACCCCCTTGTGTCTGCTGTGATGCCCTCAAGCGCCCATCCAACTCAGGGTAGACCACCGCCAGGATCCTGAACATCAGGGGGTCATTGTGCGACAGGCACCCCTCCCACGTTGGGAGGCCATCTCCAGCTGAGCCTCCGCCGTCTTCTTGCTCCAGCGGCGAATGTCCTCCCATCTTTTACGGCAGTGGGTGCTCCGTCTCTGGTGGACCCCCACGGTCCGGACGTACTTGGCGATGGCACGCTAAATATCCTTCTTCTGGTGGGCGCTGACCTACATGACATGTACAGGGGAAGAAGAAAAGTCATTAGCAACTGCACCGTCCAAGTGAGTGGCCCACATCCCTACCCTTGCCATGTGGCACATGCATTCACAGTCCTTCATGCACGCAGAACTCTGCCCCCTTCCTTCTGACAACCAGCCCTCTTCACCCAGGCATAGCCCATACCACTTGCTCCCTGTGTACTCACCTGTTGGTCTGGAGGACCGTAGAGTAGCGTGTACTGGTGGAGGACCCCATCCACGAGCTTCTCCAACTCCTATGCAGTGAAGGCAGGGGCCCTTACCCCAGACGCACGAGCCATTGTCTCTCTTCCAGACCGAGGTCACAGCAGCTCTTGCAGTGTAAGTCCTCTCCTGTCGAAGATCAGGTAATGAGTGATTCAACAGATAGAAAATGGCGGTGACGTCCGCGGCGGTGCGTATCATCACCGCTGGCGCACTTCGTCATTGGACCCATAGGGTCCAATGTTAACCAATGCAGAATTGCGCCGCGGTCTTCGGCTGCCTACCGCGACGGTGTACAACGCCAGCGCAGTTACCTCACATCCCATTGTCCCAGTTTAGAGGTCAGGCAGCCGCCATTTCAGGGGATCACATGGCTTCATTTTCAACTGCCTCACACATACCTAGGCCTGGACTCAACACACATACAGACAACTTTTTGGATTATGTTTCGTGTTCTGTGTACACTGTGGGTACATACCTCTGAGTTATTTGACTCTGTGGTCGCTGTTGTCCTTCCTAGGCACCTTCAGCCGGGACATTTGAGGAGATTGCGGAATCGTCCGGTGTACCGACCGCTAGTGGACCTGTTGACAATGGAGGAGCAACATTTAATCATCACCTACAGGTTTGACCGTACCACAATCCAGGAACTGTGTACCCAGTTGGAGCCTGACCTGATGTCAGCTATCCGCCATCCCACAGGGATCCCCCCTCAAGTGCAGGTGCTATCAGTGCTCCATTTCCTTGCAAGTGGGTCATTTCAAACAACAGTGGCCATGGCATCAGGAATGTTCCAGCCTATGTTTTACAACGTGTTGTCCAGAGTGTTGTCTGCCCTGCTGAAACACATGAGGAGCTACATCGTTTTCCCTCAGGTGGAGGATTTGGCTACAGTTAAAGGTGACTTCTATGCCCTTGGACATATCCCCAACATCATAGGTGCCATTGATGGGACCCATGTAGCTCTGCCCCCCTCCCCCACAGGAGTGAACAGGTGTACAGGAACCGGAAGAGTTATCATTTGATGAATGTACAGATGGTATGTTTGGCAGACCAGTACATCTCCCAGGTAAATGCTATGTTCCCTGGCTCAGTGCATGACGCCTACATCCTGCGGAATAGCAGCATCCCTTATGTGATGGGTCAACTCCAGAGGCACCGGGTGTGGCTATTAGGGGACTCTGGTTACCCCAACCTGTCATGGCTACTGACCCCAGTGAGGAATCCCAGGACCAGGGCAGAGGAACGCTACAATGAGGCCCATGGGCGGACTAGGAGGGTGATCAAACGCACCTTCAGCCTCCTGAAGGCCAGGTTCAGGTGCCTGCATATGACAGGTGGATCCCTATTCTACTCACCAAGGAAGGTGTGCCAGATCATCATCGCCTGCTGTATGCTTCACAATCTGGCTTTGCGACGCCAGGTGCCTTTTCTGCAGGAGGATGGTCCAGATGACGGTGTTGTGGCAGCTGTGGAGCCTGTGGACAGTGATGAGGAGGAAGCAGAGGAAGAAGACATTGACAACAGGGACTCAGTTATCCAGCAATATTTCCAGTGACACACAGGTGAGAACACATTCTTGCCTACTACAAGTACTTTCACACTTCTAACTCTATCCTGTCTGTCAATTTCAACCAGTATATGGTAACTGAGTTGTACATTTCCATTACGGTTTCACAGGTGTGGTTACCAATGTGTGTCATCTGCTTACATTCTTCATGGACTTGTGAGGTGTGACATAGGTATGTTGACATTACATTTGAGAACGGATTTTGTCACTGTCATTGCTAATACACATTTTCAAAATCACAGACTGACTCCAGTTTGTTTTGTGCTTCAAGGGTGTTTATTGAAGTGCTAAATATTGGAGAGGGGTGGTAAAATGGTGAGGGGTGATGGTGGAGGAATGTCCATGGCAGAGTCCAGTCTATTAGTCTCACAGGTGCACTGCCCATATGGGCATAGGAAGTGAAGCTGGGGCAGTTCCAATATGGACAGGGTTACAAAGTGGGACAGTGGGATGACAATCAGGGTGGTCTCATTTCTTGGCGGGGGTCTTGCCATTGTGCTCTGTCCTGTTCCTGGATCTAAGGGACCGCTTGCGGGGTGGTTCTCCATCTGCAGGGGGTGGGGTGCTGGTGTGGTGGTCCTGTGGCGGTGCCTCCTGTCCACTAGCGGCGGCGGAGGTGATGGGCAGTTCATCGTCCATGCTAGTGTCAGGGGCCCCTTGGAGTGCCACGGTGTCCCTCCTGGTGTTCAGTATCTCCTTCAGCACCCCTACGATGGTGCCCAGGGTGGAATTGATGGCTCTGAGTTCCTCCCTGAAGCCCAAATACTGTTCCTCCTGCAGGCGCTGGGTCTACTGAAACTTGTCCAGGACCATAGCCATCGTCTCCTGGGAGTGGTGGTATGCTCCCATGATGGAAGAGAGGGCCTTGTGGAGAGTGGATTCCCTTGGCCTGTCCGCCCCCTGTCGCACAGCAGCCCTCCCAGTTCCCCTGTGTTACTGGGCCTCCGTCCCCTGGACCGTGTGCCCACTACCACTGTCCCCAGGTCCCTGTTGTTGTTGGGGTGGTGGGTTATCCTGGGTTCCCTGTAGTGGTGGACACACAGCTGATTGACGTGTCCCGGGTACGGAGGTATTTGCCCGCTGGGTGGGTGCTGTGATGGTGTTACCAGATTGTGGAAGGTCTGTGGTGGGCTGTGCCTGTGCGAGGGGAACCGACTGTCCCGAGGCCCACAATGGTCCGGGGTGGTCATCTGGATACAGTTGGCCAGAGCTGCTGTCGTCACTGTGGTCCTCTTCTGTGGCTGGGGTTGAGATGTCTGGACCCTCCTGTCTGGTGACGTTGGGTAGTGGTCCTGCAGGGGTGTAAAAGCATGATTATTGCATGTGTGTGTGTCATGGTGTGCAATGGGTGGGTGTGCGTGTACCCCGGTGCTAGCATTCCTGTGTGGGGGCTTGTGTGATGATGGTTGGGGGGGGTGTTATGGGTATGTGCAGTGGACATGCTTTAGTGAGGGGTGTCCATGCTTTGTTGTGCCATGCAGGGCTTTGTGTTGGGATGTGTGGTTTGTGTTATTAGTACATTAGTGAGGAGTTGGAGTGATAGGGGAGGGGGTGAGGGTGGGGGTCTGTGATAGCATGCAGGTAGGGTGGGGGGTATGATAGTTAAGATTTGACTTACCAGAGTCCATTCCTCCACCGACTCCTCCGAGGCCCTCAGGATGCATAATGGTCAAGACCTGCTCCTTCCATGTTGTTAGTTGTGGGGGAGGAGGTGGGGGTCTGCCGCCAGTCCGCTGTACTGCGATGTTGTGTCTTGAGACTACGGACTGCACCTTCCCCCGTAGGTCGTTTCACCTCTTCCTGATGTCCTCCCGATTTCTTGGGTGTTGTCCCACTGCGTTGACCCTGTCGACTATTCTTCGCCATAGCTCCATCTTCCTAGCTATGGAGGTGTGCTGCACCTGTGCTCCAAATAGCTGTGGCTCTACCCAGACGATTTCCTCCACCATGACCCTGAGCTCCTCCTTGGAGAACCTGGGGTGTCTTTGCCGTGCCATGGGGTGGTGTAGGTGATGTGTGGGGTGGTGTATGTGGTGATGAGTGTGGTGATGTGTAGTGGTGTGTGGTGTTTTGTGCGTGGATGTTGTGTGGGTGATGGTGTTGTGTGCCTCTGTGTGGTGGGGTTGTCTATGCTGTGCAGTCTCTCTGGCCTTCGTCAAAATTTTTGGTCGTAGGGGTTTGTGGGTGATGTGGGTGTGTGTTTTATATAGTATTGATTGTGTGGGAGTGGTGTGTGTATGTGTATCAGGTGTGTGTATTTCGAATTGTCCAATGTGGCGGTGTTTTGGAGATGTGTGTGTATTTTGAGTGCAGCGGTGTGTACCGCCAATGAAATACAGCGGTTGAAAGACCGCCACGTGGATTCGTGGGTCGTGATAGCATGGGCGTGTTTCTGTTGGCGTGACAGTGGAGGTTTTTTTTTCGCCAGTTTATCACTGACCTTTGGTGTGGCGGACTTTTGTGGGTGTCTGAATTTCGGCGGATTCCGAGATGTGGGTCATAATAGCTGTGGCGGATTTCCGCGGCAGCGTCGGTGTATTGGCGGTCTTCTGCACGGCGGTAAGCGGCTTTTACCGCCAATGTTGTAATGACCCCCATAGTCTGGTATAATACAAGCATAAAAAACATTCCATGCATATACTATGTACACATTTAATACTAAATAAATCAATATTTTTGGTATTAAAACAACTTGATTAAAAAAATACCATTTACCTAACACTTACCTACACTAAACCTACATATACACTGAACCCTAATTAACACTATGCCTAATAAAAACAAATAATTATCCAACATAATAACAAGAAGGAAAGGGAATGTCCTGCAGGAAAGGCAAGAGTTTGCATGTTAGTGCGCAATTTAAATGAGCAAATGCATCTCAGGAGTGTGTGTATGCATGTAGGAATACTCATTTTTATGAGAGAATTGCTGGGTATCATGCAGGGCCCCTTTGACCATGACCATGATACAAGGGTACCTGCATTAGTGCTAGACAGTCTAACCTACCCCACTGGTAGGTGGGAAGTGTAATGCACTATGTGCTTCTAACACTGTGTATTCCTGCATGTGAACATTTACACAGTGCTACAACATGACTTTATAGCCTTGCATTGTATAAATGCCTCCCAGGAATGGCACATAGGTGGATATACAGGGCATGAGTGTGGCATTTCAGCACCAATCCATGTGCAAACTAGTGTGTTTTGTCCAGCTGGCCACACCATGCCAATGACACTATCCACATTGAGGCCTACTGGTGCTCCATAGGTTTAACGACAATTACATTAGCTCCAAAATCTACACAGTGCACTGAGATATGAAGCCTGACATCCAGTTTAGACCTGCAAAGCCATATGACCAGATGCCTGTCATGTGAACATCTAGACTTACAATATGCATCAGTCAAGCCATCTGGTAATGATTTGTACAACACCATGGTTCATTAGAGTAGCAGACCTACATCCCTACAGTCTCCAGTACATCACTGTAATTGTTACTCTGTCATTCCACTTCACTTATGTATGACATTGACTACTCTGAGGGAGGCTCAGACACCCCTGAGGCTGAATTACAACAGCCATACCTCAGGTTAAGTTAGCTAAATGATGATGTATCAACACTTATGAAAATGTGCTAAGACTTACAGAAACACATGTTGAGATATCATTTGTTCTCTGTCATGTGTCCAATTTATGAATTGGAAAAACGTTGCCAAGTCAATACCACATTCCCAGCATCTATCATAGGAAAATAGTTTGCTTGGGATGGCTACCCTGATGACACTGTCCTACATGATTTATGATCTTGACTTTTGAATTGACATAGCTACAGGGACAGGAATGTGTCACCAAACACCAAAGTGATGATCAGCCAGAATCTTTACCCACACCTAGAGTCAGTCAAACTAAAATTATGACGCAGGAGAGGTTCAATGTATGCAGCATGTGTGAGCATAATATGCTGCAAAATGAAGCAATATATGTGGCATAGTGACACATTGTGTAATAATCTGATTTCATAATACCTTCATATTTACACTTAGTAACACTGGGTATTTCTTTTCACCTCATCAGCACTAGTTGCATACTCAAATATGGACATGGGCAACAAAAAGCTTTGTGAAGGTTGTTCCATTTTTCTTCTACATCTGTTGAAACACTGTTTGTTATGTTTGTGCCATTTATGGTTTGACCAAATTTGATTGTGTTGAACATCTACAGATTTAGCACCAGATGATGGTTCATGTGCCAAATGCAACAAAACTGTAGATATGCAAACACAACCACAGCTGCAAAAATACATGAATCCTGTGGCCCTTCATACACTGCCCCTACATTCACATTGACATGCCTCCTTGTCAATTCGTAAAATACTCTGTGGACAAGTTATGTTGTGTTGGCACTCTGACTGTAATGTGGTTTCAGGTGATCGCTACCTTCCCATATGCATGACAATGGTGAAACTATCATGGATCACATAGAGATGTTACAGAGCCACAGCCATGTACTCCTTACACTGGTTGCATTAGGATCCCTGAAAGTGTCAACTTCTCCCCGGGTGAAAGGGACATGTCCACCTACAAGGCAAAGATTTGAACACTGCATTGCAAATAGCGTGGCTACACACGGTCACAAGTCTATAATAAATACAATGACATGCCAGTTTATTTCAAATATTCAACACTCTTGACATACATATGCATACACTGTTTGAATTTAGGATGCAGCTAGTCACCTCACAGGGCTGAACTGGCTGGATGTAGAAGAACAGAGATATCTAGTGTCACATGCCAGAAGCATCCCTCTGACATGTGATGTTTTCTGTATTGCTAGGAAGCATCAACTCAGGCACCCTTGCATCGTTGCACAAGTATAAAACCATTGGCTCTAGGCAGAAAATGGAGTCCTGCGATGGGAAAGGACAGCTATACACCATATGTAATGTTGTAAAGAACGTACCAGACTTTTTATGGCAATTGTGCACAAAGTGCTGACTAGCGGCAATGCATGCTACTTTGCAATCTGGTGCAAGGATGCATGTCTTATAAGCAGGTGTGCATTGTTTAGTGTTAGAAGGGCCACCTTCCGGCACAAAAACAAATGCCTGAGGCATATTCATCTGTCTATGTGTGCTGCACAATGTAGCACACATAGAACGTTTAACATTAATGGAGAGTGAACATATATTTCTTCCTTAACCATCATTTGTGGAGGACTACCATTTTTGGAGTATTCCCTGGATTTATGTAGCCACCCGGAGGCACACAATGTGGCTTTGTGGTGCTTAAATAATTGCAATTTAATTTTTTCATTGCACTTGAAGCAAGTTGCAAGGTGCAAATTCAAACTACCTCGTTAAAAAATCTGCCCACATAATGATTAGGTTTTGCATAACTGATATGGCAAGATTACTACATGCAGATGGTATATACATACATACCTACAGGTCCTCCTATCTCCAATCCCAGGATGTATACCAGAAGAGCTTCATGTCCCACAACATCAGTCTACCGATGTTTGGGCTGGAATACGGTGCAATTAGCTCTGAAGACCTGGCACATATGCCAACGTACCCATTCTCAGTGATCCTTCCTGCCTTTGGTGGAAGGGTAGGCCTAGGCTGACCATACCCCTAGAGGAGGCCTCCAACCTCTCCCTCACTATATTTTTTACCCCCCTTCCCTGACATGACATGACCCTGACATGACCCTATCCCTCCTAAACCTACTTCACCCAGAACAAACACCCTATAATCTAATAACTTCACCTAATATATTAAACCCCTAAATCCTCAAACACCCAAAAATACAAAGACAAATACTTTTAAAATTCACAGTGTTGTGTGGCACTTCCCAATTCAAAACAAAAATGAGATTTATATAGCCATGCAATGACACCTTGAAAAGCCCTGAGTGAATTCATGAGTAAAGCAAATGAAGCACTTCAGAGCAAATTGCTTCATTGCCTTACTCTGAGCTACTGAAGTGCTCCATGGTGTTTAATGGGTATCCCCATGCAACTTCCATGGTTTTTGACACATACCCAGATTAACCAGAACTGGTAAACCTGTGACTGCATCTAAAAGATTCGCCTTCCTAGGAGAGCCGTCACAAGGAGTAATATCTTGATTTTTCCTTGTTTCTTCTTTCTATGTGTGCTGGATTCTGCAGCACACATAGATGGGGAAATACGCCACTCAGGATAGATTTTGTTCAGGAAATTCCTCTTCATGCACAAAAACAATCCTACATGCAACATAGACACCCTTGTGCCATGGTGCCAGGGTGCCTCCTTTGGTGCTAGGCAGCCAGAATGGCACCAGAAAAGGTTAAAGAACAGGATGATGCTGTATTCTTGTCAAAACAGCACATTCCTGCCATTTCCCTATCATGCATTACAGTGCAGCAAGGTGACTTGCTGCTGACTGCACTGCAATGCATGACAAACCACACAAATATACCCTTTCATTGTGCAGTCACAGGACATTCAGGCCCAGATTTAAGAGGGCCTAGCGCCTCCTTGCACCACATTAGCATGATTGTTTTAAGCTAATGTGGCCCAGTGAGGTCAAAATCGCCACACCAGATTTACAAAGTGGCACAATGCATGCATTGCACCACTTTGCAACCCTTTGTGCCACATTATTCCTGTGCCAGGCATAATGCATGCCGGGTGAGGGGCAAAAAAATGGCTCAAAGAAATCTAAAAGAAAAAGATTTCTTTGCCCCATTTTTTGTGGTATTTTTAATGCCTGCTCCGAGCAGGCATAAAAATGGGGCACACTATTGGTTACAATGGGCCCCATGTACTGTTCAGGGTTAGCACCGAAATATTGGCACTAATCCTGAACAGTACAATAGCATCAATAATTTTGATGTTATTGCCGCCTACCCTGCTTCATGGTGTGCTGTATTTTAAATATGGCGCACACACGGTGGTGGTAAGGGGCGCTAAGGGGCACAAGAAAAGTGACACTGCACTGGGTGCAGCGCCACTTTTCTTAAATCTGCCCCTCAGTGCCTAATACTGTGATACACATGTATAATGCTACAACTAGCATATTGACATTCAGAACACACACTTAGGCCCTCATTCTGACCTTGGCGGTCGGCGGAGAGGCGGCGGTCGGACCGCGAACAGACCGGCGGTCCAAAAAATGGCATTCTGACTGCGGCGGTCACCGCCGCGATCGACCGCCACTTTCCCACTCCGACCGCCACGGCGGTCATGACCGACGGGCTGGAGTTTGCACACTCCGGCCCGGCGGTCGACCCAAGACCGCCAACCATATCATGACCCTGCTTACCGCCGCGGTTTTTGGCGGTCGGGAACCGCCATGCGAACCATGGCGGTAGGCGCTATCGGGGCCAGGGAATTCCTTCCCTGGCACTGATAGGGGTCTCCCCCATCCCCCACTACCCCCCACGAGTCCTCCCCCCACACCCTCCACCCCCCCAGAGGTGGTACGAACCCCCTGCCCCCCCCACCCCTACATGCACATACACGCACCCCGACATGCACGCACCCCCAACATGCACATATGCACACCCCCTACACACACACATACACAACGGGGGCACATACCCGCACACATACATGCCAACATGCGCACCCACCGAACTACACACATTGCCCATAGGCACAGCAGCACCCCCCGCCCGCATGCACGCACTCACACACCCTCTCTACACACCCCCATGCACGCACACATCACACAACACCCCCCCCACCCCCTCCCCTCACGGACGATCAACTTACCTTGTGCGTTGGTCCTCCGGGAGGCGACGGGAGCCATAGGGACGTGACCGCCAACAGAAGACCGCCAACAGAAGACCGCCACACAGAAATATGGGCCGTAATTCTGGGGGCGGTGTTCTGCTGGCGTGGCGGTGGAGGTTGACCAGTCTCCACTTTCCCGCCGACCGCCAGTGTGGCTGCTGGCGGTTTTCCGGCAGAACGCTCCCAGCGGTCGGAATACGCGCAGCGGCATACCGCCGCGGTCGGCGGTCTTTACCGCGGCGGTAATTCGGCGGTCTTGCGAAAAGACCGCCAAGGTCAGAATGAGGGCCTTAGTCCATGTACACTGCTTATTTCTACACTCACAGTTTATGTTGGACGTGCTGGACGTGGCCCTTTTTGCAGGGTTATCCCCAAACCTTTTGCTTTCTTCCTCTTATTTTTCTGACCTGTTTTTGTTGGCTTTAGGATTTTCTACTGCTAACCAGTGTTAAAGTGCACATGCTCTCTGTCTAAAATGCATTGGTGAATGGCATATTTGGTTTACTAGTATGTGCCTAGTACAGTGCGCGGTGTGTGCTCAGGGCCTGTAAGTCAAATGCTACCAGTGGGCCCGCAGCACTAATTGTGTCACCTACATGAGTAGCCCTGTAGGTATGTCTCAGACCTGCCATTGCAGTGCCTGTGTGTGCAGTGTTAAACTGCCATTTTGACCTTGTAACTACACTCACTTGCCAAGCCCAAACCTTTCCTTTTACTATACGTAACTCACCCCTAAAGTAAGTCCAAGACAGCATCAGGGGCAAGATGCAGTGTACTTAAAAGGTAGGATATGTACTGGTGAGTTTTACATGTCCTGATAGCTAAATGCTGCTACATTCAGTTTTCACTACTGCAAGGTGTATCTCTCTGATCGGGTGACATGGGGATTGCCTTGAAATATCTTTTTAAGTGCAATTTCCAATTGGGAGTAGATAGACATATGGAGTTTACTCACTATGAGCTCACAATTTAAAAATACATATTTTAGTTAACTTGGTTTTTGAACTGTCAGTTACAAATGCCACTTTTAAGAACTGGGCATTTTCTTGCTTGACCATTCTGTGCCTCTGCCTGTCTGCTGAATACATGTCTGTGTCAGGATGGCAGTTAGGCTGTTTGTGTACTATAGACAGTCATACAAAGGGAGCTTAGGTGTGCCCTGCATGTCCTAATGGATCTCCCTGAGCTAGAATGGTAGGAGGAGCTGACACTTGCACCTGACAAGGGCTGTGCTTGTCCTCACGCAAAGCAGTCATCAACCCCCTGGAGTGTGTCTGGGTCTATGTCAAAGAAAGGCAGGGTCTTGTGCACTAAAAATTCTTCTCTTTGAAGTTTGCCTACTTCAAAGACAAAAATAGGTATAAGTACTCGGCCTCTGACCCCACACATTTAGAACACTTTTGAACGGAGGACATTCTACAAAGAAAAAGAGCTGTATGCTGTAGGAGGGACTGACACTCTGCATGTTACGTTCTGATGCTGGCCTACTGCCTGCTGCTTCTCTCCTGGGAGTGAAAGAACTGAGGTTGGTTTTCCACATCCTGCTCTCCAAGGTTCTCCAAGGGCTTGAACTGAGCTTGCCTTCTGTTAAGAAGTCTCTGAGCCATCAAAGACTTCACCTGCCAGTGACTGGGCTCTCTTGCTGGGAGTCCTGACATGCCAAGTGGTGCCAAATCCAGTTCTGGGCCCTTGGAAGTGAGCTCTGGTGCATTCAAGAAGAAACACATCGACTCCAGAGCAACTTTGGAACAGGCACCCTTGACTGGCTCCATGCCACTGCCTGCACCGGGAGCTGTGGTCCCTGCTGAGTGCAATGACGGTGACCTGCAACACAGGCCCCATGCCGCTGCAGTGCCCCTGAAGTCCTGCCACAGTGCGAGTCCTGAGTGCCGTGTCATTGACACCCATGACAGCGGACTCTGCCGCAGCACCTGTAGCCCTGTGGTGTGATCATGACACCGCACAGTTAACGCCTTGCATCTTAACCTGCTGGATTCATCGACCTGCCTTGTTGTAAGGAACTGACACCTTGTAGCCAATGCCACATCACCTCCGCTACAACCCTAAAGAACAGAAATCTCACCTCGCCAGCCTAGCAGTAAGGAACCAAAGCCTCACCTTCCTTGCCTAGCAGTAAGGAACGAATGCCGCACCAGCTTCAGCGATGGCTCACCTCCCCGGATCCATGCAACATCTTTGTTTCCTCATTGTTTTCCAAGTCACCATACCTGCGGTCCATGTGACTCAGTGACTGGCCCACACTCTCTTGCGAGTGACGTCAGACTGTTTGGAGCTAGGCTGCACACCACTGCCAACTAGAGACCATATTTCTAACAGTTGGCAAACATCCCCCCGTCTGACTGCTCTAGATAGCGTCATGCATTGCTACTTCATCAGTTTTTTATGTTTTGTTACTGGCCTAAGACCATTCTTGAACTGGTGTGCAAAGCATGGGAAATGCGTATTTTGTCAACTGTGGCAGGATGTGAGATTTACATCCCAGGAAAGGTGTTAGATGTGTGCTGGTTTGTGGATCCTCACACATGCACAAATGCATTATTTATAAATTACATTTTCACATATACACCTGAGACTAGGGCTTTGGCCATGACAAATAACTCCCATGATCTGAGATCGTATCTGCTGCAAAACATGCACCAGCAAAATGCTATCACTCTGCATGCTAGTCCATATGTGATACCCACATCAAATTTAATAATGTGTCAGGGACTGACTTATCAACTCTCACAACTACGTCCTACTAAGCGACCCCAATTTTTATGACGTCAATCCCAATGATGCTAACTCCACCTCCCTCCTGGAACACCTGAACAACATCATCCTCACCCAACTGGTCACCGAACCCACACACAAGGTTGGACACACACTCAACTCCATTTTCACCTTCATCGAAGGAATCAAACTCAGCCATGTCACAGAACTCACTTGGACCGACCAGGACATCATTCACCATCTCCATCATTCAGCACATCACCCCCAAGCATCACAGCTCCACCTACCGCAGGTGGGGCAAGGTAACAGAGACACAGTGATCTCAGATCCTCAGTGCCGCCCAACCCAAAGCTTGGGCAGACCTCAACCAGGCCATCCAGAATTTTTCCATATAGATGACCAAACGCACCATCAGAGTCACCCTGATGAAACCAACTAAAACCAACAAACCAAACCAGCTGGTACATCCCAGAGCTCAAAATCACCAAACACAACTGTTACTGACTTGAGAAACAATGGTGCACCACAAGGAAACCATCCAACAGAACTGCTTACAAAGCAGCCCTCAGCAACTACCACAGGCACATCAAGGAAGCCAAGAACACAGCCATCACAGCCTGCATCAGCACAGCAGCCAACCACACGAAATAACTCTTCAAATTAGTCAAGGAATTCTTCAACCCAGCACCTATGGAGAACACCATCCACTGCTCTCAAGAACTTTGCAACACCCTCTCGGACTACTTCTACAACAAGATTGCCACCATCTATAACAACTTCGACCCCAAGCCCATAGCTTTCCACGTCAGCAACCTCGAACAACCAGCACACACCAGACAAATGATCACCACTTGATCCTGTAACATCTCTCAGACCGCCACGGCCATCAGGTCATCCATTCACTCCAGGGTGCCCACCAACCCCTGCCCCCACCATCTTTTGAACCTCAGATGCTACCCTATCAGCACGAAACTCACCAGCATCATCAACGCCTCCATTACCGCGGCACTCTTCCCGGACAGCTGGAAACATGCAAAGGTCATACCTCTCCTAAAGAAAGCCTTCGCCGACCTCGGAAAACTCAAAAATTATCTACTGATCTCACTTTTTCCCTACCCGACCAAAGTAGTCGAGAAGGCGATCTACAAACAGCTCACTGAATACCTGGAACAAAATCACCTACTTGATGCCTCCAAATCAGGATTTCATGCTAACCAAAGCACTGAGATCACCCTGATTGCTGCCACAGATGATATCTGAACCCTCCTTTTCTGTGGGAATACAGTGGTCCTGATCCTCCTTGACCTCTCTGCTGCTTTTGACACCATTTCCCACCACACTCTCATCAAACAGACTGTACAACATCTGCATTCAACAAAATGCCCTCAAGTGGATCGCATCCTTCTGCACAGGACACACACAGAGCATCCGGCTGCCTTCACCTCTGGCGAACCTCAAGGATCATCCCTCAGCCCGCCTTGTTCAACACCTCACATACATCATCAGATTCCACTGCCTCAACATAATTTCTTATGCAGTTAATTCATCCTCTCGCTCATCGAAGACCCACCCGCCAACAGAATGAACTTCTACAATACCATGTCCAACGTAGCCAATTGAATGAAAGGCAACTGCCTTAAACTCAACTCTGACAAAACAGAAGTTCTGATCTTCGGGAAGACACCTCCATATGAGACCACAGCTGGTGGCCAGCAGAGCTCAGACAATGCATGCAACCTAGGCGTAACCCTTGACAGCGAACTGACCATGAAACAACAAATCAACGCAGTTATCGCCTACTGATTCCACACCCTTCGCACACTCTGCAGAATCTTCAGATGGATCCCAGTTACCACCAGAAAGACCATCACTCAAGCCCTTGTCACCAACCTACAAAGCTCTGCATGTTCGAGGACCAGCCTACATCAATCATTGACTGAACTTCCACCTATACACAAGACACCTGTTCTCCGCCTCACTAGCCCATGTACACATCCCCTGCATAGATCACATTGGCAGCAGGGGTCGCTCCTTGTCCTTCATTGCTGCCAAGACCTGGAATTACTTACCCCTCCATCCTCACACAGCACCCTCCCTGGTGGATTTCATGAAGAAACCCAAGACCTGACTGCTCGACAGAGATGACCCAGATACCCAGATACCTCTAGGGGTGACAGTGCTGCACTATAAAAATATGAATTGATTGATGATTGATTGACTTATTGGGAGATTTGTGATCCATCCTACACTGAGTGCCACATTTCACACTTTGATGCATCACAACACAGCAAAACAGTTAAATTGCTACTTTGATTTGTTCTTAGTTGGAGATATGCCCCTATGTGTAACAACTGTTAAAAAAAATGCATATTACAAATGTTCGGGCCTAGATCTAGTTGACAAGATGTGAGTGACTATATAGGTACAGTGACATTCACACATACACCACACAGTGCATGAGTTCAAACCAATGTTTTATTATATGAGAAGTTGACATAGTTTATGTCATTATTGATGTCTTTATCATTTTACTGTCCAAAAAAAAAGTTTTCTACAATTTCTTTGTGTCTCTCCTGTCCAAACATTGTGTGGGCAATCTCATCCTCAGGGTCTTCCTCATATTCATGCTCATGTGGAATTTCCTGCTCATAGTCCCATGGAACAATAGTCACATGGGACATTAATCCTGGCACATATATTGTGCAAAATTTAATTTACATTGCACACCACGGCAGGTGAATAGAGCAGTTTGTCACTTGACTTTTTAAGGCACCTAAAGAATGAATTGAATACACCAAATATTCATTCTACCACAAAGAGGTTTTTGGACAGAGCTACATTGTACTTCCTCTGCCCATCTGTCTTTGGATTAGTGAGTGGAGCCATCAGCCATGACTGCAAACTATATCCCTGGTCACCTGAAAATAGACATAATCACAAGCCAATGATTGTATTCTTTGTGCATTCAACATTACTATATATGTAGCATCTGTATGCAGGCATTAGGAAATATATTTCATTTTCATTGACATTTATATGTTTTAGTTTTTGTTATACATCGCTTCACACATCCGTGGTGCTAATTTTGGAATCGTTTATTCTTCTTGTAGAGCATGTAAAGGATACAACAAGAAAGTTAACATGTTTAGATAAAGGATTGACAAGACAAGCAGATATGTCTATTTGTACCTGATAATTTTACATTGGAGTCTATGTGTGTTCAATGTCTCAAACTTTAGATGAGAGTCCCTTTTTGAGAACTGTGGGTTGGAAGAGTGACAGTAAGTTTGACACTTACAAATCAATGTGACATTTTTTTAATTATGATTTGTGTGATTGCTTGCATAGTATGCCAGGGCCCTACATAGTTTGTAATGAATCTGCATGCCCAGTCGCGTATTAACTGTTTCTTGTTTGACATCTAACAGCAAAAGGTGGTTTCTTTCATGTTAGCTTCAATACATTTGTGGGGCACATGGTTTGTCATTTTCTTTCAATGCAAATGCACTACTTGTGATTCTGACAGGTCACAACAAAGCACTATATATTTATCTAACTTAAAAATCTCAATCTGCTAGGTAATCACACATTGGGTCACCATTGGCTACAAATGTGAGTGACATACTCCCACTGGCGCACATCACACACAATCCATAACAAAAACACAGAGATGGGCATTCAATAATTAATTAAAAAATAGGCAAAGTATTGTTAATTCCGCTTTCCTTACCAATGAGTAGGTTGTTCCCTTAGCAGCATTCTTGGATCACTTATTGATCGACTTTGGTGGAAAATATACATCTCATCAACACTTCCAGGGTATTTAGCCAGAATATTTACAGTTCCTGTACAGGTGTGTAGTGGTTGCAGGAGCCCCAAATTGCACATTTGTGCAATCTGTGGCACCAAGCACATGGGGGAATCCTACAATACTGTTCCACCCTTGCTTGGCCTCCAATTGCTGTTGATGAGATTTGGGAAAGAGTAGATACTGTGGGGCAAGTTTAAGTATGGCATTCAACACAAATGGGCAAAAGGTAGATAACACCCCTGTGAAATGCCTGCCAATCTTGCAGCTGTAGTTTGAAAGATCCACAGGCCAAGATGTGTCTTACAGGCATCAATTTTACATGTGCTGGAATGGTATGTGGCCTTGTAGTTGTTGGCTGGAGATTTGTCCCTGTCTGCCTCAACAATTTCATGTTGAACTCCCTCTTCAACCTGTAAAAGGTTATGATCTCTTCCTCCCTGAGGTAAATGAGGGATATGCGCTGGTGGAAAATACGTTCCTTTCCCCTTCGTTGTCTATGTGGTGATCCTCCAGCTACTCCTACTTGCAGAATGACAACCTCCATGGCATAGTTGAGCTTGCCAAAGTGTTTTGTGATGTTGATGTTTTTATACCACAGGACTTGATCATTTCCTACACCTGGTTTGATTATGCACATGCAATTCTGGTGCATTTCTAACTTTGCATCGTGCTTCCACATGATGCATGATGCAGTGCTACACCCACAAAAAACACTTTGTTACATTTGTGTCAAATTTTGCAGGGGAACGCCTACATTGTATATATTAAATAATGCATGATGCACTTGAATACAGCACAACTTTTGCCCCACACAAAGCTTAAAATCCTACACATTTTTGGACGTGTTGCTTTTTAAATATGACTTACTGCTTGCGCTGCACTTGCGTCACACTACATGAAGCAAGGGCAGCACAAGCCTCTCGTAAATATATCCCCTAATGTCTAAAGTCCCCTGGATAACTTCCAAAACCATGCAGTAATAGCTAGCATCACTGTAAAGGGATTAGCAACATGTAATCTGTTTTCTTGTTACCAAACAAAAAGCTTTTAAATTGGTTTTGCTTGGGCATTGAGGCTTTTTTTAGATAGATTCAAAGTGAGTTGTTCACAGGCACGTGGGCATAACAAGAAAATCTGCCCAATCACTTTGTTGTAAATCGTATGGCCTTACTTAGTGAACAGACACAGTTTGAGTGTCTCAGCTTTATTTAGACATAATGGGTTTGGTTAAGTGTGTAATGTTCATATTTAGGGAGTGGCATGCCTTTGTTGTTCATAGTACTGAATGTCTTTGTGGCATATTTTACCCACTTTTTTGTTTTGACTTGCCAAGATACACCCAGCAAACAAGCACAAACTAAAATAATGCATCTCTGCATGGGGTGCTACGAGTGGGTCTATTCTCATATAGTACACTTGCTGACACAGACCAACTTCACAGAGCTGATCAGAAGTTGTTGGTGATAGATTTGGTTGACTTGATATATTGTAAAATCATATGAAAAATGAACACTTATACATGGGAGGCTCTTGGACATTTGAGTGGGTCTTTATTATTATACAAACCTATCCAACAATTGTATTTAAGAAAGCACACAGATGTATAGGATTCTTACGGAATATACTGTATGGGATTATAGGTTGCTTAACGCTACACAGTGATGCCAGCTATTATTGCATGGCTGCTGTAGTTAATCAGGGGACCTTAGACATTATTTTCCTTGACAATACAAATTGCTGTTGGTTAGGCTATGCTGGGCAAGCCCATGCTCATAATTTGGTATATTATATAATCTCAGTTCTTCCGGATATGCGCAGGTGAATGGATCCTGCATTTTGGTAACCTCACCTTGGGCAATTTTGTTTTCCAAATTTGAGGTATGTTACACAGAGCTAATGGTTTTGGGCCAGCAGCATGGATTGAACACATGATTCTGAATAGCCGTTTCTATTCTCTTCCTATGTGTGTTAAACCTGGTGATTGTTCTGTCCTGAGAAGGCCCACCTGAGTTGCTGTGTCCCTCATTCAATTTATTGGAACACAGGAATACTATTTAGAATGGATTTTGATCTTGAAAACAGGGGGCAACCAAGAGATCGGCTTATGTGCATCATATTTTTTCGTTTGTAATATTTGTACTGATGGGCACTGTCTACACTTTGTTTGAGTACTACAATAACCAAAGGGTTCATAAGAATTATTTTTCTTTAATTTGTAAAGGTGATTGTCAGAAATGGGGCTTCTGGTTGGCTAGGGTATGCAATTAAGCCAAGCAGAACCCACCCACTCTACTCAGAGCAAGGGAGTAACACACCCAAGATTACCCCTGCTCACCCCCTTGGCAGCTTGGCATGAGCAGTCAAGCTTATCCTAGAGGCAATATCTAAAGCGATGGCACTACACACACAACACACGTCATGCGATAAACACACCACAGAGGAAGCACAACAACACGGTATATAAAAATACACTGTATTGCATAAAACATCATTAGACAAAACACAACATATATCAGTAATGCCCTGCTGCACAAGCAGTTTTCAGAACATCACACAGGTTACTAGTACTCTGCAAACATAAGCAAAGTAATCAGATGAAACACATAGATTACTGGTATTCTGCAACCCAAGCAGTAGTCAGGTTGTCATTACCACAACAAAATGCACATGTCAGAATAAACACATTATCAGAAAGGCCAAGACATCATCACAACTGCTCCTTTGGCTCATGTCAGGCACAAAGAAAATGCACATATCAGGAAATCATCGGTTGCATTCACATAAACGCAAAATAAGGAAATCTCTCCTTTATTCCCCTGTCCAACCACAGGGGCTCCTGTGCTCCTAGTTTAGATAGTACGGTAATGTTAAAGTTATACTGGCAGGACCGAGGACCTCTGTGGAGGATCGCCCCCCCCCCAGCCTGCTACTGATAACACGCCTTTGTAGTACTAATAGGATTCAGGACCTCTCCTGAGGGTCTCCACCCCATCCTGTGATCTGTAGTGACAATGCCACCTTCTCATGGCAAGGGAAAAGAGAATGGGAGGGTACCCAAGACATCCACTACCACGGGGAACCCTCCCTGGGGTCCTCTTGTGTGAAGAGATCACTTAGGCAGCCGCTCATGTAGTTGCGGGGTAGCTGCTCTTAAACCGCGCACTTTTGTGGCAATGCATCCAAAGCCCACCAAGGCTCGGGACGTGAGGCCCAGCACTTCTGTCAGCCCCGGCAGAAATATGAGTTGTTAGGATGGCTGCCTGCATTCACACTGGGCAGCCACGCACCCTGGTGGCTTCACCTCCAGTGGCTCACGCTTGGGGGGGGGGGCACGCTTGGAGCCCTCCAGAAGCTCACAGGTTGTGGCAGTGATTTCTTTAAAGGCTTTGCCGGCAAATGCCCCATGGGGCTCCTCACAGCCTCCCTTCCGACAGAAGAGGCCGGGACCCTCACAAATGCAGGGCTCCGGAGTGCTTCCTGGTGCCCCAGGGGACAGAAAAAAACAGCACTCCCACAGGAGCAGTGTCAAGCACTCTTCATGCGCTGGTGCATCCAGGAACTGCTTTCCTCATGCTGTTCAAGATAAAAGAATGCAGCACTCTCCAGATATGGAATTTCACAAGGAAAGAAAGCACAACCTTTTACTGAATTAGGAAAACACAGAATGCTCTCCCCACGCTCAAGCAGGGAAACCCTGGGGCGCTTCTTCTATATTTAAGTAGTCCAAACAGTGGGAAGGGGGCACACCATCCAGCCCCTGGAGACAGCAATGAGGGCACCGGGCTGCAGGGTCCAAGTAAACAGGCCAGCACGCGTTCAAAGGCAGTGACAATCCCACTCAGTGACCTAGCAGGTCACAGGTCAGCACAACAGCAGCAGTCCCAAGGCAGTTCCTGGTGGTTCCTTCCAGCAGCATCCAGTGTCCAGTTCAGTAGTCCATTAGTGTCTGAAAATGTGGGGGAAGACCGCCTGTACTTATACTCATTTTGCACAGTCTCCACAAAAGGGGGGGAGAGGTTCCAACCAGTACTGACCGGTTCCAGGAGTGTCCCTTTCCTCCAGCACAGGCTCCAGACATCGGGGGGGGGTAAATTAGCCCTTTGTGTGAGGCCAGGGCACAGCCTTTACAGATGCAGGTGTGCCCCACCTCTCCCTCTACCAGCCCAGGAAGACCATTCAATATTCAGTACTCTTGTGACACCCCCTCCCTCCCTCTGTACAGGCTGTCTGAGAAGCATGCACAAAGCCCAGCTGTCATTCTGCCCCAGACGTGGATTGGAGTTAAGCTGCAAAATTCCAGAGTCATAAGCAGAGATATTCCCTCTTTCTAAAAGTGGTATTTCTATAATGGTAATAAAAAATTCAGCTACACCAATAAGCAGCATTTCTCACTACCATTACAACCATACCAAACATGCCTACGCTACCCCTCACAGATTAGACAATACCACCTAGACATATGGTAGGGCATTTCTAATGCATTTCTACAAGAAAGGCAGCACTCACATTAGAGAGAAACCAAATAGGCTGTTTGTCACTACCAGGACAGGCCACACATCCAAGCACATGTCCTTCCTTTTACTCACATAACACCTGCCTAGGCTAGCTAGGGCCTACCTTAGAGGTGTTTTATGTGTAGTAAAAAGAGGGTTCCCTGGCAAGTAAATATAGATGCCAGGTCCCTGTGGGCAGTAAACTGCACACACAGGCCCTGCGGTAGCAGACCTGAGACAGGTTTGAAAGGCTACTTCTGTGGGTGGTGCAAGCTGCTTTGCAGGCCTCCTAGTAGCATTTAACTTACAGGCCGTGGGTATAGGAATACCACTGTACAAGGGATTTACAGGTAAATTAAATGTGCCAATTAGTTGTAAGCCCGTCATACCAAATTTAGAGGGGAGAACACATGCACTTTAGCACTGGTCAGCAGGGAGAAAGTGCTCAGAGTCATGGAGCCAACAAAAGGAGGTCAGAAAAAATAGGAGGAAGGTAAAAAGTTTGGGAATGACCCCGTAAAAAGGGGCAGGTCCAACAGCAATGTTTCTTTTAATTTACAATATCAAATTGCTGATTACAGGTGTACACAAATGGAATAAACCTAGGTCAAATGAGACCTACGAATCCATCATTTAAATATATATACCATACCCTCGTTCCACAATTGGGCATAGGGGTTTGTCCTTTGCACTTGACTTGGAAGGAGAAGAAGCGGTTATGCAGTGTCAGTCTTCTGCCTCAGTGGCCTGCTGAAAATTATTCAAGTGAGTAGGAACATCGATCTGTAATTAGTTACATTCTCTGAGGTCGGAAAGGAACTTCAATAAAAAAATCGAAGTATTTGTGTGGAGATATGTTTTCAATGGAGTGCGTCTTGACGAGGCAAGAAAACATACATTTTAAATCCAACATACAAAACACTGTTTAATACTAGTTAATAACATTGAAAGTAAACTGGCTACAATTTTCAATATTTGTTGTACACAGATTGTGAAGTTTTTTGCCGCTGGTTGGGTGTTGTGCCATTAAAAAGGAAGAAGGGTCGCCGCAATTCGGAAAATTGAGAAATTAGAATTTCATATTAATTGATTTTGAGTTCAAGCAGATGTTGTTTTGACTATAAATCCGCTGCCTGTGTAGGACCATCATGCCGCAACTCTCCACAGATCACCGGGAAATTAATCCAGGTCTGTAAATTGTGCAGATTGAAGCTTCTGTCCCTGCAACATGAGGAGGTTGCAGTGGGGTGAGAAAGCTATCCATTTCTAATAACTCCTTTCGTTAAATAAGAGTCTGTGAGTCATAATGTAGCATTAATACGTTTAATGACATCTGTTCTCTTGAGGGCATTTGAAAGACAGAGTGGAACATGAACCAATTTGTTTAGGCTCTGTTTCTGGCACGTGCCAGAGCATTAGCATTCCAAGTGAGAGAAAAATGAAGATTAGCATAATTCGAGTGAAAGTGATAGATGTGAATTTTGTAGACTAAAAAACAGTTTTTTATGCAGTCCTACTTACATATCTCGGGCATACGTTGTGCTTTTTGTCACTTCCGCATCTAACGTGCGCTCACTGTCTTGTAACCTTTAACTTCTAGATTTAGCAAGATTTTCGAAGCCCAAGACTGTATAAAAATCTTTAGCGCTTTACCAGTTAGAAAAATATGCACAGCACCGTGTTTAGAATGAGTGTAATGCCGATGATGTTAATGGCTATGTACGTGCTAAAAATGTCCTTTCCGTTTTGAGACTATAGACAATGTTGCATTACATTATGTCACAAAAGGCATGATAGTGATGTCTTGCATGAGTTTTGTGTCCGAGAAACTCCCTGGTGCACAAGTCTCTACCCTAGGCGAACAGCCAAAAATTAATTGTGCCTTAAGTGCTGTGAGTAATACTTTATTTCGACTTAAAAACTCATAGAAGTGTTACAACAAAATATACAGTCATAAAGCAAACCATAAATAAGAAATTAAGAATGCAGTACACTAATAAGAATATAGGGCCAGATGTAGCAAAGTTGGAAATTGCGACTTGCAATTTGCGAGTCGGAGCGACTCGCAAATTGCATGTCGCAATTTCCAATGCAGAAGGGTGTCTCAGACACCGTCTGCGAGTCACTATGAGGTTGCAAAGACCCACCTCATTAATATTAATGAGGTGGGTCGCAAATTGCGGCCCCATAGCGACTATAGGCACTCGCTAACATGGAGGCCTGCTGTAGTCAGCAGACCTCCATGTTCGTGACTGCTTTTCAATAAAGCAGTTTTTTTTTTTTAAGTGTAGCCCGTTTTCCTTAAAGGAAAACGAGCTGCACTTAAAAAAAAATCCGAAACCTTTAGTTTCGGTATTTTTTCAGGGCAGGTAGTGGTCCGTTGGACCACTTTCTACCCTGAAAAAATAATTTGTGGTCCATTCACAAAGGGGAAGGGGTCCCATGGGGACCCCTTCCAATTTGCGAGTGGGTTACCATCCACTTGAAGTGGATGGTAACTGCGACACCATTTGCGACCGCATATGCGGTCGCAAATGGTATTGCATACCACTCCGAATCGCAAATAGGAAGGGAACACCCCTTCCTATTTGCGATTCTGAATGCATATTGCGAGTCGGTCCCGACTCGCAATATGCATTTCTGCATGGCAAAGAGGCATTTGCGCCTCGCAAACTGCGATTTTCGCAGTTTGCGACGTGCAAATCCTTTGCTACATCTGGCCCTTAATGACATATATCATGTACATTTCTCCTTTGAAGGCCAATAGCAGAGGACCACAACTAATTCACACATACATGTTGAAATCAAGGCCCAACGCAGCATATGGCACACAACTAAGACACCATCACTCAATAAGGGGTACGGGGCTTTCAGCACAACCAGCAACCTCTGATAATGTCCATGAATAATACACAAATGTCAGGACCATGACAGTTCACACACAGAATCACAGTGCGCACAACATAGTGATGGGCCGTGTGTGGTGAATAGCTGCGAGAATAATCAGCACATAGACTATGATGTTCCCAGATGCAGTGGGAAGTGCAGAGGCCAAACTGTATACAAATGTTGTAATGACACCTGCCGGAACATGACACCTGAGACATTATCTCACTCAGCACACCAAGGTTGCCCTGTTGACTGTCTCATTACACGTCTTTAGTGACAGGGTGGGACCATCCACATGTTGGTTCACATGTCTACATCCACTTTACTCACATTGATCCACCAAGGATACTTAGTAGATACAGGAATAGCTGCCACTGACTCATGATGAGTCCTGGAACGAACTGTGACAAATTACACCCCAAAAAATATACAGGATCATCATTGGACCACACACATGAACAAGACACCTATGTGCAATTGATCACTGGAAATAAGTGGACACATGGTACCCACTTCCTCAATGCATGTGTATGACTCACTGTGGGATTCACCAACTAGTGCCTAGGAAGCTCTTACCAATACTGTAGGACAGTGGTTCCCAAACTTTTTCGACCCGTGGCTCCCTTGACCTATTGGCCATTGGCTGCGGCTCCCTGTTATGTCACTTTTTTTGACGGGTGGGGGGATGTAAGCCAGGATTTGGGAGCACTTCCATTTTTCTTCCTAAAAAATAATTGGGATGAAGCTGATAAAGGGCTTCTGCGATAGGGACTTGTCTTTAGTGGCTTGGAGTATGCACTGCCAGTAATCTGCTGCTGAAGGCCAGTGCACAACATTTTTATCACACTCTTTCTGCCTGCCATTGCGCTTTCTCCTTGTTCCTGGCAAGTTAAAAAAAAAAAAGCACATTAGTATTTTTGATCTCAGATCCTCCAGCACCACACTTGGAAGTCCCATATATGACAATAGACCTGATTCAGGCCTCAAGGGGAGAAATACATTCTCCCGATTCTTATTTTTTCAATTTCCCGCTTTCCTCTTAAATGTTGACATTTTTGTAATTTCATGATTACCCTCTTTTCTTGAGTAGCTGCAGAACACTGACAGAAGTGACACTCTATCATTGTCCTGATTGGGCCTGACCCTGCCTAAATGGACATACTCTTTATTTATTAGGCAAGACGTCATGTGCTAGTCCAAACCACTCCAGAAGCTGACAGCTGGGGCTTCCATAACATCCCCACATGGCATTCCCACATGGGTTACTCAGGGCTGCAAATGCACATTGCAAAACCCTAACAAGTTTGATTTTTGCACTGTGATTCTTTCTTTATCATACTACCGTACGGCTCTGTTCCAAACATAACATCTTTATAATGGAGCCGTATGGTAGTATGAAAGAGAAAGAGTCGCAGTGTTAACAGTGCTTAATTTGAGCCAGTGCTTTCCGCAGGGATTAATTTGAGCAGGTGGTTTCCGGTTTTCTGCATCAGACATTTAGGAAGAGCAAAAGATATATATGGGAAACGTGGAGGAAGAGAAACTAAAAAGCATCACTAAGGGAGAAAGTAGAAAGCTGCATGAGTGAGCTGAAGGAGTAGGGAGTGGCTGTAAATGGATTAAAGAGGCCCGAGAAGGCTCGCACATTTAAATGCAGCATCCGCTTGTTTCAAAAGAGAGCTTTCATCACCATCACATTTTTATCTACAAATTAAGCACTGGGTATACAGTGGGGGGCACAGCACTTATTTTTAAGGACTGGCACTTAGGCCCATATTTATGAAACGTTTGTGCTACATTTGCAATTTTTTGTGACGCAAAAGCAGCGCAGACTTACAAAATATACTTATATTTTGTGAGTTTGCGCTGCTTTTGCATAAAAAAATGACGCAAATGCGGCACAAACTTTTCATAAATATGGGCCTTAGATTTCTGCATCAGGCATTTACTGTGAGCAAAGGCACATATGGGAAGGATGAAGAAAAAGAAGGACGTAAAAGCTCCACATTGGGAGAAAGATGCAAGAGTGAGCTGAAGGGGCAGGGAGAGGCTGTAAATGGATTGATGAGGCCCAAGATGGCTTTAGGATTACTGCTGCCTCAATATTCTGTGCATGCATATTTAACTGCAGCAGCCACATGTTTCAGAGGAGAGCTTTCAGGCATGTTTTTATTTATAAATATTTAAACACTGAGTGGAAACAAATCAAACTTGATGGGTTTTACAATTTACTATGTAACATTGCAAAACCCTAACAAGTTTGATTTATTTCCACTGTGATTCTTTCTTTTTAATACTACTGTTTGGCTCCATTCTAAACGTAACTTGTCCTTAGAATGGAGCCGTACAGTAGTATGAAACAGAAAGAATTGCATTGCAGATAAATCAAACTTGTTAGGTTTTGCAATGTTATGATGTCTATTGTAAAATCCATCAAGTTTGATTTGTTTCAACTGCAAGTCTTTCTCTGTCATACTACCATGCAGCTTTGTTAGCTGTAACTTAGTATGAAAGAGAGACTCGCAGTGGAAACAAATCAAACTTGATGGGTTTTACACTTTACAACATAACATTGCAAAACCCTAACAAGTTTGATTTATTTCCACTGTGATTCTTTCGTTTTCATACTCCTGTAAAGCCTCATTCTAAATGTGATGTATTTTTAGAATGGGGCCCTACGGTAGTATGAAAATTAAAGCATTTCAGTGTTCCTTAGAAGTGTGCGGCGCCCCTGGTGAGTTCTGATGGCGCACCAGGGAGCCACGGCGCACACTTTCGGAAACACTGCTGTAGGACATAGGATGTAGAAAATGTGGACCATTGACATGAACAAGCGTCTGCCATCCATCTGTTGCATGCTATGTCACATGTGGTGTCTACGTGACCCTAAAACTTGGAAGTACACTTTACGGGTGTTGTTACATGTATGACTAACACATGCCCTGGCTCATTTCCAATATGACTTGCATCTAAGGATTGGACACGTGGACGTCACATTCATACAAGCATATGTACAATAATGCTTAATGTGATACACACACACTTGGTCAACAAACACATTATTTGCCAAAGCACACAATTTGAGCCAAAGGCATTTAGGTATTGTACATATGTGCGTCACATTTCTATCCTCTCCTTATGCCAAACATGCACAATTTGTGCAACACATATATGTAGGCCACACTTATGACCATCTATTGCGTCAGCCAACCGTAAAAATACTGTGAAGGGAGTATTGGCTCATGTTCCGCTGCAGTATGATGTCACACATGTGAACATACACCATCAACACCATACTGTCTTCAATCAGCCTATCTCTCATGTGTCCCAAATGTAACATAACCAAAAAACAAGTAAAAATGCCCAAAACCAGTCAATGCACTGTAATTTTGACGTCCCTAGCGTTATGCGTCATTTTTTGACTACCAAAACTGTATTTGCGTCATTTTTTTTGACGCACAGGAGTGAAATTTAGCCCGCATCCAGATATTTGTACAGTCCATGTACTATTATGTGGGTTAATTTTCACTTCTGTGCGTAAAAAAAAATGACGCAAATACAGGTTTGGTAAACAAAAAATTACGCATAGCGTGAAAAAGGTGGGACTTTTCACACAGGAAGTGATGTAATAGGATATCCTGTTTACAGATCATGTACAGTGGTTGTACTTTCACTTTCACTTTGCAGTCTATGATCCTTCTAGACTGTGTGGCTGTGTAGAGAGTGTTGTTCTGAGAGTTTGTGCTGTTTTTGTCCTGTGTGCTATCTGTATTGTCAATTTGTGAAATAAATATTGTTGGTGTATACTGTACTACTGTGTTTTGTCTACATTTAGTCCATTTATCTTGTGTTTTTGTTGTTTGTGGGAGTTTGTTGTGGGTAGTGTTAGTTTGGGGATAGTTGGGCTATTTTAGTGTTTAGGTTTACATTTTTTCTGTCTTTGTACCCCTACTTTCCCCCCTTTCCCCTTTCTATTTCTTTTACCCCTATTCCATTTCACTTCCAAGTATGTCTGGTAGGCCACGTCTTGGCAGGATGGGGGAAGAGGAGTTGGGGGGGTTCATCTTGCTTGTGACGCATTGCTTGCCGCTCATGATCCAGGCAGGGTGATACAGGGGTATCCAACAGAGGCGCGCACAATCCGGTGGAGAAAGGTGCTGCATCACATGCAGCGTGTGTATGCCAGCCAGAGGAGTGACCTCCAGCTGAAGCACCGGTGGGCTGACCTCATCACCAGGGAGCAAGATCTCTTGGACCACCTGGGAATCATGATTGGTGGCACTGTTGGTGAGTACGAATCATGTTAATGTGCACGATTAAATGCTCTGTAGTGACATAAGGGGATTAGTACAATGTCTGCCAGCTAACTTGCTGACTGTGTGTAATGCTGGGGAAATATAAACGGATCATTGATGCACTATGGCAAGGATCACAATTGCTAGCTGTCAGGTAGCACGTGCTCAGCAAACTTACAGGTTACTTTTCCATGAAGGAAATTGGTGCGGCCTTTTTGTCAGAAAAACTAACAAAATAGGAGCCAATCATGTCTATATAGGGTACTATTGACAGAGAAGTACAGATGTACCAACATTTAGGCCAACTTTGTTGACGCAATTGCTAGACTGACTTTAGAATCACTACATGATGCAGAAAATGAGTGCTGCCTTTACGTCAATTGATAATAGCAAAGTGGCTCAGACATATGTCTCATGTGAGTCTGGTGAGTGTGAAAGGAAAGCGTTCACGGAAGTACTATGAATGGGATTATTGTGTTTCTTGATCTTTTTTTGATACATGTCAGTTCTGGATTTGAAAACATCGTGAAAAGGTGTAAGGTGCCCTCAGCTAACATCTTAAAATATTGGTTGGAGTTAGTTGTGCCACAATCCAAATATGGATGGCAGTCCAAGTGTATGCACATGGCCTCACATCTCCATGGTTGGTTCAAATCACCATAGCTGGGCCACATCAATTGAATAAACTGTAACAACAGGATGGCTTACAAAAGTCCCTGCCCCTCCCTCTGTACATTGGACCTATGTGCAATAAATGTGTCATGGCCACAAGGCATGTTTGACTGGTAATGCAGTCCTCAAGTAACCAAGCTTTGGATGTCTCTCTTGGATGCACATGATGAGACGATTACACTCCATGGGCCAGATGTAGCAAGGCATTAGCGCCTCGCAAACGGCGAAAAACGCCGTTTGCGAGGCACTAATGCCCGCACGCGATGCAGAAACACATTTTGCGAGTCGGTACCGACTCGCATAATGTGTTTCCGACTCGCAAATAGGATGGGGTGTTCCCTTCCTATTTGCGACTCGCACCGCAATGTAAGTTGATTTGCGACCGCAAAAGCGGTCGCAAATCAACTCGCAGTTACCATCCACTTGAAGTGGATGGTAACTCATTCGCAAACGGGAAGGGGTCCCTATGGGACCCCTTCCCCTTTGTGAATGATCACAAAATTATTTTTCCAGAGCAAAAAAACCGAAACAAAAGGTTTCGGTATTTTTTTCTATTTGCAGCTCGTTTTCCTTTAAGGAAAACGGGCTGCAGATAGAAAAAAAAAACTGCTTTATTCAAAAGCAGTCACGGACATGGTGGTCTGCTGTCTCCAGCAGGCCACCATCCCCGTGAGTGCCCTGACTCGCAATGGGGTCGCAAACTGCGACCCACCTCATTAATATTAATGAGGTGGGTCTTTGCAACCCCATAGCGAGTCGCAGACGGTGTCTGAGACACCTTTCTGCATAGCTAATTGCGAGTTGCAAATTGCGAGTCGGAAGGACTCGCAATTTGCAACTCGCAATTTGCTTTCTACCTACATCTGGCCCCATATTTTTTTCTGGTCACCAATTACGGGGCATATTTGCAACCACATGATAGTTAGGTCCAATGTATGTGTGCAGATATGTGTGTAACTGTCACAGGAGACCCATGCTATGTACAAGTTGGTCGTGATATATCAGATGCAGTACCATCATGTCTGAATGGCTGCCATTTCCTTATTCAGCCTACACATTGTATATGTTTATGAAATTGTTGCGCTGTGCACAGATTTTGAGCATATTTCTTCCTTCCATACCTTACACGTGGACCGGCACCCTACACTGTGGGAGAGGTGGCGACATTTGAGGACCCCGACCACTGCAGTAAGTGTTGATATGTCTGTTATGTGTTGTGTTTGCTGGTTATGGACTCGTGTGATTTGGACGCATAGCAAGGTCTGATGCGTTGGGCAAGCTTTTCTCTTGTTCCATGGGTGGGAATGCAGTTCTCACATGTTTTGAGTTGGCCAATGCGTATCCAATTGTATCATGTAGGGATTGTAGGACATTCCTGTAGGCCCCACTGTGAGTACAGGGGTTAGTCATGTGTATGACACTCGTATCACCAAGAGTTGCAATGGAAGTCAGCCCCGATTTAGTCAGCCTGTCAGACCAACATTCTCTAAGATTGGTACAGCAAATAGCTTTCCAATAGACATCTGCTTCCCTATTTACCTATGTTATTTTGAAACAGTAGGTAGAACCTCCTAGCAGCATGTACTTCCACATGTAGTGCTACAAGTATGTGCTACAAGTATGTGGAACTTGAGTGCAATGGCCTAGGTGTGCATGCAATTCATGATCATGGGTGTTCTAGCAACTCTGTGTCTGATGTAAGTCAGGCCTCACTGGAAGTATATGTTGTGTACCAAGTTCTGCATTTCCTGACATGTCTGACCCTATGAGTGCTCTAGGGTTTGCTGACTCCTAATTGTAGATAGACCTTACCTGTGGTGTGTCAGTAGAGACAAACATGTGTGGAGTTTCCTATACACTCCTCGGTGTACATGTTGTTGGCAATTTATAGTTGTGTATCCACCCCCCCTCAAACACGGGCATGGGTTTGTGAATGGGGTACCTAGTACTGATGCTACCAGTATGTTACACATACATGTGAATAAGTGACGGTTTGGTTGCAAACTAGTATACACACTCAGGTTTGGCACTTGGTACTATACTGGCAAGTCCAGTTACAACTTGCAGACCATGCGGCTTTAGTTTTGCTTTCCATACACTGACATTTGTAGCCCAGGTCTTGGCGGAGGATATGCAGCATGATTCTTAGCTGATAACTGGTAGAACTCAGATTGCAAGTCAAAGCCAGTTGTTACCCATCTTGTAGGTTATGGATGTGCTTTGTGTGATGTGACCTTGGTAGTCTGGCCTGCCATGTACTTCCTCAGGGACATTCAATGATCTGTATTGTGATATGAGCTGTTACAAGTACAGTAGATGTAATGTCTGATAAACTTGCTGTGCCATTTCACACAATGCAGTTATTAATGTAGAATATCTGCATTTGTCTTCACAGCTGCTAACATGACTCCAGACCAGGTCCGTGAATTTCAGCGCCGGGCCATGCGATATCAGCATCTCCTGCTGGTGGAGTAGGGGTTCCGGAGGATGGCCCGGCGATATTGCCATAAACGGGCCTCCGGGGCATGGAGAGCCTTCCCACAGGGTGGGCCTACTTTGCCCACCACAGCCACCACCAGCACAACCACCAATCAGAGCCAGGTGGCCCCACCCACAGCTGCCACTGTTGTTCCGACATCTGCTGGACTTCCAGGCCCCAGCATTGCCACTGGTGCAGGACAGCCCACTAGGCCTGGCACCACACCCACACAGACCTCCTCCACCGGTACCCAGACTGCCACTGATCCATCTGTTGACCCTGCAGCCTTCAACCAAATGGAACGTAAGATGGACAAAGTGCTGCGCAAGTTGAGCCACCTGAGCCGGGATGTGCGGCACATTAACCAGCGGGTTAAGTCCATTAAGAGGACCCTCCGGAGGGCCAACCTCTAGACTTTTTGCTATGGACATGATTCCCTCCCCTCCCTCCTCTTTCCTTGTTCTTATAGTTAGTGGGCTTAGGGGGCTTAGTGTTAGGTTAGTATAGGCTGTTAGTTTAGTTAGTGTTAGTGGGTGGGGGAGGGGGCTCCTGCTTGTTTCTATTTTTACTTATTACATGTGTGGGTGGGTGGGTAGGGGGCTATGTTGGGGTTCTTGTGTGTTTAAAAAAAAAAAAAAAAAAATACAAAAATACAAAAAAAATCTCCAAAAAAATATATATTTGTATAGGATAGTATAGTATGCGTATAGGTTAGTATGTGTTGTCCTCCATGTGTCCCGTCTCATAAGGGGTGTGGGGGGTAGATGTTTAGAACGTTTCATTACACGTGATAAGTAAGTGTAGGTTAGGTTAGTTAGGGACAGTTGTGGGTAATGAGTAGTCAGGGTAGATTAGGGTAGGTAAGATTTTTCCCTCAGTTTCCTCATCTGTGATTAGCATTTAATAAATATTTGGTTAACCCTTAATAGTATATGTTGAATGGTACTTGATCGTGGGTTTGGATTCACTGTACATCAATTTTGTACTATAACATCTGGGTCCTATGCTACAAACAAATCCCAACTGAGCTGTACGTTTGGCAGCTACCACCAGCACAACCACCATTCAGAGCCAGGTGGCCCCACCCACAGCTGCCACTGTTGTTCCGACATCTGCTGGACTTCCAGGCCCTAGCATTGCCACCGGTGCAGGACAGCCCACTAGGCCTGGCACCACACCCACACAGACCTCCTCCACCGGCACCCAGACTGCCACTGATCCATCTGTTGACCCTGCAGCCTTCAACCAAATGGAACGTAAGATGGACAAAGTGCTGCGCAAGTTGAGCCACTTGAGCCGGGATGTGCGGCAAATTAACCAGCGGGTTAAGTCCATTAAGAGGACCCTCCGGAGGGCCAACCTCTAGATTTTTTGCTATGGACATGATTCCCTCTCCTCCCTCCTCTTTCCTTGTTCTTATAGTTAGTGGGCTTAGGGGGCTTAGTGTTAGGTTAGTAGAGGCTGTTAGTTTAGTTAGTGTTAGTGGGTGGGGGAGGGGGCTCCTGCTTGTTTCTATTTTTACTTATTACATGTGTGGGTGGGTGGGTAGGGGGCTATGTTGGGGTTCTTGTGTGTTTAAAAAATAAAAATACAAAAATACAAAAAAATCTCCCAAAAAATATATATTTGTATAGGATAGTATAGTATGCGTATAGGTTAGTATGTGTTGTCCTCCATGTGTCCAGTCTCATAAGGGGTGTGGGGGGTAGATGTTTAGAACGTTTCGTTACATGTGATAAGTAAGTGTAGGTTAGGTTAGTTAGGGACAGTTGTGGGTAATCAGTAGTCAGGGTAGATTAGGGTAGGTAAGATTTTTCCCTCAGTTTCCTCATCTGTGATTAGCATTTAATAAATATTTGGTTAACCCTTAATAGTATATGTTGAATGGTACTTGATCGTGGGTTTGGATTCACTGTACATCAATTTTGTACTATAACATCTGTGTCCTATGCTACAAACAAATCCCAACTGAGCTGTACGTTTGGCAGCTAGCCCAGAGCTACCTTGCAAAGTGTCGACCCTTTGTTGCAACCACCAATCACAGTTAATATGGCTCCCAATGTGTTTCTGTTGATAAGTGTGTTTTGAAAGTCACAAACAGTGCTTCCAGACTTGATTTTGGGGAAACAGTTTTAGGTATGACTGCAGTGTGATGATCATGCACACCCTTATAAGATGAGTTCTCATTGGCAATCTTGTATTCTTGTCTTCATGACCCTCATACATCATTTGTGACACAGTTCGGCATGATTACCTATTTGTATGTTAACTCAGACACCTTCATTTATGCAGTTTTATTTAGTGTTTACTTAGATTAGTGTGGCATGTTATTTTTGCATGTTGACAACATTTTGCAGCCACTATTTGATGACTTAGTTATCCCCTGAGGAAGCATTCTTCTATCCAACACAGCATGGTGGTGTATGGTTTCCCACTTCATCAGATTTGGCCCTCAGGATGGGCAGAGTATGATGCAATCATGGGCACTGTGTAGAATTCTCTGACTACATATTATCAGGACGGTTGTATTGACAAGCTACGTAATTTGACAGTAGGCACATTTCAGTTATCTACTTCACAGTTGATATGTCACATTAGCCAGAGACAGATTTGTTGTGTAAGTGCTATTTATTGAAACGTGCTATAGTGCTATCTGTACATTGTCCATGATTGTGAGTCCATTACAGTGACATCTTATATTGTGATCCAACACAAGGGGTTACGGAAATGCTTTTGACATGTTGGGGTTGATGTTTCAGACAGTGCAGAGGGACAGGATTTGGCAATTAGTAGGAGAGAGACAATCACTGGGCTGGGTGACAAGATATACAGTGGTTTGCAGAACAGTGCTTGAGTAAAGTTGTTGCAAGACTGGCAAGTTACAAAGCGCAGGACCTTGGTAAATGTGGGCCATGTGGCAGGGACTAGTGCTTCCGGGTCATTTTCCTTGTGAATGTGATCTGTTCCATGTCTTCTTCTTCTGATGTGTGTGTTGCCTGCTTTGTCCTTGTTGTTGTTGGTTGTGAAGGGGCAACACACACCTCAGTGTTAGAAGACGTGGAGTCAGACATCCCGGTCGCTGCTCCCTGTGAAGGTCTTAAGGGCAGTAGTGCAGCTAGGAGGGTCTGCTGGTTCTTGAGAATAGCAGCCACATCACGATGGTAGGCAGCCAGGTCGGCCCTGAGGGAGTCATGATCGCATTCGTGCATGCAGTGGAAGGTTTGGGGTGTGAGGTGTTGTGGCAACTCCCTTACTGCAGTGGTGAATTCCTTGACAGTTTCTTGTAGTCCTTGTAGTATAGATGTTAGGGCTTGCATAGCTGCTGCCTGATCTGCAGATGACAACATGCACGAACGCACCCCCTCAAGGCTGGCTGCCATAGTTTGCATCCCCACCCGCAACTCCTTGACCAGCTCCCGCTGTACTCCAACTACAGTTCTCTCAAAGCTGGTGCCAGTGTCGTCTGAGTCCTCAGCTGTATTGGAGCTGGCAGGTCTTACAATTGGGGTGGTGGGTGGATACTCTGCTTGTTCTGTGCTCCTCCTTTTAACTGAAGGTGGGGTCTGGAGGGTTTCAAGGACCTTTTGGATAGTCTCCTGGGGAATATTTATTGGCTCGTCATCCATGTCATCAGGGAAATCTGGGTCAGGCATATCGGCAGGAGATCCATCTTCCTCTGCAATGAAACAGGCTGCAATTAGTATGTCTGTGTTGTGGCAATTTTGATGTCACATGCCTGCCTTTTGATGAATTCACTTTGTGATCTTGTTTTGTGTTAATTTCTCCAGTCCTTCAGATGGGCATTCTTCCAGGCCTATGGCCCACCTGTGTGTCACATGTATGTTATTGAGTTATCAGGCTTGTCAGCCTCATCGCCTCTAGGTGTTGGTTTATGCCTAGAGAATTGCCACCTTCTTTTCCTACTCAAGCCTCCGTGTACATCCATTCTCATGGTGAGACCTTTCACTGGCTCTGGGTGCACTGATGGCCCTGGCAGCACACTTAATAATCTGGACCTGCCTCAATCTCTGATCTTTCACATCCACTTAAATGTAATTGACATGTGGCGTATCCTATGCATGGCAATGTTATGATCCAATATGGATGTTGACATTGGTAATGTGTCCTGCTGATGTTGGGGAATGTGTGTTACATTGGATTGCCCTGATAATCGTATCAGTGTCCTATTTCCTCCTCTGACTGTGCAGGTGTATTTCAGTGACCAGTTACATGTGTCCCCCCCTCAATGCTGTTGTCTGAGCAGTATGACATTTGGGATGTTGCATTGTTACCCAGGCACAGGATGGACCCTGACATATGCAGCATGGGTGTGTCCTTAGTGCTGTGTAGCTCCTATTGTTGTTTACATTGGCTGATGTTTGTGACAACTATGGGCATTGACATTTGAGAGTACTGGGGCCTTTGTCTTGTTTCTGGGGATTGTTGCAGTTGTCATCCTCACCCCCTAATTTAGGTGTGTATGATCCATGGGGAGGTTACTGCCATTGGCTACTTGAGCTGCACACAGATCAGAGGTGGTAGTGGCAACTGTTGTCGCAATTACATTCCAGTTGTCAGTGTGGCTAGAGGTTGTTAATAGGGCCCTAGTTAATGTAGGGGGTATGGTGGCTGACGTGTGCAGGGATGTCAGTTTGACATTGTGGCCTTCCCTCCTGGCGTGGCTTTCCCTTTGCTCCATCGTTGGCATGGCAGCATGCCCCCATGGGACTGTTGTTGGTGTTGTGTAATGGTGTGCCCCAGGTCTTCTCAGAACGGGCCATGCCCCCATGCCGTGCCCCTTTACCCATTCCACTCCATGTATTAGATGACTTCCATGCATTTAGTGGTCGGTATCCCCCCCCTGCTCACAGTTGACATTAGTGTATTTTAATTCCCCATGCGACTTACCCTGCATGTGCATTGTCTCCTGGTAGTCTGCGCTGTCCTGTCTTTGAATCCCTGTGACGATCTCCTCAGGGATGACGGCTGCGACCATCTCCTCCATGCGGTCCAGGGCCTCCTGGTGTGCTGGACTCCCCCTCCAGTCTGCAGTGCTGCCTTCCTGTTCCTGGCCATCTTTTCCTTGGTCCTGCGCTTGCAGTCATGCCAGCGATTCTTGCACTCGATGACAGTTCTGCGTACTTCACCCACACTGTTAATCTTGTTGCCATATAGCCTCTCTCCTACTGATTGGCAACTTTGAGGTGACAAACAGTTGGTGCTGGTGTTCCGTCACCTCTTTAACCAGAATGTCCTGTTCCTCTGCACTGAAGCGACACTTTCTTTTCTTCTTAAAAGTGTCCTGGTTCTTGTGTGGGTCATCCTGGCTGGTTCCTGGTCTGCTGTCATCTTCCTGGGGTCTGTAGTGGCATCTGGGATCCATCCGGTTTGCGGTGTTGTAAATCGACCCACAGTCATTTTCGCCGCGCTAACGTCGTTTTGCTTTATGACTTGACGCTGCGGTGTGCGTCAAAAATAATGACTCCCACCTGTGGTTTGCACCGTCGTGCGTCAAAGTATAAATATGACGCCCGCACGGCGCACCAAAATGGGGTTAGCCGGCGGTAATATTTTTGCCACAAAACTGCGCCGGCGCAGTTTTGCGTCAAAAAGTATAAATATGGGCCTTAGTATCTAAAGAAGGTCATTTGGGATCCCATAGACCTCCAGGACCCTCCATAAGTCATTCCTCAGAACAGCTTGAAAGCTGACCTCAAGTCCATAAAAGCGACCTAGAGGTGATCCTTCCTCAAAGTTATATATTTCAGCATAACACCTCAAAACGAACTACCTGGTCGAGGGTACTAACTTTTTCCTGAAGCCTGCTTGTCTGTCTTCAAGATTATGATTTTTAGAGAGCTTGGTTTGAAGCTTTCCCAGGATCTGCCTACAGAAACTTTTTTGACAATTATCCAGTAGAATAATGGGAATATAGTTGCTAGAGAAAACTATTGCTTCACGTCTACCCTTCTTTATAGCTTCTTGGAACCCATTTTTTGCTAGACGGTACTCTTTAGTGTACCAACTCTGGGAATTTTGATTTTGAAACATACCCTTTTTTATAACTTTCACAAAGAGCGGCTGCAGTTGTCTCATCAGCTGGCCATACAAAATAACAACTTGTGTCTTTGAGGCATCATTTAAATCAATCTGGGACAAATTATCCACAAATACCTCATAAATTGTAGTTTACACTACAGAGATGGATTACATTTCTGACCATTTAACATTTCTCCTATTGTTCACTACTTTCAAAGGGCATTTTAATGGTAGGGGCAGTAAATTTGAACTCATAAAGAAGCTAGTTTGAAACAAAGCATGATGGTCACTTTGTATCATCCAGGAAGGGCCATAGTGCCTGGTCCAGAAGCACATAATCTATATTGCTAGTTGAAGATCCTCTTTTAAATTTGGACGGGGGAACTGGACCTTGTATTGCTGTTGACTATTCCATAAACCATTCTCCATTATCAAGTCCTCCAACTGGACTGCCACTGCAATTGATCATTTTGGGTCAAGTTTGGGCACCCTAGATCTTATTTGTGGATCAAACAAATGTGCCATCTGCCCCACTTTCTCATGATTGTAGTTGAGTCTTGCGTTACTCACCTACTAAAACTTCAATGGTTGTCCTTTTGAAATATCCCAGCATATCGTTGAGAAGATATACCATATGAGATTGAGTATTTGGAGGAACGGATCTAATATACATGCTTACAATTACTATGTCCCTCATTATGATATTGGCGTTTAATGGCGCTTATTGCCGCAGTGATGTCCGTCAAAATACCGCAGCAGTGGCGAATATCCGTTCACAATATTATAACACACATACACCAAACCAACAGAATACTGCCACATACACAAATCCATCAGCCTAAAGGTCAGTTCTAAAGTGGTGGTACGAACACCTATACTGTTGTGACAACTAAACAACACCCACCACATTATGACCCACGAATCACCACTGAGGACATTCAATGGAGATAAATCATTGGTGGTACACACTGGCGCACTAAGAATGGCCACCCCAATACAAAACAACACAACATTGGCCAAAACTAAACTTACACACCTGACACTCATACACACACCACAACCACCCCCATAACACTATGAAACACATACCCACATCACACACCACCCTTCACCAATACCAATAAGCACCCCAAGACTAACATGAAGACCACTGAGACAAGTACACCACAAGCACCCATGCATCCATCACGCACTCCAGATCCCACACCCCATCACATCACTTCACACCCTCTGCACAACACACACCACACAACACCCATGTCCCCACTAAGGCGCCCCTGTTTCACTCATGAAGAGTTGCGGGTTACTGTGGAGGAAATAGTCAGGGTAGAGCCACAGCTGTTTGGAGCACAGGTACAGCAAATATCCACTGCCAGGAAGATGGAGCTATGGCATAGAATCGTGGACAGGTTGAACGCCATGGGACAGCATCCAAGGACAAGGAATGACATCAGGAAGAGGTGTAACAGCCTATGGGGGAAGGTATGTTCCGTAGCAGCAAGGCACCAGCTCGCCATCCAGAGGACTGGCGGTGGACCCCCATCTCCTCCTCCACAGCGTACAGCATGGGAATAGCAAGTCTTGGCAATCCTGCATCCTGAGGGACTCAGTAGAGTAGCTGGAGGACTAGACACTGATGAGTCAATATTCACTACTTATCACCCCCATACCTGCATGCCATCCCATTCCCTCATCCTCACTCCCATCACTCCACTCCATCCCACACACTGCACCCACACATCTGACTCACCCCAATGCCAAGCCCTACATGCAATACCAATGCATGGACAGCCCTCCCAGCCCTTCATGGACACACATCACCAAAGCATGCACAGCAGGGAGAACATTCACACAATACATCACCATACACAAACAAAGGTGGCAGGGAAAACAGTAAGAATAGAGGGGAAGCAAGGGATATATAATATGTCACATAAATGAAGTATAATACATCACTTCCATCCCCAAAGGTGCCCCAGCCAATCTCAGAGACAAGGAGGTGCCATGACAAACCAGTCCCCAAACAGAAGATGCCTCCAGTGATAACAGTGACTCTGGACTTCTGGATCTGGATGAACTACCTGGCCCATCAAGGACCACTTGTCCATTGGACACCCCAGCCCACTCATAGTCCACCATGGAGCCTCCCCCATTAGTATCCAACACCACAGCACCCACTCAACGTATCCACATCTCTGTCCCCAGGACACATCAATCACCTCACCCCCGAGACAATCATGGACCTGGGGTCAGTGGCAGTGGGCACACCGTTCAGGGGACAGGGCACAGTGGAACAGGGACACTGGGAGGACCGCTGTGCGCCAGGTGGAGGACAGGCCCAGGGACCCGACTCTCCAGGAGGCACTCACTAACGTCCTGGGGGCTTACCAACAATCCCAGGACAAGATGGCCAGATCCTTACCAACATGTAAGAGAACACAGGGCTGCAGGAGGTTCACCATCAGGATGTCAGGGAAGATTTGCAGGCCCTCAACACCACCATGGTCTCCATAGCAGAGGTGCTGGCAGATATGGCCAAAATCATGCAGGAATGGACAGCACACCAGCGGGCACCTACCACTAGCCAGTCTACTGACCAGCCCACCACTTCCATTGCAGCTAGTGGGCAGGAGGCTCTGCCACAGGACCAACAGGTCACCAGCACCCATCCTCCTGCAGAAGGTGAACCACCCCGCAAACGTTCCCTGCGACCCAGACTGAAACCAGAGACACTTGCCAAGACCAAGACCACTTGAGACCCTCCTGAATGTCCCCCTTGTGTCCCACTCCATCACCGTGACCACTTTGAACTGCCTTGGCTCCCCTTCCTATGGCCCCTTGACACTGGACCTGTGCTACAAACAGACTGGACCAAAACCTTGGACTTTCCTTTGCCATCACCCCATTCCATTTCACTATTCCATATATAGAAATTTCACTACAGTAAACACCCTTGAACACAACTCGAGTGATAGTGTTTATGTGAAGAAAATGTGCAATTATGGTAACAGTTACATCTTGTGCAAATGACCTGAACTCTGTGATAGCATACAAATAATGATCTGTTGCTGTCTGCAGTCATCACATTAGTACACAGCTGTATCACCATCTGCAAAATGAGAAGATATAGGTGACAGTAAGTAAAGATGCAAAGGAAGTGAATGCCTTCCTGCTACAGCCACACAGAACACATCAATAATCAGAGGAATGGTCAGTTCCACTGTCTCACCTGTGTGTCATTGGAAGTATTGAAGTATATCTGATGCACTGTTGTCCACATTCACATCCTCTGCCTCCTCATCATCACTGTCCTCAGGGTCCACTGCTGCCACAGGGGCATTTCCAGTCTCCTCCTCCTGCAGATAAGGCACATGTCGTTTGAGGTCCAGGTTGTGCAACATGCATCATGCTACTACTATCTCGAAGACCTTCCCGGGTGAGTGGCACAGGGATCCACCGGTTAGATGAAGGCATCTGAACTTGCCCTTCAGGAAGCCGAAAATCCTTCCACTAAATTGTCCTGGTCCGCCCATGTGCATCATTATAACTATTCTAAGCCCCTGTCCTGGCATTCCTTACAGGGGTCAGGAGCCACGATAGGTTTCGGTAACCACAGTCACCTGCAAGTATTGAGGGACAAACGTTAACTTTACACAATGGTATGGGGTCAATACCAGAAGGCATACACTGACATAAATTAGGTTGGGATTCAGGCTCACCAATTAGCCACAACCTGTGACTCTGTAGTTGTGCCATCACATTTGGAATGCTGCTATTCCTCAGGACAAAGGCGTCATGCACTGACCCAGGATACTTGACAGTGACGTGGGAGATGTACTGGTCAGCCAGGCACAGCATTTACACATTGAGTGAGTGGAAACTCTTCTGGTTCCTGAAAATCTCATCATTCTGGTGGGTGGACAAACGCAACTTGTGTACTTTCAGTCGCCACAATAATGATGGGTATGTCCCACTGCATAGAATCCTGCATTTACAGTGGCCAGATTTTCCACCTGGGAGAAAGCAATGTAGCTGCACATGTGTTTCACCAGGGCAGACAAAACCCTTGCCAGCACGATTGAGAACATTGGCTGTGACATTCTTGTTGCCAAGCTCACTGTCACTTGGAATGAACCAGTTGCCAGGAAAAGGTGCACTGATACAACCTGCACTAGAGGGGAGATCCCAGTGGGATGAAGGACAGCTGATATCAGAAAAGGCTCCAATTAAACACACATGGGAACAGGGTCAAGACTGATTTGCATATGGCTGGGTCTAAACTGGAATGGCATGGCAAGCAAAAAAACTGATGGATTAATCCCAGATCTGTGACTGGGGGTGAATGTTTGATTTGTTCTGCATTCTGTCCATCATCTGTTGTTTTTGCAACTGTGCCAAATTTGGCAGCGTCACACACCGTCATTTTTAAAATGCAGGGATGTGCTGTATTTACAATAATATGGCACACCCCTGTGTTTCCCCCTGTGTGGCACAGAAATTGCTGCCGTGCACCAACGCAACCACCCTTGAAACATAGTGCAAGGATGGCTGCGTTGATGGGGAGATCCTTTTGTGCAGGAAGGGTCACCTTCCTCCACAAAAACAATCTTCATTGGTGATTTTCTCCTTGTATGTGTGCTGCAAAATGCAGCACACATAGAAAGAGCAAAAAAAGAGGAGAAATAAAAGCATTTCTCCTTGTTGTGAAACTCTAATGTCACCCCTGGGGTGGGGTTAGATTTTGGTGCAACTGCAGGTTTACGAAAACTCATAAGTCTGGGCCAGCATCAAAATGCAATGGGTGTTGCTGTGGCATACCCACAACAACACCCTTTGCATGCCCCTTCCACGCAAAGTGCTGAGTGTGAAGGGGCCGTATTTACAAGGTGGCGTAATGCCACAAAAAGTGGTTTAACGCCACCTTGTAAATACTGTGCAGTGCACAGCACCACCGGAACTTTACTAAAAGTGGTGCTCTGTTGGCGCTAGGGGCTCTTAAATATGTCCCTAAGTGCCTTGCATAGACTCCGCATGCACTCAAGCAAATCAGCAATCTCCCCCTAAAAGAGATCATCAGTGCCAATGTGTCCATTTCACCCTCCCCTGACTTGGTCTTCCTAGATTTTTCCTCAGTGTGTGTGTGCAGTGTGTCATCTCCTAGAGACTTTAGGGCTGCAAATCGATTAGAGCACTCAATAATATCTGGGTAAGAGGTGACCATGGCCCTCATTACAACCCTGGCGGTAAAGTCCGCTGACCGCCGTGCCGATGGCCGCCAACATACCGTGTCCGCGGCAGAAATCCACTACGGGTATTATGACCCACACTTAGAAATCCTCCACAATACAGACACCTACGCACGACCGCCACACCAAAGGTCAGTAATAAATTGGCGGTACCAAAACCCACACCATAACGCCAACAGGAATATGCCCACACTATCACAACCCACGAATCAACGCGGCAGTCATTCAACCGCAGTAAACCATTGGCAGTACACACCGCCGCACTCAAAATACACACACATTTACAATACACAGCCACATTGGACAATTTAAAATACACACACCTGATACATATACACACACCACACCCACACACACAATCCAATATAAAACACACACCCACATTACTCATGACCCCTTACAACAACATTTTTGGAAGAAGCAGAGAGACAGAAAAGCAAAGACAACACCAGCATCCAGAGGCACACAACACCATCACTCATACACCATCCATGCACAAAACACCACACACCCCAAAACATCACCCCACACAACACATCAACCATCACCTCACACATCACTCACACCACATCATGGCACCTCAAAGACACCCCAGGTTTTCTGAGGAGGAGCTCAGGGTCATGGTGGAGGAAATCATCTGCGTAGAGCCACAGCTATTCGGATCACAGGTGCAGCAGACATCCATTGCTAGAAAGTTGGAGCTATGGCTGAGAATTGTCGACAGGGTCAACACAGTGGGACAGCATCCAAGAATACAGGATGACATCAGGAAGAGGTGGAATGACCTATGGGAGAAGGTACGTTCCGTGGTATCCAGACACCAGGTAGCCGTATAGAGGACTGGCGGTGGACCCCCACCTCCTCCCCAACAACTAACAACATGGGAGGAGCAAGTCTTGGCGATCATGCATCCTGAGGGCCTCGCAGGAGTAGCAGGAGGATTGGACTCTGGTAAGTCATATCTTTACTATTATATCCCCCCCACCCTACCTGCATGCCATCACAAACCTCAACCCCTTCCCTCACACTCATCACTCCACCACCTCACATATACCCCACCATCACAACCCACACATCCCAATACCAAGCCCTGCATGTTACACCAATACATGGACACCCATCACCGACCTGCATGGAGATCCATCACCAAAGCATGTCCAAGGGAGAGATTCACCCAGGGCACACAATCACCACTCACACAAGGGCCATGGTGATATTGCAAGCACAGTAGTAGAGGGAAACACATACACAGATACAATAACAATGCATTTACACCCAAATAGGACCCCTACACAACATCACTGGACAGGAGGTGCCTGCCACATCCAGTCCCCACACAGAAGAGGCCCACTGTGACGACAGCAGCTCTGCACGCCTGGATCAAGATGACCAGCCCGCCCCATCAGGGACCTCTGGACAGTCAGTTCTGCTGCCACAGTCCCAAACCACCACAGAACCTCACCCCTCAGGAAACACCACCACAGCACCCACCCAGCGGGCCCAGGCCACTGTCCCCAGGACATGTCAATCAGCAGTGTGTCCACCACTACAGGGATCCCAGGCAACCTCACTAACCCAGGATGATCAGGGGCCTGGGGTCAGTGGCAGTGGGCACACGGTTCAGGGGACAGAGGCACAGGATAACAGGGAAGCTGGGAGGACTGCTGTGCGACAGGGAGAGGACAGGCCTAGGGAACCCACTCTCCACGAGGCACTCTCAGACATAATGGGAGCATACCACCATTCCCAGGAGACCATGGGCACGGTACTGGCCAACTTTCAGGAGATCCAGCAGCTTCAGGAGGGATAATACCTGGGGATCAGGGAGGACTTTTCAATCCATTAACACCACCCTGGTCACCATTGCAGGGGTGCTGGCAGACATGGCCAACACCATGAGGGAGACAGTGGCGTACCACCGGGCCCCTGACACCAGCCCAAACGATGAACAGCCTTCCACGTCCTCCGGCGCTAGTGGACAGGAGATCCCGCCACAGGACCAACAGGCCACCAGCACCCCACCCCCTGCAGAAGGAGAACAACCCCGCAAACGGTCCCTGCAATCTAGGCAGAAGACAGAGAACATTGCCAAGACCCCCGCCAGGAAATCTCTCCTGATTGTCACCCTTCTGTCCCACTATGTCACCATGTCCACCTTGAACTGCCATTGCTCCACTTCCTTTGCCCCCTTGGACAATGCACCTGTGATACTAAGAGACTGGACTCTATCCTGGACATTCCTCCACCATCACCCCACCCCTTCCACATACCCCTATACACATTAGCCCATCAATAAACACCCTTGAATCACAAAACAATCTGGGGTCAGTCTGTACTTTCACAAATGTATAATTACATCTTCTTCGACAAATATCAATGTTAATGTTCATTTGCACATACCAAAGTATAACAGTTGCTGCGCAGCAGTAAACATAGCAGAAGGCAGAATGAGGTACCCAGATCTGTGAAATGGAAAGCCAAAGTGAACTGTCCGAGGCTGACTTATACAATGTCCTACAGTAGTCAGATATGAGATGAGCAGTGCCAGTCTCTTACCTGTGTCTCACTGGAAGTACTGCATGATGATGTTGTTTCGGTTGTCAATATCCTCTTCCTCTGCCTCCTCTTCCTCACTGTCCACAGGCTCCACAGCTGCCACAAGACCATCATCAGGCCCATCCTCCTGCAGAAAAGGCACCTGGCGTCACAAAGCCTGGTTGTGCAACATGCAGCATGCCATGATTAACTGGCACACCTTCTTCAGGGAGTAGTATAGGTAGCCACCTGTTAGATGGAGGCACCGGAATCTGGCCTTCAAGAGGCCGAAAGCCCGCTCAATAATGCACCTAGTTCACCCATGTGCCTCATTGTAGCGTTCCTCTGCCCTTGTCTTGGCATTCCTCACTGGGGTCAGTAGCCATGAGAGGCTGGGGTAACCAGAGTCACCTGCAAATGTCGAGGGAAATCTGTTAGACACACACTAACCCTGAGGGACTACCCCATACCCAGGCACCTATTCATACTGTGTGGGGACCTTAGGCTCACCTATTAGCCAAACACGGTACCTCTGGAGTTGGCCCATTACATAAGGGATGCTGCCATTCCTCAAAATGTACGCGTCATGCACAGAGCCAGGATACTTGGCATTCACATGGGAGATGTACTGGTCCACCAAACACACCATCTGCACATTCATAGAATGGCAGCTTTTTCGATTTCTGTACACTTGTTCATTTCTGCGGGGTGGACAAATGCCACATGTGTACCATCAATGGCACAATAATGGTGGGGATATGTCCCAGGGCATAGAAGTCAGCTTTCACTGTGGGTAAATCCTCCACCTGGGGGAATACAATGTAGCTGCACATGTGTTTCAGCAGGGCAGACAACACTCTGGTCAACACGTTGGAAAACATTAGCTGAGACATCAATGATGCCATGGCCACTGTAGTATGAAAGGAGCCACTTGCCGGGAAATGTAGAACTGACAGGACCTGCACTAGAGGGGGTATTCCTGTGGGACGGCGGATAGCTGACATCAGGTTAGGCTCCTATTGGGCACACAGTTCTTGGATTATGGAACGATCAAGTCTGTAGGTGATCATGATGTGTCTGTCTTCCATTGTCGATAGGTCCACCAGTGGGTCTGTACACCAGAGGATAACGCCATCTCATCAACTGCCCCAGCGGATGTGCCCTAAGGAGGAGAATGGTGAGCAGAGGGTCGTGTACCACATAGGTTGCACAAGTGTTTTTGCCGTAATGTGAGTAAATCCGTGTGTTGCGTTGTTTGTCCGTATTTCTGCCCAAATGTGCTGTGATGCAGTTAGGTGCCATGCCATGTGCCACCCTGAAATAGCGGCTGCCTGACCTGTAAGGAGGGACAAGGGGAAATGAGGTAACTGCGCTGGCGTTGTGCAGCGTCGTGGTAGGCGGTCGAAGACCGCTGCGCAATTCAGCATTGGTTATCATTGGGCCCTATGGGTTCTAGGAGCCAATGATGATGTACGCCGGCAGTGACGGTACGCACCGCCGTGGACGTGACCGCCATTTTCTATCTGTTCACTCACTTGATAGCTGACCTTCAATAGGAGAGAACCTACACTGCAAGTGCTGCTGTGACCTGTGTCTGGAAGCGACAATGGCTTGAGTGTCTGGGGAAAGGGCCCCTGCCTTCACTTCGGAGGTGTTGGAGAGACTAGTGGATGGGGTCCTTCCCCAGTACATGCTACTCTATGGTCCTCCAGACAAACAGGTGAGTACACTGTGAGCATGATGCGTGGGCCATGAATGTATGGAGTGGTGTGGATTGAAGATACATGTGGGGGTGGGGGCTGAGGCCTGCATGTGAGGATGGTGTATGTATGTGTGTCAGGGCATGGGTGGGAACTGGTGGGCAATGAGTATGATGAACCGGACGGGGAAGTAATTTCCTTTCATCCTATACCTTTCCTCTAGGTCAGCGCCCATCAGAAGAAGGTTATTTGGCGTGCCATTGCCAAGGAAGTGCAGACCCTGGAGGTCTATCACAGACGGAGCACCCACTGCCGCAAGAAATGGGAGGACCTGCGCCGCTGGAGCAAGAAGATGGCAGAGGCCCAGCTGGGGATCACCTCCCAACGTAGAAGGGGTGCCCGTCGCACCATGAGCCCCCTGGTGTTCCGGATCCTGGCGGTGGCATAGCCGGAGTTGGATGGGTGCTTGAGGTCATCACAGTAGCCACAAGGGGGTGAGTACAGTCTCATTCAGCTGATTCTACTCGCTTTACGAGGTGTTTGGGTGGGGGATGTGGGCTGTGGGTTCCCCTAGGCCAGGGTATACTTGGTAGGGTAGGTCCCTTGATAGGCAGGCTCTGTGGCACTCCAACCCCAATAGTGGTAGTGGGCATCTACAACTAGTCAGCCTCCTGTGGGTTCAAGGTGTGCAGCAAATGGTGTTAGGCATAGTCCCCCATGGGCAGGTGATTTTCCTATTAACTGCTAGTGCATGGCCTAGTGCATAGGGCTGCTCCCTGTGTGTTGTGTCCGCCAACTGTAGTGGTGTTGCTGGCATTGACCATGTGTCTCCTCTGTCTTTCCTCCCCTTCTTGTTTTGTCATCCTGTCCTTGTGTGCATTAGCATCATCTGGCGGAGGAGCTGAGGCACCGGACACAGAGGGAGATGCATTCCACATAGCCCAGACGGTGAATCTACGTAGTCTGAAGTCAACAGTGGGACGGAGGGTGAGGGGAGCTCCACGATGGGGACAGGAGGGGACACCAGCGACAGAGACTCCTCCTCTGATGGGAGCTCCCTTGCTGTGGTGGGCACCTCTGTGCCCACCGCAACAACAGGTACAGCCGCCACCCCCACTACCAGCACCACCCTCCCAGCAGCCCCTCAGCGTATCTCCCGTGCCCGCTCACCCAGGAGGGTAGGCATCTCCTTCGCACCAGGCACCTCAGGCCCTGCCCCAGTCAGCCCTGCTGCCCACAGTGAGGAGGCTATTGACCTCCTGAGATCCCTCACTGTTGAGCATTCAACCATTTTGAATGCCATCCAGGGTGTCAAGAGGCATTTGCAACAAACAAGGGCATACCTGGAGGACATTAATTCTGGCATGGCAGCCCAACAGAGAGCATTTCAGGCTCTGGCCTCAGCACTGATGGCAGCCATTGTCCCTGTGTCCAGCCTCCCCCCCTCCAACTTCCACTGCCTAGACCCAATCCCCTCTACCCCAGCCTATCCCAAGCACACCATCAGACCAGCATGCACACACATCAACACACAAAAGTGGCTCAGGCAAACATAAGCACCACACATCCCACAGGCACTCACACAAGCACCATACCCATGTAGACATAGCAACATCACCTGCCTCCACTGTGCCCCCCCTCCTCCATGTCCTCCACCTCCCTCCCTGTCTCGTCTCCACTCACACCTGCATGCACTACATCCTCAGCCACTACCTCAATCACCCATCACTACACACCGATCCCGTGCAATCACCACCACCACTACAATTCACACATCCCCTGTGTCCTCTCCCAGTGTGTCTGTGAGCCCTCCTCCCAAAGTACACAAATGCAGGCACACACCCAGTCAACAGCCATCCACCTCACAACAGCCTCCAACCCATGCACCTTCACCCAAACTCAGCAGACGTACACCTCCTACAACCACTACCTCTTCCTCCACTCCCAAACCCCCTCCATCTTCCCGTCCCAGTGTGTAAAAAAAAAAGTACCCAGCTAACCTGGAGCTCTAACCTACACCTTCCCCCCGTCCTTTTCCTAGGGCCAGGATGTCTAGATCCCAGCCCAGCACCTCACCCACCAAGTCGGCATCCGCTGTGGTCCCTGCTACTCCAGTACGGTCAAACGGGCACCCGTCAGAGATGCCAGTGTGCCACCGACCGAAAAGAAGGACCACCCTATTCCACCAGCTGAAAAGCTCAAAAAGGTACTGGCTTCAAGCAGGGGACAGTCATACCACCCACCCATCAAGGCCTCGCACAAACACAGAGTGGACAGTGCCAAGGTCCCCACAGTGGCTGTCAAGATGGGGAAGGGCCACAAGCCAAAGGGCACATCACCTCTGGGCACGATGTCTCCTGGGTAGGGGCTGGTGACCACCAACTCATCAGGGATGGCAGCCACATGCACCCCAGTCACCACCACTGCTTCGACCACCACTTGCACCGCCACCTGCACCGCCACCTGCACCACCACCTGCTCTGCCACCTCCACCGCTGCTGCCACAATGTCAGTCTGCAGCATCCTCCTCAAGGATCAGCCATCCGAGGCTGCCTGAGATGGTATGGTGTCTCCATCCACCCCAACAGTCACTTGCACCACAGCCAGCACTGGCTGCATCTCCACTGCTCGGACCGCCACCTGCACTGCCACCTGCACCGCCACCTGCACCGCTGCTGCCACAACATCAATCTGCAGCATCCTCCCCAAGGATCAGTCATCCGAGGCTGCCGGAGACGGTATGGTGTCACCATCCACCCCAACAGTCACTTGCACCACGGCCAGCACTGGCAGCATCTCCGCCGCAGCCACCGGCGCCTGCACCACCATCAGCACTGCCACGTGCACAGCCAATGCCACTCTGCCGGAAATCAGCCCCACCCCCAATTTGCAGCCGTCAGAATCTGCAGGTGATGTCCTGGACCCTGGACACGCCACTTGAGACACCACCTCCAGCACTGACACAAACCAGCAATTGGCAGCCTAAGTCGCCGCAGGATGGAGTGTGGGTCTGCCTCCATGGTGTATCATACTACCTGTTCCGGGTAAATTGTGTGGCTGTGACACAAAGGTGAGATGAAATCAACATGCCACACGCTAGGAGCAGCATCACTGAGCACAAAGCCCCCTCCAGAACCAGTGGAGAAAAGCATCCACTAACACAGTCCTTGGCAGGATGAAGCACTCTGGGCACAAAGCCCCCTCCAGAACCAGTGGAGAAAAGCATCCACTAACCCAGCCCTTGGCAGGATGAAGCACTCTGGGCACAAAGCCCCTTCCAAAACCAGTGAAAGACGCCACCCACTTGAGAGACTGTGGCTTTGTACTCCCAGGACCAAGCAGTGGGCAGTGCACCCACTTGAGAGACTTGAGAGTGTGTGGCTTTGAACTCTTGAAGACCAAGCAGTGGGCAACCCACCCACTTGAGAGACTTGAGAGACTGTGGCTTTGCACTCTGGAGGACAAAGCAGTGGGCAAAGCACCCACTTGAGAGACTGTGGCTTTGTACTCCCCAGGACCAAGCAGTGGGCAAATCACCCACTTGAGAGACTTGAGAGACTGTGGCTTTGCACTCCCCAGGACCAGGCAGTGGGCATGGAGTCCCCTCGAGGAGCAGTGGCATTGTACTATCATCCAGCTGAGGTGCACCCCCCTCCCCATCCCCCTGAGGTGCCTGGTTTTTTTCCGACCTGATGCCCCTGCAGTGTTCTCTCCGTTTTGAGACAGGTGTCATGTGTGGGCTTCGCCCATGCTTTTTGGGATCACTGGTCCACGGACATTTCATGGGACAGTGTACGGACTTGTGTGTGTACTTGCTGTAAATATTTGTGTATACTGATTATTTACTGTTGTCTTGGGCTATCTGTTTGTTTGAATATTACACTAGTTAAACTCATTTTGTTTGGTCCTTGCGTTCTTCCAGGGGGTGACGGGGTGTATCTGTGATGTTATTGGATATGTGTGTGTGTGTGTGTTGTTGTGGGTGGGGGGTGGCATTGGTGGTGTTGCGTGTGTGTGTCACTCTCTTTTCCCGCCTTCCCTCCCCTGTGTGCTAGGTGCAGTACTCACCGCGGTCGTCGCCGCCGCCGTTTGTACTCCTGTAGATGAGAAGATACACCAAGATTGGTAATACCTGTAGTTCGGCCTGTTAGCAGTATTATCACCAATTTATCACCGACCGCCAGGGTTGTAATGAGGGCCTATGTGTTTGCTCCACTGAGTAAGCCTGAGGGGGAACTGTTAGGGTATTAGGACTAGATTTCTCTAGTAGGGCAATACTAGTGTGAGTTCCCTTATTAATGTTCTATAAAGCGCTGCAATTAACGAGTGTTTCATGAGTGCACCTTCCCTATTTAGGAACCTTTTTCATTTGGAGCAAGAAGGCCCTCTACTTTTTCAATTAGCTTGTCAATTTCTTTAAAAGTGCAATGTTATGCTGAGTGCCTGGGAAGTTTTTCAGCTCCCCCTGCGCCTATTAACTTATCCGAAGCCTTCCATTTCAGTATTTTGGTGTATCTTAGCTTTCTCTTCTATATGCACTCAATTACAACTAAAAAAGATGTTTGATCTTATGTGGTCACTTAATATTTGCAACACCACCACGTGGCTACTATGGTATACACTTGCACCCATGGTTAGAGTGGCTAGAGGCAGTATGTATGTAGTAGTAAATTATCCTTCGCACCGCAAGCTATTTCTTCATACCCCTTCACATTACCGCCACCCGATCTCCCCCATAAGAAGATTATTATCAAGCAAAACCTGTTTGGAGTCCATTCAAAGCACAATTCAAGTGGTTAAACAAATTAACAAGGAGGGTACCCCTTTCAAATGCAGTTTTGATATGTGTACACTTCCTTTGAAGAAGTATCAGTGGGTGAGGTGGTAATGCTGTTGTCTCCTTAAGTTGTGTAATGACAGAGCCAGTACCTTTGTTAAGCAAACTGCAGCTTTAGCAGGTCATCCCACAGTAGATGGATTTGAAAATGAGGACAAGGGAGTGGCCCGGCCCTGCCTCTTCCTGACTCTGAAGGGTGCAGGACGGACCCGCGCTTGGCCCGGGTTCTGCCCAGGCACAGTCTGCTTGCGGCCCGCAGTGTGGGACTCTAGAATGCGCTATATAGGACTGACACATAACACAACACAGGTGGTGTAGATGCAGCGACTGCCTCCTGGGGCCTTGGATGTTATTGGCAATGTAGTCCCCACCCTGACACTCCACTAGTGAACCCGCTCTGGGGGACTGTAGAACGTGCTATATAGCACCAGCAACAGAACATAGGTGATGGACGATGCAGGGACCACCTCTTGGGGCCATGGATGTTATGGGCAATGTAGTCCCCACACTGCAACTCTGCTGGTGAGCCCGCACTGCAGGACTGGAGAACACTCTATATAGTATCGCCCACACAACACACGTGTTGGACAATGCAGACACCGCCTCTTGGGGCCCTGTATGTTAAAGGCAATATAGTCCCCTCGCTGACACTCCGCTAGTCTGTACAACGTACTATGGCCCATATTTATACTTTTTTAGTGCCGCATTTGCGCCTCTTTTTGACGCAAAAACGGCGCAAACTTGCAAAATACAATTGTATTTTGCAAGTTTGCGCCGCTTTTGCGTCAAAAAAGTATGCAAATGCGGCGCTAAAAAAGTATAAATATGGGCCTATATAGCACCGGCAACACAGCACCGGTGCTAGACGATGCAGGGACCTCCTCCTTGGGACCTGGATGTTATCGGCAATGTAGTCCCCACGCTGTCACTCCGCCAGTGAACCCTGATATGTGTCATTTTCGCAATATTTACACATATTCCAGGTTAAAAAAAATCATGTTGCTCATTGTTTACAACTGTTTTCATATGTCGATTGTATTCCAGGCAAAGCCTGTTTGCTCTAATTTGCGTGACTTTAGTTGAACTGACATTGTGTTCAATTTACCAGTTTTATTTCCCATTTCTCACCCATATGGCCTCTTTTAGTAGATTAATGGGATTGATAGATGCCGTCATGTACGGTGGATTTCATCCATCGGTGCTCTTTTCAATCAGTACTAAAATCTGGATCTAAGACTTCAAGTGAAGGGCTCTGATTGCAGGTAAATGTTAACTTTTTTTAAAAACAGCGCTCCTCAAGCAGCAAAATAGCAGATTATGTTCATTTGAGGAATACAGCTAAAACACAGATGACAACACTTCCTCAATGAAGGAGGATAATAATCAATGAAACCCTTTTTAAGGAGGTATCATGTTTCAATACACCTGTTAGAGATCACAGCCACTACCAGCATGGTGTAAGACATTGTGATTTATCTTCATTGCAGCTATATTGCTGTTTTATGTAATCCTTTTGTTTGACATGGTAGGCGGGAATAAAGATGAGTTTTACTTTGAAATTTAACGCATTGTATTCCATGTGCGCTAAATTAATTATAGTGTGATAACTACCAGATTTAATGGTGTTTGTGGTTGCATTGATTTGTTTTCTGTCGTTCTTGTAGGATGGCACAGTGGTGGCTTAAGAACGCAGCGAGAAAATGGGACCAGATTTAATGGTGTTTATTGTTACATTGAAATGTTTTCTGACATTCTTCTAGGATGCCACAATATTGGCTTCAGAACGCACCGAGAAAATGGGACAGCAGAGAGTTCAAAGGTCCAGCGCGTGTAATAGGGTTAACTTGACAGTTGAAGGAAAGGCCTGAGCTTTAGGCCCTTCAAGAACACGAGATGGTGGAATGAAAGGTTGTCATCTTGTGTAGTCATTCAATTACTTACCAGTAATTTCATTACGCTAAATCTATTCTCCTTTGTTCTAATTATTAATGTATGGGGCAGAAAGCTCACCTCCTATGACTTTCAGTTTTCCTATTCCATTTATGAAACACAATTATAGAATGTATTCCACTTTCTACCCCACAGTGGATAAAATACCTGCCCACCTGGAACACATCCTGCAATGTACTCTTTCTCTCCCTATGAGGACTACAATTGCAAAGAATGACTGAAAGGGCTATAATGATTAGAACGAAGAACAATGGATCATGATTGTGTGTTTGAAAAAAGTGGCATTTTCAAACACACAATCCAAAAACCAACTTCACTAAAAGATGTATTTTTAAATTGTGAGTTTAGAGACCCCAAAGAGAAACTGTGCTTTAGTAGTATTGAAATGCAGCCCCATAGGGCTCCTTAGATGTGCCCCTTGCAAAACCTAACAGCCCTGCCGTGGTTGCTGACTGGTTTTAGCCAGCCTGACACTACCAGACAGAAGTCTGGACTCCTGAGGTGAGAGGCTCTGCTCTCAGGAGCCAGAACACAAAGCCTTTCTTGGGTGGAGGTGTTACCAGTGGTCAGTTTCAAAGGCCTTACCACCTTTGAAATCTGACCCCGCCTCTGCTGCTAGCAGCAGATGGCTGCCTAATGGGTTTTCCCCCACTTTGAGCAGGAAAACCAGCTGGAAAACTTAACCAGAGTAGAAGAAGTGGCCCCCCTCAACCTGCACCATCCCACAGGTGGGACAGGCAAGGGCACCACTCCATTTAATTTTTCTTTGTCTTGGAGTGCAGAAAATAGCCAATTAGGCTTAGGGAAGTGACCCCTTCCAACAGGAAGAGGTCACTTAGTGGGTGTAGACACCCCTAGGTAGATGGCCCTTCGGCCACTATTAGGTACTCCTTCTAACACCTACTGAATGCAGTATTTAGTAGGCATCCTAAGACCTGCAGATCAGATTTGATGGACACAAGAAGAAGAAGAAAAAAGAAGACCCGAGGCACGAGAACAGAAGTCCTGCTGCAAGAAGTAAAAGGTGGCAAACTCTACCTGCTGTACCTAGGACTCAACAATCTCCGCTGAGGTGCGGCCTTGAAACCTGAAGGACTCTAGAAGCCCCCAGAGCACCCCCACTTTCCGCAAATTGCCATAAGCTCCCTTAGAGAGAAGGTATCTCTCCTGCAACATACAAGAAAGGAACCAGTGATGTACATTTCACTGACCGACTGCTGACCAATGAACCAAACACAGAAGCCTGACAAAGCTGACATGCAGACCAAAAGGACAAAACCTACAAGTGTGTCAAATCAGGTGGCACTGCCTTCTTCAGAGCCTGAGATATCCCATTGTCTGGGGTACTGGATCTCCAACATCAGAAATCCAGAAGCAAAATCCAATCCAGACCCTCCATGGACCAGAAGCAAGCACCAATTTAGCAGCTTCAGGACACCCAAGACCCACTCCCCAGAGAGGCGCTGCTGACCTAAAATCCACCCTCAAAGTGACCTGCACTTGGTTTCAACACACCCTTGACGCACAACTCTTGGCTGACATATCTGCACTGCATCCTGGCTCCCTGGCCCCTGCAATGCCAAACCAGTAGTACTCATGAGTAGTAGTCATGAAACTGCCAGCCTCGGGGTGACAGTCAGACTGCCTTACTCCAGACTGTTTGACCACCACATGGCTCCCAACAAGCTGATGCAGACAGGGCCCAGCACTTTCAGAATACACACTGTCTACTTTGCAGACAGGGCACATTCTGAGAGTGCTGGTGTCCTAAGGGAACCGAGGCAGATACCATACCACTGTTCCTACCAGTCAGCCCGGCATGAACATTGTAATATGTCGTGGCAGTGCACCTCTGGCATGACAGCAGCATCTTCCCTGTGTGTTTGGCAGTCGGCTTGTCCAACCGCCAAACTCCTAATGAGGCCCTATTTGCAAATCTTTGAAAAATTATGAAAAAAGAAGTACTTACAGTATATTGATGATCTTGGTCTGAAGTATTTTTGCAAATTGGTCTTGAGTTATTCTTCAGCGTGTGTGTCCACATTTATTGATACTGTCAGTGCAACAAATGCTTAGCACATCACCAAGATAACCCTAATTTCTATCCCACACTACTACAAAAACAGAGCTTTAGGTGGTCAACTTTTTACCCTTGGATACAAAAGTGGGGTTGCTTGGACTCTGTGCACAGTGGACATCTTTTTTATGCACTATATAGAGAGCCAGCCTCCTACACCATCTCAACAAAGCAATTGGCTTTCTCTGCAAGCAGTAGAACCAGCACAATGAAGCCAATAGTTTAAAGAGGTTTAAAGAAAGAACAGAATGATTTAAACTTTCCTTACATGAACAAATCATCTGAACGAAAGTATTCTCCTTGCTGGCACAATTATCAATAAATCGCTTCTCCAATTTCCTGCTTCTGTTTCTGAAAATCAGAGTCAGACAGCAAATTTAGGAGGAGGGAAAATCCATCTGTGTTTGTCTATACCGTTGATATGAATTGCTGTTAGGAACATGTGATGCAGCTCTGTCCAATGGAACCTGAAATAGGTCCTAAACACCAGACTCCTGAACTGTGTTCCACGCTGTCTGTTTATATAAGCATTGACTATAATGTTGTCTGCCCTTAATAAAACTTGGAATCTGAGAGACGAACCGCTCAAGGACCCTTATTATTGCCCCAAACGTCTTCCAGTTTTACAAGTGAAACTTGTCTTGGTAGGACCTCCTGTCCTTCATGGAACAAAAGTCCAATGTGTCTCTCCACCCATAACTAATGGCAACAGTTGTGTTGGCCTTTAGAAGTAGGATAGAGAGAGAGGTTCCTGTTCTCCATTCACTGGATCTAGCCACCACTGAAGCTGTGTCCCGATTATTTGAAACCTAGGAATCTGGGCTTTGTGAGTCATGGATACTGGATTCCATGATGTCAGGGAATAGCAGACAAAAATCCTCAATTGAAATCTTCTTCCGGGCTACAGTTGTTAGTGCTGGTGTCGTGTTTCCCTGGACATGAAGTCAAAACCTGTCTTTGGGATAGTCCTGCTTTAGCAAGTCTCACTAACACATGTCTCTGGATTTTCATGGTCCTACTCTCTGGAAACCCTGGACCCTGTACTGGAGTCAGTTAAGATTTTTTCCAGCAGATCAGAGACCCGTGTGTCTGAAGAAGTCTAGGACTTGCTGAAGAAGGCACTCAGTTTTGTTTTTGATGCTGAGTGCATTAGCCAATCTTCCAGATAAAAGTGTAGGGTTGTGCAGCCGGCTCGCCAGAAGAGGAATTATCTTTGTAAACACCTTTCGGTCTGATTCAGACTGAATGGCAGAATACCAAAATGTTGATCCTCAACAGAAAATTGGAGATACTTTTAAGTGGGCAGACTTTATATTATGCTGGCATAATTTGCGTAATTTCGGGAATTTTGCCTTATGCTTGTTAGGTAAATTAAGCCGTTATGCCACTTCATGTGATTATCCATCATTTGAAGTAACAATTTCCTTCCAATTCTGTAGTATGAAGTAAACATTTATTGTGAATACACATAAACAATTGAATGTGAGCAGCTGTTGTTCACAGTGTTTTTGTTTCAATGTATTCTCATGGAAAAACTTGACACAAGGATGCATTTCACATTAATATATAGTGCAAAATGACAGATTTTCATTTCAAGTTATTACTCATAGTTTTGATTTAAACTTGCATACTCCATCTACCCGTCCCAGTGTGTCTAAAAAACTTTTCCTGGCTAATATTGACCTCTTCCCTACGCCTCCCCCCCATCCGTCCCCTAGGGCCAGGCTTTCCAGGTCCCAACCCAGCACGTCAGCCATCACATCCCCAGGCACAGTGGTGCCAGCAGCTGCTGGCTATTGGAGTGTGCCAACCATCAGGGCTGCCAGTGTGCCACGGAGCGAGGGCAAGGACATTCCGCCACCTGCCAAGCTAAAAAAGTTGCCCACATCCCGGTGTAAGAAGCAGAAAACATCTGCCACCAAGGGGTCAGGGAAAACAAAAGGGGTTAGTAGCAAGACGGCTGCACCATCATCAAAGGTGGGGAAGGGCCAGAAACTGAAGGGCAGGTCAGGAGAGGGCATGGTGGCACCGACTGAGGGACCAGTGTCACACCTTCTTTCCACGTCGACGCCAACCTGTACGGCTGAGAAGACCGCCACCTGCACCGCCACCTGCACTGCTGCCACAGAGCCTGCAACCAGCACTGCTGCCACAGAGCCCGCTGCCAGCACCGCCGCCACAGAGCCCGCCGCCAGCACCACCGCCACAGAGCCCGCAACCAGCACCGCTGCCACAGACCCCTCAACCAGCACCGCTGCCACAGAGCCCGCCGCCAGCACCGTCGGCACAGAGCCTGCCGCCAGCACCGCCGCCACAGAGTCCGCAACCAGCACCGCTGCCACAGAGGCCGCCGCCAGCACCACCGCCACAGAGCCCGCAACCAGCACCGCCGCCACAGAGCCCACTGCCAGCACTGCCGCCACAGAGCCTGCCGCCAGCACCACCGCCACAGAGCCCGCAACCAGCACCGCTGCCACAGAGGCCACCGCCACCACAGAGCCCGCAACCAGCACCGGCACCACAGAGCCTGCAACCAGCACCGCTGCCACAGAGCCTGCCGCAAGCACCGCCGTGACTGACACCTCCACAAGTCCCGCCGCAACTGACACCGCCGCAAGCACCGCTAGCGGCCCTGCTACATCCTGTGCCAGTGGCACCAACGCAGACATGGCTGCCATCCCCATTGGTCAGTCTTCCGAGGCTGGTGGTGAGCTCCAGGAGCCTGGGCAGCTTCCATGAAGCATCACTTTCAGTGGAGAAAGGCATCCACTTCCTCTGTCCTTGGCAGGATGAAGCACTCTGGGCACAAAGCCCCCTCCAGAACCAGTGGAGAGATACATCCACTACCTCTGTCCTTGGCAGGATGAAGCACTCTGGGCACAAAGCCCCCTCCAGAACCAGTAGAGTATCACATCCACTACCTCTGTCCTTGGCAGGATGAAGCACTCTGGGCACAAAGCCCCCTCCAGAACCAGTGGAGAAGCCATCCACTCACCCCATCCTTCCCAGGATGAAGCACACTGGGTACAAGGCCCACTCTAGAACCAATGGAAGAAACCATCCACTCACCCCATCCTTCCCAGGATGAAGCACACTGGCCACAAGGCCCCCTCCAGAATTAGTGGAGAAGCCATCCACTTGAGAGACTTTGCCTTGCACTCTCCACGACCAAGCAGTGGGCAAACCACCCACTAGAGAGACTGTAGCCTCGTACTCCCCAGGACCAAGCAGTGGGCAAACCACCCACTTGAGAGACTGTGGCCTTGAACTCCCAGGGCATCGCACAGGGCATGTAGCCCCCTCCAGGACCAGTTGTGTTGTACCATCTTCCGGCTGAGGTTTCTCCCCATTCCCCGTCCCCCTGAGGCAACTGTGTATTTTTGACCTGATGCCCCTGCAGTGTTCTCTCCGTGTTGTTGCAGGAGTGAGGTGCGGCCTTGGCCTATGTGATGTGGCCCTGTGGCCCACGGACATTGAGGACTGGGCATTTGCAAATATGATTATATGTTTGTATTTTGATGCACTTCTTCATGTTATTTTATTGTATTACACTCACTTTCTTCAAATCATTTTATCCTTGCATTATTCCTGAGGGGTACGTGGTGGATGTGTAATGTCACTGCATCTGGTTGTGTGTGTGGTGTTGGGGGTGGGGGTGTGCATGGTGCGTGTGTGTGTGTCACTCTCTTTCTCCTCCCCCCTCCCCTGTGTGCTAGGCGGCAGTACTCACCATCGTTGTCTTCGCCGGCGTTGTTGTTCGTAATGCAGGAAAAGGTAGACGAGCATGGGAAATATGTGCATATCAGGCTCCATGGTGTCATGGTTGTTCCCTGGGTCTGCAGAGGTGAGCCATTTCCCTTCTGTGCATTGTTTCCGCCGTGCTTTTGATGTCGTTGGTACCGCCCCGGAAAAGGTGGCAGATAGGTGTGTCATAATAGTGTTGACGGTACATTGTCTTCTGCCTGGCTGTTGGCGGTTACTGCCGTGGTGCTCATTGCTACCACCGTGGCGGATGGTGTTTTAAAGTGGCTGTCTGCCTGAGCGGTTTCCACCGTGGTCATAATTCCATTTCTTTTTTCTGCCAGCCTGTTGGTGGTATTGATGCCGCTTTATCACCGACTGCCAGGGTTGTAATGAGGGCCTAAGTCTTTAAAAATTCATATCGCCGAATCCCTACATTAGATTTTGGTCATTTTGGGAACACTTTAATCATTTAATTATTTCCTATTTTTATACATTGGTGTTGGATTTTTATTATGTGTTGTGTCTTATTTACTGTATTGGTGGTTTTAAATGCTTTACATACCTGTCTCATAAATTAGGCCTGTCTGCTCTCAATCAAGCTACCAAGGGTTGAGTAAAGATTAATTTATTGAGAAAAATATTGCTGGCAGCCATTACAGGGTTCTTAGTCCCCTGTCCTGAACATGTAAAAACATAGAAATATATGACAGGGAAGGTAGGGTTAACCTGACCCCTTTTGTCTCATGGGGGGAACCAGAAGCGCCCCTCTTGGTGCCAAAAACTGAAAATAATCTGCAAAAATTGCCATGATCCTGACTCTCACAGGATTGTAAAGAAAAATGGTGGGTGAAGCCGCTTTGTTTTAATAATAGGAGTGGGGGGTGGCCCCCTCCCCCAGCCTTTACAGGCCATGGCAAGACCCTCCCAGGGGCAACATTATTGTGTAAGAGGAGGTAGATATGAGCCCATCCCTGAGCCACCACAAGCCCTGGGAATTCCAGCCCAGAGCCAAAATGATTATATATGGGGAGGAGGCAGCAGGACAGAAATACATGCAGCCCTCCTCTCATTTAATAAACAAAAAGGCACTGGGGGATGGGGTTCTCAGGGCTAACAAGGCTTGGTGGGTGTCACGTGACCCCCTCCCTTTTAATAAATCCTGGGTAGTGCCCTGTGATGCAGATCCTGGGGAGTGCAAGGTCACAGTCTGGCGGCGGTGCTGGTGGCAGTATTGGCAGTGGTGGGGGGAGGCTCCAGCCCTTCCCCTGCAGCCACAGACGGGTGAACCATCATGGTTGGTGGTGGGGTTCAGAATGAGTCCCAGCAACAGGACTCCTGTCCTTCCTGCCTGCTGGTGCAGGCCCCTTGCCCTTCCTGTTAGATTGGGGATTGCCCCTTGCCTTTCTCTCCTGCAGCTGGTGGTGCCTCCTTGGTGCCTCCTTACCCTTCCTAAATGCTGCTGGTAGTGCCTCCTGGCCCTTCCCTGTTGCAGCTGGTGGTGCCTCCTTGCACTTCCTTGCAGCACCTGGTGCAGGCACCCTGTCAGTGTTGCTGCCTGGTGCCCAGGATCCTCTCCTACCTGCAGTATCTGTCGACACTACTGTGGCCTGACGAGAAGGACAGGGGGGAGTTGTACGGAAGAGGACAACGGTGGAGAGGAAAAGCTTCTTAGGGACATTGGGGTGGGAAGAGGGTGAAGGTCTGGGAGTTGAGGAAGAGGAGGTGTTTGTAGGGGGTGTCTGTCTGCTGTGTTTGGGGCATGGTGCATGGGCTTGATGCTGTTGTGAGGTGGATGGCTGTTGGGTGTCTGAGTTCTTGCGTTTGTGTACTTTGGGAGGAGGGGCACAGACACAGTGGTAGAGGACACTGGGGATGTGTGCATGGTAGTGGGGGTGTTGACTGCCAGTGAGGGGTGTGTAGTGATAGGCAGGAAGGTGGTAGTGGCTGAGGATGTAGTGCATGCAGGTGTGAGTGTAGACGCTGCTGGGAGGGAGATGGAGGAGGAGGAAGGGGAAAGACAGTGGAAATTGTGAATGTTGGTATGTCTGCATCTGGATGGTGTTTGTGTGAGTGCTTGTGGGATGATGTGTGGTGCCTGTGTTTGCCTGAACCACTCCTGTGTGTTGTCCTGGGTGCATGCTGGTCTGCCTGTGTGCTTGGGATAGGTTGGGGTTGAGGGGAATGGGATTGGGCAGAGGAGGTTGGAGGGAGGAAGCTAGAAACAGGGACAATGGCTGCCAACAGGGAGGAGACCAGAGCCTGGGTTGATCTCTGTTGAGACGCCATGCCAGAGTGAAAGCCCTCCAGGAATGCATTTTTTTGTTGCAAATGGGCTGCCAGCCTCTGGATGGCATTCACAATGGTTGACTGCCCAACAGAGATGGATTGCAGGAGGTCAATAGCTTTCTCACTCAGGGCAGCAGGGCTAACTGGGGCAGGGCCTGAGGTGCCTGGGGCGAAGGAGATGCCCACCCTCCTGGGTGCGCAGGCACGGGAAACACACTGAGGTGCTGCTGAGTGGGCGGTGCTGGTACAGGGGTGGCGGCTGTACCTGTAGTTGGGGTGGGCACAGAGGTGTCCGCCACCACCAGGGAGCTTCCATCGGAGGAGGTTTCACTGTCAGAACTGTTCCCTCCTGTCTCCGCCGTGCTGCTCCCCTCACCCTCCGTCCCACTGGTGCCCTTACCCTTGGTGGATTCGGTTTCCTGGGCACTGTTGGATGCAGCTCTCCCCATTTCCGGTGCCTCTGCACCTCCGTCAGAGGATGATAATGCACATAAGGACAGGGTAACAAAACAAAAAGGGGGGAGAGACAAAGGATACCCTTGGTCAATGGCGGCAACAACACCACCGTTGGCGTACACAGCACACACACACACAGGGAACAGCCTTGCGCACTAGGCAATGCACTAACAGTCACAATGCTAGTCACCAGCCCATGGACAGGGATACCTAACGTCAATTGCAGCATACCTGAGACCCACAGACACCTGCCCAGTAGTGGATGCCAACTAGCTTGGTTGGAGGAGGTTGACATCAGAACCAGCGCAACATGAGCCCTACCCTGAAATGTCCAGCCTGGCCTAGGGGCACCCACAGGCCCACATCCCCCACCTGGATGCTACCCCACCATGCGCAAGTAGTATATTGGGGTACTGTACTCACCCCTTGTGGCTGCTGTGATGCCCCCGAGCGCCCATCCAGCTCCAGATAGGCCAGGATAGGTATGCGGGCCATCAGGAGGTTAGGGTTTGACGGGCACCCCTTCCTCGTTGGGAGGCCATCCCCAGATGGGTCTCTGCTGTCTTCCATGTCCAGCGTCTCAGGTCCTCCCACCGTTTGCGACAGTGGGTGCTCTGCCTGTTGTAGACCCCCAGGGTCCGCACGTCCTTGGCAATGGCACGCCATATACCCTTTTTTTGATGGGCGCTGACCTGCAGAGAAATACTCATAGGAAAAGGTATCAGTCAGACACTCCTGCCTGTTACACTCATGGCCCACCATAGCCCTCACATCCCCTTACGCACAAACATTGCCCACCATACATGCAGCACGCTGCCCAGGCCCCTTCCACCAACCCTCCCTACACAAGGCCCTCACACACAGCACTCATGCATTCATGCTCCATACATTGTGCTCACATTGTACTCACCTGTTGGTCTGGAGGCCCATACAGCATTCGGTACTGGGGTAAGACCCCATCCACCAGTCTCTCCAACTCCACAGCGGTTAAGGCAGGGGCCCTTTTCCCAGTGACACGAGCCGTGGTCAGTTCCAGACACAGGTCTCAGAAGCTCTTGCAGTGTAGGTCCTCTCCTGTTGAAGGTCAGGTACCAAGTGAGTAAACAGATAGAAAATGGTGGTCACGTCCACGGCGGTGCATATCGTCACCACGGCGTACATCACCATTGGCCACTGTAATCCATAGGGCCCAATGGTATCCAATGAGGAGTTGCACCGCGGTTCTCGACTGCCTCCCGCAACGGCGCACAACGTGAGCGGAATTTCCTCATTTCCACATATCCCTCCATACAGGACAGGCAGACACCATTTCAGGGGGGGCAGGCCATGGCTCCTAACTGCGTCACAGTACACATAGGCACCATCTGGGCTTATCCAACAATATACTGTTACAGTTACAACATGCAATACAGTGTAGTGTTTGGAAATATGGAATACTGACCAGCTGCTCACCGTTCGCCCCCTAGATTGCAACCGCTGTGGATGAATAGGAGATGGAGACATCCCAACGTATACAGGCCCGTGGTGGAGCTGGCAACAGTGGAGGACAGGCACATTATCCTAATCTATAGACTGGGCAGGGCCACAATCACAGAGCTGTGTGACCAATTGGAGCCTGACCTGATATCTGCTATCCGTCAGCCCACCGGGATCCCCCCTCTTGTGAAAGTGGTCTCAGTGCTCCATTTCCTGGCAGGTGGCTCATTCCAAGTGACAGTGGGCTTTACAGCAGGAATGTTTCAGCCAATGTTCTCAATAGTGCTGACCAGAGTGTTGTCTGCCCTGAAAAAACACATGTGCAGCTACATCGTTTTCCCCCAGGTGGAGGATTTGGCCACAGTGAAAGCTGATTTCTATGCAATGGGACATATCCCCAACATTATTAGGGCAATAGATGGTACACATATTGCATTTGTCCCCCCTCAGAGAAATGAACAGGTGTTCAGAAATCAAAACAGCTCTCACTCCAGGAATGTGCAGATAGTGTGCCCGGCGGACCAGTACATCTCCCATGTCAATGCAAAGTATCCTGGGTCTGTGCCTGATGCCTTTATCCTGAGGAATAGCAGCATCCCATATGTGATGGCTCAACTCCAGAGGCACGGGGTGTGGCTAATAGATGAGCCATGATTCCCACCCAGTAGGTGTTGGTGTAAAGGTATAGTGTGGGCCCTAAGGGTTAGTGTGTGTCTAACAATTGTCCCTCGATATTTGCAGGTGACTATGGTTACCCCAACCTCTCATGGCTACTGACCCCTGTGAAGAATCCCAGGACAAGGGCAGAGGAACCTTACAATGAGGCACATGGGCGAACAAGAAGAATCATGGAGAGGACATTCAGCCTCCTGAAGGCTAGGTTTAGTAGCCTCCATCTAACAGGTGGATCCCTGTACTACTCACCCAAGAAGGTGTGCCAGATCGTCGTGGCATGCTGTATGTTGCACAACCTTGCCTTACATCGCCAGCTGCGTTTTCTGCAGGAGGATGAGGCAGGAGATGGGCTTGTGGCAGCAGTGGACCCTGTGGACAGTGAAGATGAGGAGGCAGAGGATGTGGATGGGGACAACAGAAGGTAAGACACTGTAATTTCACTTTAAATTGACAGTTTTGTGTTTGACATTGTCACTGGCAGGTTGATTTTCCCACTTCTATGGCCACTTACTTTACCCTTTGGCCTTTCTATTTTCAGATATTTGTGCCCCACTATTATGCCGGGTGTGTTGACTGAAGACAACTCTAGGTCATTCCTATGTATACATTACTATACAGTTGTATTGCAGTGTTTAAAGCATGTTAAACGAATACATAGTTCAATCATTTGACAGACTCCATGGTGTTTATTTAAGTGCTAATAAGTAGAGGGGGATATGCAATGGACTGGGGTGATGGTGGTGGAATGGCCAGGATAGAGCCCAGTCTATTTGTATCACAGGTACATTGTCCAAGGGGGCATAGGAAGTGGAGCAATAGCAGTTCAAGGTGGACAGGGTGACAGAGTAGGACACAAGGGTGACAATCAGGAGAGTCTTATTTCCTGGTGGGGGTCTTGGCAATAGTCTCTGGCTTCTGCCTGCATTGCAGGGACTGTTTGCAGGGTGGTTCTTCTTCTGCAGGGGGTGGGGTGCTGGTGACCTGTTGTTCCTGTGGCGGAGCCTCTTGTCCACTAGCGGCGGAGGAGGTGGAAGGCTGTTCATCCGTTTGGCTAATGTCAGGGGCCCGGTGGTGTGCCCCTGCCTCCCTCATGGTAATGACCATGTCTGCCAGCACCCCTGCAATGGTGACCAGGGTGGTGTTGATGTCTTTCAAGTCCTCCCTGATCCCCAGGTACTGTTCCTCCTGCAGCTGCTGTGTCTCCTGCAACTTGTCCAGTATCTGGGTTATCGTCTCCTGGAAATGGTGGTATGCTCCCAGGATGTTGGTGAGTGCCTCCTGGAGAGTCGGTTCCCTGGTGTCTGTCCTCCCCCTGTTGCACAGCCGTCCACCCAGCTTCCCTGTTGTCCTGTGCCTCTGTCTTCTGAACCGTGTGCCCACTGCCACTGTTCCAAGGTCCCTGATCGTCCTGTGTTTGTGGGGTGGCCTGGGGTCCCTGTAGTGGTGGACTCACTGCTGATTGACGTGTCCTGGGGACACAGGTATGGGCCCGCTGGTTGGGTACTGTACTGGTGTTTCCTGAGGGGGAGTCTCTGTGATAGTATGGGACTGTGCCAGGGTTACTGAATGTCCGGAGATCCCTGATGGGCCAGGTTGGTCACACAGATACAGGCGTCCAGAGCTGCTGTCATGAGCTGCTGTCATCACTATGGGCCTCTTATAGGGGTGGACTTAATGTTGCTGGCACCTCCTCTCCGGTGACGTTATAAATGTAGTGTTATTGTTTCTGTGTGTGTCATCTTGTGCATGGGTGTTTTGCCTTGTATGGTTGTTATTGCCCTGTCAACTTTGACTTATGTGAGTAGTTATTTTGTGGGCTAGGTGATTCTCTCTAGTGTGCATGCTTTAACGATGGGTGTCCATGCAGGTCTGTGATGGGGGTCTGTGCTTTGGTGTTACATGTAAGGCTTGGTATTGAGAGGGGTGGGTTGTGATGGTGGGGTGTGTGTGAGGTGGTAAAGTGATGGGAGTGAGGGTACGGGTGGGGGTTTGTGATGGCATGCAGGTAGGGGGGGTGATATTTATAGATATTTGACCTACCAGAGTCCAGTCCTCTTCCTTCTCCTGCCAGGCCCTGGGGATGCATGATTGCCAAGACTTGCTCCTCCCATGTTGTTAGTTGTGGGGAAGGCGGTGGGGGTCCACCGCCAGTCCTCTGTACAGCTATTTGGTGTCTTGTTGCTGTGGAACGCACCTTCCCCTGTAGGTCGTTTCACCTTTTCCTGATGTCATCCCTTGTTCTGGGGTGTTGTCCCACAACGTTGACCCTGTCCACAATTCTCCTCCGTAGCTCGATCTTCCTAGCAATGGATGTCTGCTGCACCTGTGATCCGAATAGCTGTGGCCCTAACCGGATGATTTCCTCGACCATGACCCTTAGCTCCTTCTCTGATAACCTGGGGTGTTGTTGTAGTGCTATGGGTCTTGTGTGAGTGGTGTGGGTGAGTGTATGTGGGTGCTGTGTTGGTGTGTGTGATGAAAGGTGCTTGAATGGTGTATAGGTGACAGTGGTGTGTGCCTGTGGTCTTGCCTGTGGTCTTGCTATCTCTCTTGTGCAATTGTTCATAATCAGAAAGGGTTGTGGGTAATACGGTTGTGTGCTTTATAGTGGTGTGGGTGTGGTGTGTATGTGTGTCAAGTGCGTGTTATTCAAATTGTCCAATGGGGTATTGTTTTGTTAGATTGTGTGTATTTTGAGCGTGGCGGTATGTACAGTCAATGGTTTAGTGCCATTGAATATCCGCCGCAGTGATTTGTGGGTCATAATGCCGTGGGTGTTGTTCTGTTGGTGTAACGGTGTGGGTTTTGCTACCGCCAGTTTATCACCAACCTTTGGGCTCGCTGACTTGTGTTTGTGGCTATATAGTGATGGATTGCTATGTGTGGGTCATAATATAGGTGGCGGTAATCCACTGCGGCGGTGGTATGTTGGCGGCAGTCAGCATGGCGGTAAGCGGTACTTACCGCCAATGTCATAATGAGGGCCTTATATTAAAACAAGGGCTTGGAAGCAAATAGTGCTCAAAGGGTGAAAGAGGCTTACGCTGGACCAGAACAAATGCACTTTTCTACCTGTTGCTGATCAGGGAGTCCACTCATCCTTTAAGACAGGCAAAGTCCTTTTGTTGTGAAGCCTTGTGAGTGCATCAGGTGCAGGCCTTATTAGCATAGTCCTCGTTTGTGCAGTCCAAGGGTTTAACAGGGTGGTTCTTTTTCACAGATGCTTCTTATGGTCTTTGAGGGTCCACAACACCAGTCAAGGGTCCAGAAGCTCTGGCTTGCCTCTTGGGGGTTTGGGACTACAATTCCCACAATGAAACTCCTTTAAAGTCTAGTGAAGCTGGTCAGCTGGGCTTGTCTTGTTGGACTTGATACAGGTGACTTCTTGTAGTTCTTTTCTACCTGTTGCTTTTAGGGAGTCCACTCCTTAATCTTTTGAAGCAAGTCAAAGTCTTCTTTTGTGAAGCACAGAGTTTGAGCAGGTACAGTCCTGGTGAGTGTGGTCCTCTCTTGATTCAGACCACGGGATCGGCAGCTCAATCTTCCTTCTCTTCATATTTCCAGGCAGGTATCTGAGTAGTTGGGAAGTTCTCAAACATTTATCCAGGTTTCTGGGCTGGCAAGAAGTGAGGCACCCTTCACCAATGGGGTATAGGTTGTCACCCAGTCTGATGACTACTTCTTTAGAAGTGTGGCATATTTTTCTCCACAAAGCATAGCTCCACAAAAATCCAAATTGAATAAATCCCCCCTGAAGCTGGCTAACCCATCCCACAGGTGTGGCTAACCTTTCCTTTCACTCTTCTTCCAGCTCGTCTCGTAGTTTGTTTGCAGGAGCTCCCAACTGGATAGGAGGGCAGAAAGTGGGGGTGGGCCTGTTTCCTGTGCTGACTGTCTTTCTCTCTTTTAAGACCATTGTGGCTACCCCCCCCCCCCAACCCATGTCATGTCCTGGCATCTGCAGCAGCAGATCGCCTTCTACCAAATGTCTCCTTTGTCTCATATCAGGCAATTTCACACCTAATCCAGGGTGATTGGCTCAGCATGCCACCAGTCATGAAGAGGCTGCCATAGGGCTGATTTCAGGTAACTTCAGGAAAGCAGTTCTGTAACACCTTTCCTTCAATAGTTATAATAAATCCAACCAAGCAAGTTGCTGGATTTATTGAAACTATCATTTTGATGCACTGAATTATTATTTACCTCACTTCTGACAAAAGATAGGCTTTATTAAAGTCCTATGAAGCTAAAACACTACAATGGAGAAAAAGCTAAATTGGCTGCTTTTACCTGACCAGGGCATTTAAAACATTTTGTATGATGCCCCTGCTTAATTTCACAATGCACCCCACCCTGGGGGCACCTAGGGTAGACCTTAGAAGTGGCAGATAGGTAAAAGTACATCAGTTCAAGACTTTGGAATTACCTTTAATCCCAAAGTCGAATTTGGACATCATTTTATTTGAAAAGCAACCTGCAGGTTTTAAAATGACAGCAGGAATCACAGCTGTGCAACCTTAAGTGCATTAAATCTACTGAGCCTCTAAACCTACATGCCCTACCATACAGTATATTATTGACTTACACTGTCAGTACCATTTACAATTGCACCTAAATATAATAAGTGTTTTAAACAGAGCACTGGCCCTGGGCCGGCCAGGTAGCCGAGCACAGGGTACAATCAGAGCCAGAAAACACCAGTAGCAGTCAAAAATGGAAATAAATTGAGAGGACATCTGCAAAAAGCACAGTTTTCCCACAGAGTCCCACAGGACATTTTGTGCCTTATTACGTTAGAGAAGTTAGGCAGTATTCCCTGGCATGTTTGCCATAGTTGCAAAGGTAGATATGCTCACTCAGTTCAAGCAATGTAGGTCTCAGAAGGCATTCTCACACACCCCCAACTTGCAACCATAAACTGGAAGGATTTGAATTTACCACAGTGAGTGTGCTAAAGACACATGTAAGACATGTCTTCCTGAGCCTCATGTGGTTGTAACAGAAGCCATTGGTAAAGGTTTACTCGGCATTCATTCAGTAATGTTCAGAATGGAGGAGTTTACTTGACAGGTGGCAAAATAAAGTCAATATGTTTTGTTCAATTGTGAAGGTGGTGAATGCATTAAATGTCAGCATGTTTATTTGTGGTTTGTCTGAGTACAATTTGGTTGATGAATGGTTGAGAGGGTGTTTTAAATGAGCATTCTCTCCTGTGAATGGGATGGGCTCTTGAATGGCAGCAGTATGTTGATGTGAGTGCACTGATCTGTTGGATTGGGCTTGTGGCTGGCAGTTTGAAAGTCTTATGTGTGGTATGTGAATGGCTGGGAATGGTGCCTTGGAATGGCTTCATGGCTCATCTTCAGTAGACTTTTTTTCAATATTCAGATCCTTTGATAAATATTTGTGCTTTGAAGCTAGTATTTGTATATGTGCTAAAGCTAGCAAGTGGTGGATTGACTTTAAAAAATTAGTACAAGATGTATATCTGTGGCAGTAAGGATACTCCATTGTAATGGTAACAAAGCATCCTTACATGAAGATAATGGTCTGGCTGCCCAATAAATATGCAGACTGATTATTGATATAACCATGGGGAAGACTTCCCCACCTATGGCATGGTTGCACGCTCCCATTGTCCAACTGAGTAAGGACCATCTGCGGCTGACCTCCTTGACTACCCACCTAATTAAGATGTACAGACATACAGGTCACTTTTCAAATACCCATCACCACCTGGAAAACCATGGTGTAAGAGGCAGTGATAACTGTCTAATGAACCCCTTGCCCTAGGAGATAACTTCCATGGTGAAAACAGCATTTTTTTTGTGGAAAATAATCTGGCTTCAGGATTTTGTTTTTAAGAATTAAAAATGTAAATGGAGTAGTGTGTCAAATATAAAAAGGCATTAACAGGAGCAACCATTTTGGTGGCGCCTGTTAATATTTTTAAATTGACTGCCAGCTTGCGGTCATTTCTAAATTTGGTGGGTGGAGTAGGTTCGGCAGCGCAGACATTAGGTCCTCCCCCTGGGCGATAAAGTCTTCTTTGTCAGCCAAAATGTAAATATGTCTCTTACTAGGAACTTATTATTTTGTTTCTTTTTGCAATGTGGGTAGCTGTTGATTTTGGACGCCAGTTCAGCCAGCACCTAGGCAAATCTGCACATTTTAAAAAATTGGACAGCCAAGTGAGTCCAGGTGTGCATGACTAGAGTGGCTCTCACCAGGTAATTTTATCCAGAAGTCCTTGCAAAATTAAAATTTTGGTAAGAAAAACATATTTTCTTCACATTCCTTTGATGGTCAGACCTGGAATCTGCAGGGAACCACAGGTTTCTTACCACCTTGAGTACACACGTCTCCAGATAAGAACAATATACCCTTGTGTGGGTGGGCCAATAGAAAACAACACATAAATCGGTGTGTTAAGAGATACACAATAGGGGTAGATGCTGTATTTGGAGCCTTGCTCTGTTGCCACCCATACAAATCTATGAACTGAAGATATTTAAGAAATAGAGAGTCGCGGGTGGTATGCCTTTCATGGATCCCATTAGGTGTTCTTACATGCAATGCTCTATAAACCTCAAACTGTTCCTGAAATCATGTATTCTCCTTCCATTTGAGTGATGAAAAATTCTGGAATCTGCAGGAATCCACTAAATTCCTGCAACTCTGCATTACCCCACTGTGCCGATAAAAACACCCCCCTTCTTGAGTGGTTAGGCCTAGTGCACAATACAGGAATGCCTCAAACCAAGGTCAGTTTGAGCCCTCGCTAGTCTTCCTGGAAGTCCTGCATCACCCCACTGGTGTTTCCGACTTGCAAAAAGTGACTAAGGCGGTCATTACAACATAGACGGTAAAAGCTGCTTACCGCCGTGCAGAAGACCGCCAACACACCGCCGCGGCTTCGGAATTTCGCCACAGCTTTTATGACCCACATCTAGGAACCCGCCAAAATTCAGACACCCACACAAGTCCGCCACACCAAAGGTCAGTGATAAACTGGCGAAAACAAAAAATCCACCGTCATGCCAACAGAAATACGCCCACACTATCACGACACATGAATCCACGCGGCGGTCTTTGAACCACGGTATTCCATTAGCGGTACACACCGCCACGCTCAAAATACACACACTCTTACAAAACACAGCCACATTGGACAATTCAAAATGCACACACCTGATACACATACACACACCCAATACAATATAAAACACACACCCACATCACCCACAAACCCCTACTACCAAAAATTGAGAACGAAGCACAGAGAGAGACACCACCAGCAAGTACAACAGCATCCACAGGCATATAACACCATCACCCACACAACTTCCACGCACCTCACACAACACACCACTACATATCACCACACTTATCACCACACACACCACCCCACACATCACCTACACCACCCCATGGCACGGCAAAGACATCCCAGGTTCTCGGAGGAGGAGCTCAGGGTCATGGTGGAGGAAATCGTCCGTGTAGAGCCACAGCTATTTGGATCACAGGTGCAGCACACCTCAATTGCAAGGAAGATGGAGCTATGCCGAAGAATAGTGGACAGGGTCAACGCAGTGGGACAACACCCAAGAAATCGAGAGGACATCAAGAAAAAGGTGGAACGACCTACGGGGGAAGGTGCGTTCCGTGGTCTCAAGACACCACCTTGCGGTTCAGCGGACTGGCGGCGGAACCCCACCTCCTCACCCACAACTAACAACATGGGAGGAGCAGGTCTTGCCGATTCTGCATCCTGAGGGCCTCGCAGGAGTTGGTGGAGGAATGGACTCTGGTAAGTCAATTCTTAACTATTACATCCCCCACCCTACCTGCATGCTATCACATACCCCCACCCTCGCCCTCACCCCTATCACTCCAACTCCTCACAAATGTACCAATATCACAAACCACACATCCCAACACCAAGCCCTGCATGCAACAACAAAGCATGGACACCCATCACTAAAGCATGCCCACTGCACATACCCATACACCCCCCTAAACCATCATCACACAAGCTCCCACACAGGAATGCCAGCACTGGGGTACACGGTCACCCACCCATTGCACACCATGCCACACACAGATGCAATAATCATGTCTTTCCACCCCTGCAGGACCCCTACCCAACGTCACCAGACAGGAGGGTCCAGACATGTCCACTCCACCCACAGAAGAGGCCCACAGTGACAACAGCACCTCTGTCCAACTGGATCTACATGACCAGCCCGGACCATCGGGGGCCTCAGGACAGTCGGTTCCCCTTACACAGGCACAGGCCACCACAGACCTTCCCCCCTCTGGAAACACCAGCACAGCACCCACCCAGCAGGCCCATACCTCCATCCCCAGGAAACGTCCGTCAGCTGTGTGTCCACCACTACAGGGAACCCAGGATAACCCACCACCTCAACATCAACAGGGACCTGGGGGCAGTGGCACTGGGCACACGGTCCAGGGGACGGAGGCCCAGGAACACAGGGGAACTGGGAGGGCTGCTGTGCGACGGGGCAGCCAGGCCAAGGGAACCCACTCTCCACGAGGCCCTCTCCTCCATCATGGGAGCATGCCACCACTCCCAGGAGACGATGGCAACGGTACTGGGCAAGTTTCAGGAGACCCAGCGCATGCAGGAGGAGCAGTATATGGGCTTCAGGTAGGAACTCAGAACCATCAGCTCCACCCTGGGCACCATCGTACGGGTGCTGAAGAAACTACTAAACACCAGGAGGGACACTGTGGCACTCCAAGGGGCCCCTGACACTAGCATGGATGATGAACTGCCCACCACCTCCGCCGGCGCTAGTGGACAGGACGCCCCGCCACAGGACCACCACACCAGCACCCCACCCCCTGCAGAGGGAGAACCACCCCGCAAACGGTCCCTGAGATCCCGGAACAAGACAGAGCACGTTGCCAAGACCCCCGCCAAGAAATGAGACCACCCTGATTGTCATCCCACTGTCCCACTTTGTGACCCTGTCCATAATTAAACTGCCCCAGCTCCACTTCCTATGCCCATATGGGCAATGCACCTGTGAGACTAATAGACTGGACTCTGCCATGGACACTCCTCCGCCATCACCCCTCACCATTTAACTTCCCCCTCCAATATTTTGCATTTAAATGAACACACCTAAAGCACAAAATGATCTGGAGTCTGTCTGTGATTTCGAAATAGTGTATTTGCAATTACAGTGACAAAATGTTCTTGAAATAGTAATATCAACATACCTATGTCACACAGCTCTAGTCCATGAGGAATCTAAGCAGATGACACACGTTGGGACCCACATCTGTGAAACCGTAAGGGAAAGTGTCAACTCAGTGACCATACACTGGGTGAAAACGACAGACAGTAGAGAGGTAGTAGTGTAAAAGTACATGTAGTAGGCAGGAATGTATTCTTACCTGTGTTTCACTGGAAATATTACTGGATCACTGAGTCCCTGTTCTGCATGTCTTCTTCCTCTGCTTCATCCTCATCACTGTCCACAGGCTCCACAGTTGCCACATCACCACCATCTGGACCATCCTCCTGCAGAAAAGGCACCTGTCGTCGCAAAGCCAAGTTGTGAAGCATACAGCAGGCCACGATGATCTGGCACACCTTCTTTGGTGAGTAGAATAGGGATCCACCTGTCATGTGGAGGCACCTGAACCTGGCCTTCAGGAGGCCGAAGGTCCGCTCGATCACCCTCCTAGTTCGCCCATGGGCCTCATTATAGCGTTCCTCTGCCCTGGTCCCGGGATTCCTCACTGGGGTCAGTAGCCATGACAGGTTGGGGTACCCAGAGTCACCTGCAAATGGCGAGGGACAACTGTTAGACACCCTCTAACCTGTAGGGATAACCCCAGACAACCATTCGCACTGTCTTGCTTCCAGGGGCTCATTTAATAGCCACACACGGTGCCTCTGGAGTTGACCCATCAAATAAGGGATGCAGCTATTCCGCAGGATGTAGGCGTCATGCACTCAGCCAGGGAACATGGCATTCACATGGGAGATGTATTGGTCTGCCAAACATACCATCTGTACATTCATGGAATGATAACTCCGGTTTCTGTACACCTGTTCCCTCCTGTGGGGGGGGACCAAAGCCACATGGGTCGCATCAATGGCACCTATGATGTTGGGGATATGTCCAAGGGCATAGAAGTCACCTTTCACTGTAGGGAAATCCTCCACCTGAGGGAAAACGATATAGCTCTACATGTGTTTCAGCAGGGCAGACAACACTCTGGACAATACGTTGGAAAACATAGGCTGGGACATCCCTGATGCCATTGCCACAGTTGTTTGAAAAGACCCACTTGCAAGGAAATGGAGCACTGATAGGACCTGAACTTGAGGGGGGATTCCAGTGGGATGGCGGATTGCTGACATCAGGTCTGGCTCCAACTGGGTACACAGTTCCTGGATTGTGGCACGGTCAAACCTGTAGGTGATTATCAATAGTCGCTCCTCCATTGTCGACAGGTCCACCAGCGGTCGGTACACCAGAGGATTCTACCATGTCCTCACATGTCCCAGCGGACGGTGCTTATGAAGGACAACAGCGACCAAAGAGTCAAACAACTCAGAGGTACGTACCCACAGTTTACCCAGAACACCAATCATACACAAAAGGTGGCCTGTATGTGTGTTGAGACTAGGCCTAGGTATGTGTGACGCAGTTGGAAATTAGGCCATGTGGGCCCCTGAAATGGCAGCTGCCTGACCTCTAAAGTGGGACAATGGGATGTGAGGTAACTCTGCTGGCGTTGTACAACGTCGCGGTAGGCGGTTGGAGACCGCTGCTCAATGTTGCATTGGTTAACATTGGACCCTATGGGTCCCAGGAGCCAATGACGATGTACGCCGGCGGTGATGGTACGCACCGCAGCGGACGTGACCGCCATTTTCTATCTGTTCAATCACTCAATACCTGATCTTCGACAGGAGAGGACCTACACTGCAAGTGCTGCTGTGACCTCAGTCTGGAAGAGACGATGGCTCGTGCGTCTGGGGAAAGGGCCCCTGCCTTCATATCGGAGGAGTTGGAGAAGCTCTTTGATAGGGTCCTCCCCCAGTACACGCTACTCTACAGTCCTCCAGACAAACAGGTAAGTACACAGGGAGCATGTTGTATGGGCTATGCCTGTGTGGAGAGGGCTGGATGTAAGAAGGAAGGGGGCAGAGTTCTGCATGCATGAAAGACGGTGGGTGCATGTGCCACATGGCAAGGGTAGGGATGGGGCCAACCACTTTGACGGTGCAGTTGGTAATGACTTCTCTTCTTCCCCTGTACATTTCATGTAGGTTAGCACCCATTAGAAGAAAGATATTTGGCGTGCCATCGCCAAGGATTTCTGGACCCTGGGGGTCTACCACAGACGGAGCACCCACTGCCGGAAAAGATGGGAGGACATTCGCAGCTGGAGCAAGAAGACGGCAGAGGCTCAGCTGGGGAAGGCCTCCCAACGTGGGAGTGGTGCCCGTCGAACCATGACCCCCCTGATGTTCAGGATCCTGGCGGTGGCCTACCCTGAGTTGGATGGGCGCTTGAGGGCATCACAGCAGACATAAGGGGGTGAGTACACTCTCATTCAGCTGACTTTGCGCGCAGTGGAGTTGTCTGGGTGGGGGAGGAGGGCTGTGGGTTTCCCTAGGCCAGGGCGAGTTCCGTAGGCTAGGCCCCTCCGTAAGGCATGGCCCTGTGGCCCCCCACCCCACCTCTGTAGGGTGCCAAGTACACCTAGTCATGCCCCTGTGTCATTTATGTGTGCAGATGTCGTCCATAGCCTTGTAGGCCATTTCCCAGGAATTGCACTGTAGAGCCCAAGAGCGCCGCGTAGTGAGGGGGCTTCTGTGTCTGTCTTGTCCGCCAACGGTAGCGGTAATCCATGCACTCAACATGTCTTTATTCTGTTCCCCCCCCTTTGTGGTTTCCCTGTTCTTGTGTGCATTAGTATCATCAGGCGGAGGAGCAGTGGCACCGGAGCACGAGGGAGCTGCATCCCACATGGCCATGGAGGGCCACACTACGGACTCTGAATTCACCAGTGGGACGGAGGGCGATTGGAGCTCCCTTTTGGTGGCGGCAACATCTGTGCCCCCCGCATCTACAGGTACAGCCACCACCCCCCCTACCAGCACCGCCCTCCCAGCAGCCCCTCAGCCTTCGCCCCGTGCCCGCTCACCCAGGAGGGTGGGCATCACCTTCGCCCCAGGCACCTCAGGCCCTGCCCCAGTCACCCCTGCTGCCCTCAGTGAGGACTCCATTGACCTCCTCAGGTCACTCACTGTTGGGCAGTCTACCATTTTGAATGCCATACAGGGTGTAGAAAGGCAGTTGCAACAAACTAATGCATTCCTGGAGGGCATTCATTCTGGTCAGGAGGCCCTTCACCGAGCCTTTCAAACTCTGGCCTCAGCACTGATGGCAGCCATTGTCCCTGTGTCTAGCCTCCCCCCTCCAACTTCCTCCACCCAGACCCAATCCCCTGTACCTCTGCCTATCCCAAGCACACCATCAGACCAGCCTGCACACACCTCACCACACAAGGGAAGCTCAGGCAAACATAAGCACCACACATCCCACAGGCACTCACTCAAGCATCACACACATGCAGACACACCAACATCTACTGCCTCCACTGTGTCCCCCTCCTCATAGTCTCCCTCCTCCCTCCCAGTCTCGTCTACACACACACCTGCATGCACTACCTCTACAGCCACTATGTCCCTCACCAGCACCCCCACCAGCACACACCCGCTCACGTGCAGTCACCACCCACACTACCATTCACACGTCCCCTGTGTCCTCTCCCAGTGTTTGTGACGCCCCCTCCCAAGTTACACAAACGCAGGCACACACCCACCTAACAGCCATCCACCTCACGACAACCTCCAGCGCATGCACCTGCACCCAAAGTCACCAAACGTACACCTCATACTACCAACACCTCTTCCTCCACTCCCAAACCCCCTCCAGCTACCCGTCCCAGTGTGTCTAAAAAACTTTTCGTGTACAGCCTTGACTTTTTTCCCACACCTCCCCCACCCTTTCCATCTCATAGGTCCCAAACTAGCACCTCAGCCACAACATCTCCGGGACAAGTGGTGCCTGTAGTCACAGGTATGTGGGGTGCACCGGCCACCAGGACAGCCAGTATGGCATGGAGCCACAGCACAGCCAGTCACCCCCCTGTGAAGCATCAGAAGTTGGCCAGTGCCCGGCAGGAGAGGGGGAATACTCCGGCCACCAAAGCCGCTCCCAGGGGTCCCAGGGGAGTGTGGACTCAGCAGTGACACCTCCCAAGGTGGGGAAGGGCCACAAGAAACCCGGCAAGTCTGGGAAGACCGCCATCATCCCCGCTGCCCAGGAGGCTACCGCCAGCCCCAGCCCAGTTGCCCAGGAGGCCACCGCCAGCCCCATCCCCGCTGCCCAGGAGGTCACCACCAGCCCCATCCCAGCTGCCCAGGAGTCCACCGCCAGCCCCATCCCAGCTGCCCAGGAGGCCACCGCCAGCCCCAGCCCAGCTGCCCAGGAGGCCACCTCCAGCCCCATCCCCGCTGCCCAGGAGGCCACCGCCAGCCCCATCCCAGCTGCCCAGGAGGGCCCCGCCAATCCAGCTGCCCAGGAGTGCCCCACCAGCTCCAGCCCAGCTGCCCAGGAGGGCCCCGCCTGCCCAGGAGGGCCAGGGCAGCCCCGGCCCAGCTGCCCAGGAGGGCCCCGCCAGCCCCAGCCCAGCTGCCCAGGAGGGCCCACCTGCCACAGCCCAGCTGGGCCATGAAGGGCAGCCAGCACAAGGCCCGCTGGGCCATGAAGGACCGCCAGCACAAGACCCACTGGGTCATAAAGGACCGCCAAATCAAGCACCGCTGAACAGGGCAAGCACCTCTGAGCAGGGCACCACCAAATCAAGCACCGCTGAACAGGGCACCGCCAAATCAAGCACCGCTGAACAGGGCAAGCACCGCTGAACAGGGCACTGCCAAATCAAGCACTGCTGAACAGGGCACGCACCACTGAACAGGGCACCGCCAAATCAAGCACCGATGAACAGGGCAAGCACTGCTGAACAGGGCACCGCCAAATCAAGCACCGCTGAACAAAGTAAGCACCGCTGAACAGGGCACCTCCAAATCAAGCACTGCTGAACAGGGCAAGCACCGCTGAACAGGGCACCGCCAAATCAAGCACCGCTGAACAGGGCACTACCAAATCAAGCACCGCTAGCCCATGAGCGGCAGGGGCACTGACACAACTGGGACCATCACGGGGTGAGTGATGCACTCTGGGCACCAGTCCCCCTCCAGAACCAGTGGAGACATGTATCCACTACCTCTGTCCTTCACAGGATGAATCACTCTGGGCACCAGTCCCCCTCCAGAACCAGTGTAGAGACCCATCCACTACCTCTGTCCTTCACAGGATGAAGCACTCTGGGCACCAGTCCCCCTCTAAAACCAGTGGAGACATGCATCCACTACTTCTGTCCTTCACAGGATGAAGCACTCTGGGCACCAGTCCCCCTCCAGAACTAGTGGAGACATGCATCCACTACCTCTGTCCTTCCAGAACCAGTGGAGAGATCCATCCACTACCTCTGTCCTTCACAGGATGAAGCACTCTGGGCACCAGTCCCCCTCCAGAACCAGTGGAGACTGTTATCCACTTGAGAGACTGTGGCTTTGCACTCCCCAGGATATGGCAGTGGGCAAACCACCCACTGGAGAGACTTGAGAGACTGTGGCTTTGCACTCCCCAGGATAATGCAGTGGGCAAGCCACCCACTGTAGAGACTTGAGAGACTGTGGCTTTGCACTCCCCAGTATTGAACAGTGGGCAAGTCACCCACTGTAGAGACTTGAGAGACTGTGGCTTTGCACTCCCCAGGATTGAACAGTGGGCAAACCACCCACTGTAGAGACTTGAGAGACTGTGGCTTTGCACTCCCCAGGATTGAACAGTGGGCATTGAGCCCCCTCGTGGATCTGGCGTCGTGCACTCATCCGGCTGAGGTGCCCCCCCTTCCCTACCCCCTGAGGTGCCTGTTGTATTGCTATCTGATGCCCCTGCAGTGTTCTCTCTGTTTTGATCTGGTATAGAGTGTGGGCCTCGCCCATGCATTTTGGGCCCAGTGGTCCACGGACAAAAAAATGGTGCAATACCTGGACTACTATTCTTGGTGTATATTTTGTTAATAGTGTATATATGTATATTTTTGCGTACTGCATTTTAATAGATTACAATGGTTACACTCATTTCCTTTTGTCTTTGCATTCTTCCGGGGGGTTTGGGGGGTGTAACTATAATGTATAGATATGTATTAGTGTGTGTGTTGTAGTGGTGAGGGTGGGGGTGGGGGTATTGTGTGTGCGTGTCCCTGAATTTTGCCTCCCCGTCCCCTGTGTAGTAGGTGCAGTACTCACCGTGGTCTTCGCCGCCGGCGTTCGTGCTCCTGGTACAGGAGCAGGAAGACTATCGCAGGTAGAATTTAGAGTTGCGGGTCCAATGTGTCCTCATTCCTCGTGGAGTGTGTAGAGGTGAGCGTTTTCCCTTCGAAATTCCTGTTTCCGCCGTGTTTTTATCCGCGGTGAATCCGCCCCGGAAAAGGTGGCGGAGTGGCCTGTCATAATATTGTGGGCGGTACATTGTCTTCCGCCTGTCTGTTGGCGGTGACCGCCACGCTGTTTGTTTGTACCGCCGTGGCGGTCGGAGTGTTAAAGTGGCTGTCTTTGTTGGCAGTTTCCGCCACTGTGGTAATGACAATTTTTTTTCCGCCGGCCTGTTGGCGGTCTTACCGCCGCTTTAACACCATCCGCCAGGGTTTTAATGAGGGCCTAAGTCCGAACATAGAATTCTTCACATCGACCTCAGTGGCCCCCAACTATGACACTTCCTCCCAGGGCACAACCTGCAGCCTTGCCCAACTGAATTTTATCTTTTTAGAACAGTTTTCACTGAATATTTTCGAAGTACGAAGGTAAGAGGTGGCAGGGCCCTATCTACTTTTTGTGCCCAACCTGTACTCCATCATGATCATCCATTTTTTCAAATTTGACCTGGTCTTCTGATGTTTGTGGTTGATGCCCTGATCCTTTAGGTACTAGCTTTTACCATAAACTTTAAAAATGTAAAAGTCTGGTTATACTTAGGTTTTTGTTGTTTTGGTGTCAAGTAATTTATGAAAATCTACACTATTTTTCTAAATGGGTGTGCGACTTTTCATGTGTTTTTCGTTTTCATTTTATTACTGTTTGCGTGCTGCATAAATACTTTAGACATTAAGCCTGACTGTTTTTTTGCCAAGCACCCGAGGGTTAAGCATAGGTTAAGTTAGTGATTTTTGTGGTATACTCCGGTAGGAATTGTGGCTGTTGCTTCACCAGGATTAACATCCCCGTCAAACAACAACTCACTTTCTGGCAGTTGCTATTCTGAAAATGCCATGTTGATATTTTTCTAGCTAAACCCAACATGCTGCCAGTGTCCAGGTTCATAGGAGTGGCTTCCCTGTAGTGTGTTGTATAGTTCTTCCAGACATGAAGACAAAAGGGTATTGGGTGTAGAAGGAATGGGTCTTCCTGACAGGATGGCTAGAGAGGACTTGTGGCCTGTCCTGATGATATTTCAATGGATCCTGCCTGCAGCACACATACGGGAACCTGCCCAGCCCTTGCACCCTAGACAGAGTGAAGTTAAACCCAAGAGAAGGGGAAGAGCTGATCAGATCCTGTTTGAGAATAGGTCAGGGATTTTCCCCTACACCAAGGCATGTACTAGGACTTAATGTTGCACCTTCAGTACCCGTAATCAGCACACTCCTGGAGCTGTGAAAGATACATAAGAAGTACTGCCCTGATGTCTAAAAAAGAAGATTTCCCCAATTTGCCGAGGGTCCATTGGCTTAGCTTCTGTTTGAGCTACAGGGACAAAACAAGCATCCGGAGACCTTGCTGCAACTGACCAGCATCAACTAAACCTGCCTGGTCTGTCCTGATTCATGCTATTAGCACCTGCTGGAGTGCACCCTGATCCCCAAGTGGTGGTCCTCAGAATTGGACTCCTGGCTGATATCAGAGTGTACTTCTTCTCAACTCCAGGTGAAAGTCTTGAGGTTTTGGGCTCTTTGTGATCAAGAACAGACTCCTCATGTTGAACAACAACCATCCCTGTCACACACCAATGCAAATCTCCAATGATGCCTGCTCTTTGCACCAGCCACGACAATTCACGTCAGCAGCAACAATTTGTGTTGACTGCCAATGAGAAGCTGTTGCGATTGACTGGGTCATCATGGTGCAATAGCGACAGTCTGAGATGCATAACCTGCTCCTTGTGCCAACCACGACCTCCTTGCAGCCTTAGCCAAAGCAAAACTCTACCTGCAGTTCCTCCTGCAATCTGAAGAGCATCTTTATACTCTGTTTGGACCGAATGTGCGTCAAACTTTTTGACACACATTCGGCGCAAACCTTGCACCATAATTATACTATGACTCCCGACCCAGCGAACGTCAAAATTCCTCTGTGTGTCTCATTTTCTGGATGCGGGAAACCGCCTTGCGTTAATGACATTCAAGGTAGGCGTTCCCGTCCACAAAATGACTTTCAGGCATGTGCGCCTTAGTTATACTCCCACATCATTTTGACACACAGGAGGGGGTGGGCCCAGCCTGATGTGCGCCATTTTTTAACGCCTGGGTGACAGCAGCTAATGTCAATCCTTAAATAAGGTGCCCGGCTGGTGCGTAGGAATAGCGTTAGCCGGCGGTAAATTTTTTGACGCAAACCAGCACCATGCTGGTTTGCGTCAAAAAGTATAAATATGGGCCTTAGACTTTACAAGGTAAAATCTTCAGCAGGACAAACCTGACTGATGTAACGGACCCATGCTTCATCACCATTGGCCAGAACTAGTGACTTTGCCCAGTGGTTTAGATTAGAATGGGGATAGTAAATGTTGCTCTTCTATCACCCAACACCTTCCCCATAATGGTTTAGATTGGAGTTGAAATAGTAAATGTTGCCCCTTCAGTGTCCAACACTTACCACAAAATGGCTTACGTTGGTGTGGGGATAATTCATTTAACCATTTTTATGTTAAATTAATTCGTTAAGATGTATTTCTCTGTAGTAGGAGTAGGTCATGTCAATTAATTAGCATTGTTTATATTTAGAAAGACATTTAATATAGCCAGCTGTATATTTGTAATGCATAACATTATTATTTACATATTCTTATATAATGAAGATATGTAACACATTTTTAAACCTTTCTTTATTTTATAAACATTTTTAATTAATATTGTAACTTTCTTAGCATATACAGTTCAAGCTATTATAAACATTCATTTATTGGTAAATGAAAAATGTTTAATACATTTGTATTATGAAGTAAACACTGTAAATCATATTTAAATAATATTTTATGTTCTATATTTTCCATTTCTATTGTTTGACATTTTCTTATGATCAATTCAGTTTCGCATATATATTTTCAACATATTATTTACACATTTTTTCAGTATATGTTAAATAATTTTATAAATAATTGTATATTTTTCATACTATTATTTAATTTATATTTTGCAATTCCTTTACATATTTAACATTGTTCCATAACACGATTTACATGTGTAATCAGTTTCTGCAATTTGTAACACATTTTAAAACATTTTTAACATACTCCCATTCATTTCTATAGGGAGATAGTCTTTTTTTTGTTTAAGTTAGAACTCTTTTTTTGTACAGCTACCGTCTAGTTTGTGGTCTATTTGTCTCATTTGGAGTCCACTTCCTGAAATCAAGATCATGTGAAGATGCTGCTTTCACTAGAACAGGTAAGTCCTTTTTAAAGTTTTTAGGGTTTTGAGGGTTCGGGTGTAGGAGAAGAGATGGAGGTTAGTTATAGTGTTTTTTGTGGGTTTTTAAAAATTTTTGTTCTAGTATTTTTTATGTTTTTCATTACAGTATTGGTTTAGGATTGTGTACAGTGTTTTAGTAATGTATTGTTAGGTTTGGTTATATTGTGTAAAGTTAGTTGCTTTTTGAGGATTAAGGGCCTAATTACGAGTTTGGAGGTCCGTTGACCGCCATGGTGGATGTGACAGTACGACCACCATCGGGATGGCGGTTGAACCACCATATTATGAGTCAAGTGGGCCTATGGAGCAAAAACCTCTGTGGTTCCGCAAACACTGCCAGGCATAACAGACCGCCACAGTCACAAGGCAGCACAAACACATTACATGGTTGCACACCACCAATGTGGCCGTGGTAGTCCAATCACCATATCTCAGCAGGTGGAAACGGACAGTATAAAGGGAGACACTCACCTGCAGGCAGCCTCACATGTTTGCTGCTGCCATGGAACCTATCACACATGTCCTGCCGCTGCTGCTGATCATCGAAGGTGCGCAACATCCACGCCGCCATGGATGCCACAAGTCCACACATCTACCTGTATCATTAACCTTAAAAACAGATCTTAACACCATTGTCCACATCATATGGGAGTTACACTATGGGCAACAAGTATACATCTCATTCTGTACAGAGTTCAAATCATACATGAAGACAGACACATTCACAGTCACAGTACTCCCCCTTTGGGCTGGTCACTCACTGCACAGCAAAACTACACAAAAAGACATGGCCACACATCTCAGGCACAGGCACAGTGAACGCTATACAAAATTGTCTCAAATATCACCAACAGCACGCAAACATCACATCTACAAATGCAACTCACACACTCACATTCCACACAGGGACTGTTGTCACATACAACACATATATGTATCGATGTGGCATTGCACACAAACAACACCCCCGTTAAACAGCCCTGCAATAGACACACACATCACACATGTCACACCACAATGGCTGGAGAATGGCATGCACAATAGATAGGGAGACAAATAGGCACAGAGCACTACGCTAACAATACCTGCACCACTGGGATGGAGGCATAAGTAACACTTAGGGAAGGAGGCTGCCCTGGGACACAAATTACTTTGTACACACAGCCAAAACAACAGGTGCATAGGAAAGGGGCCTAAATGAGTCACATTGACAAACAATACTAGACCCAAAAGCCATGCCCATCTGCACAATGTGGAAATGCAAGTCAAAAGGCACAAACAACTCCAACTGCATGGAACATACCTCTACAGGAACTAGCTACAAGGGATAGAGAGATAAATGGACAAATGAAAACAAAGCTAGCACAACCAAACACACTCCATGTCTGCACAAACAAAACTCAAGCTGAAGCACATCATCCATATCCAGGGAGGGCAGGTCTAACACCATACCTGCTCACACTGGACAACACAAGATGAAATGCTCACAATAACAAACACCACACAATGCTATGACACCACCATTGCATTTACACCTATATATCCATACACTCAACATATACCTTTTTCTTGGGGGACACCAGCACTGCCCACAAAGTCAGATAATGCAAACGACAGCAAATGGAGCAGCAAGCAGGCTAAAAGTCACACCACTCTAAGGAAGCAACACAGGTTACTCAGGGAGAACATAAAGGTAGAAAAAGAATTACAGGAAAATTGTATACCAAAAACAAACAACTATTATGTTTATTAAACTTGAAATATAGTAAAGTCCAAAGGCCATTAGCCAGTTTATACATATATATATATATATATATATATATATATATATATAGTCCAAACGTGGCACAGTGTTGTACTTAAACTTGACTCCCAACAGCCATGGAACCACTACTGGAAGGGGCATCAGGGGACAGCCAAGGATGTCTGAGAATATCCGATGGTGGCAGTCAGATTTGGGAGGTGGGGTTTGGGTTTGGGATGGGTGGTCTTCTTCTTGGAAGGGGTGGGCTTCTTCTTGGGGGAAGAGAGATGGGTGCTTGAGGGGGGGCAGGAGAGACCAGGGCGGTGGAAGGGATGGGCTGGAATATAGGTGGGGGCCTCTTGGGTTTGGGTTTGGGAAGGGGAGAGGAAGGAACAGGGTAAATGTCAGGGTCCAACATAAAAACTGTCTTAGAGACATGGGGGAAGGCCATCAAAAGGGGGGCGGAGTGGTTGGATGCTGTGTTGGTGTGGATGTGATGGGTGTAGGAAAGTACCATCTTGCCTGGCATGTTACCCCCATATTTCACTGTATGTATGTTGTATTAGCCCTTGTGTCACTGGGATCCTGCCAGGAAGGACCCCAGTGCTCATAGTATGTGCCCTGTATGTGTTCCCTGTGTGGAGCCTAACTGTATCACTGAGGCTCTGCTAACCAGAACCTCAGTGTTTATGCTCTCTCTGCTTTCTAAATTTGTCACTGCAGGCTAGTGACTAAATTAACCAATTCTCATTGGCACACTGGTACACCCATATAATTCCCTTGTGTATGGTACTGAGGTACCCAGGGTATTGGGGTTCCAGGAGATCCCTATGGGCTGCAGCATTTCTTTTGCCACCCATAGGGAGCTCAGATAATTCTTACACAGGCGTGCCACTGCAGCCTGCGTGAAATAACGTCCACGTTATTTCACAGCCATTTTCCATTGCACATAAGTAACTTATAAGTCACCTATATGTCTAACCTTCACCTGGTGAAGGTTGGGTGCCAAGTTACTTAGTGTGTGGGCACCCTGGCACTAGCCAAGGTGCCCCCACATCGTTCAGGGCAAATTACCCGGACTCTGTGAGTGCGGGAACACCATTACACACGTGCACTATACATAGGTCACTACCTATGTATAGTGTCACAATGATAACTGCGAGCATGGCCATGGCCATGTAACATGTCTAAGATCATGGAATTGTCACCCCAATACCATTCTGGTAATTGGGGGGCAATTCCATGATCCCCCTGGTCTCTAGCACAGAACCCGGGTACTGCCAAACTGCCTTTCCGGGGTTTCCACTGCAGCTGCTGCCAACCCCTCAGACAGGTTTCTGCACTCTTGGGGTCCAGGTAGCCCTGGCCCAGGAAGGCAGAACAAATGATTTCCTCTGAGAGAGGGTGTGACACCCTCTCCCTTTGGAAATAGGTGTGAAGGGCTGGGGAGGAGTAGCCTCCCCCAGGCTCTAGAAATGCTTTGATGGACACAGATGTGTCCATCTCTGCATAAGCCAGTCTACACCGGTTCAGGGATCCCCCAGCCCTGCTCTGGCATGACACTTGACAAAGGAAAGGTGAGTGGCCACTCCCTTGACCAGTACCTCCCAGGGGATGTGCCCAGAGCTCCTCCAGTGTGTCCCAGACCTCTGCCATCTTGGAAACAGAGGTGTTGGGGGCACACTGGACTGCTCTGAGTGGCCAGTGCCAGCAGGTGATGTCAGAGACCCCCTCTGATAGGCTCTTACCTTTCTTGGTAGCCAATCCTCCTTTCTTGGTAGCCAAACCTCCTTTTCTGGCTATTTAGGGTCTCTGTTTTGGGGAATTCTTCAGATAACTAATGCAAGAGCTCACCAGAGTTCCTCTGCATCTCCCTCTTCGACTTCTACCAAGGATCGACCGCTGACTGCTCCAGGACGCCTGCAAAACTGCAACAAAGTAGCAAGACGACTACCAGCAACATTGTAGCTCCTCATCCTGCCGGCTTTCTCAACTGCTTCCTGGTGGTGCATGCTCTGCGGGTCACCTGCCTTCAACCTGCACCAGAAGCTCAGAAGAAATCTCCTGTGGGTCGACGGAATCTTCCCCCTGCTAACGCAGGCACCAAAAGACTGCATCACCGGTCCTCTGGGTCCCCTCTCATCCTGATGAACGTGGTCCCTGAACCCCAGCAACAAACATGTGAGACACCATATGCATCCATGCCATCTGAAGTGTCAACAGTTGCCCATGGGAAATTCAGGATCTTAGACAATTACAATTGCATGGCTGAAGTTGTGCAATCACAATAACCAGTTAACAAGTAGGAGACTTCTTCACCCACAAACCGTTGCCCCACGGCGCAGACCTCAGTTACCTGTTATCATACAATAATAGGGCAATGCCAGCTGCATTCCAACAGATCCCACACAAGGTTATGCACACATCTATTTGTCACATACTGTACACAATGACCCTACAATAAGAAATGATGCTCCAAAATCCTGCCATGTTGATGACAAAAGTACAACAGCCTGGAGAAGGAGTCATGTAAATTCTCTTGGCACACTGGAAACATATCAACAATGTACACTTCACCAAGTGACATTTGTCCCATTAGAGGCAAGGCGGTATAATTGATGTTGCTCAGATTGGCCACACATATGGCATGGAAATGAACACTGTAAACATCATGGGCAATATATAAGGGAAAGATGTCCCCAAAATACACAACACAATGAATCAGAAAGCCCCAGGGTGATCAACACTAATGTCACACACCCTGGGGATCAGTATAAGCAATTAGTCCATTACATGAAGGAGAAACTCTGAAATTGAAAGGACTTGTAGAAGGCCCTCAACAGGTTGCCCAATTGACAGCCACATCACTGTCATTTTGCTCATGCAACCCTCAATGTCTGTCTGTGGGTGAATGACTGTAACCAAACACATGTGTTTTAAACTTAACTGAAAGTCGCTCCATGATGCATGCCAACAGTCAGGTCACATACTTTAACCATTACACATGTGCAGTGCACTTTTCCACCTAGTGCCACATCAAGGGCATTGATATTCACATTTTGGTTCTGAACTCTAGGCCTACCTGTCATGTCCCTAATTTCTACTACATTTGTACATGCCAAGTGACATGCTATGATGCATGGGGAATGTGTCAGACAATAAACAATGGTGACACACTCCTGTATGTGGCACAACATTGAATATATCACCATTGCAAATGTACTATTCCACAGTTTGCCATGCACATGTATGCAAGGGAATACAGACACAATCCCATCAATATGGGTAGTCCATGCATGAAACTGCAGCTTATAAATGTTTTCTAAAGAGAAAGGGACCCATGCTGACATGTAGGCACAAGGACTGTTGGCAACAGTGGTGGCACATAAATCATGTCTATGGACATTTCCCACTTACCACGATCTATAGCTGCATCCAAAGAACAATGTAAGCCCTGCCACATGTATGTTGGACACTTTCACATTACAGACTCTACCGAGGCACCAGCACCCATCATAAGTGCCCCCTTGGTTGCAGATGCAACATACACATTTACCCAGACACATGGCAGAGGAGAATGATTCATCACCTACTTACCTTTGGCCTAGAAAACTGAAGAGTAGTAGTCTGTTGTATGGAAATTACACACAATACAACTACAAACAGTACATGATTGATCAATGTACCCAGACATATGTGATCCCTGCATAGCAAGTGGTATGAGGATTGCACCCAGTTGTGTCCTAGGTACCTGGTTCAATAGGAAAGCCCATCAGTATACAACATATGACATGTAAACACAAACAATCTGTCATGTACTGTGTGACACATGGCTTATCCCTAATTGTCAGGGGGAGCTGTAAGAACCTCACTCAATCTCTTGGCAATGAGATAGGCAGGAATATGCTCTGTACTCACCCCCATGTGACTGCTGTGCTGCCCTCAAATGCCCATCAAGGTCCGGATATGCCACTGCCAGAATGTGGGCACCCCACCCACATTGGGAGATCAGCCCCAGCTGGGCCTCTGTGATCTTCCGGGCCCTGCGTCGCATGTCTTCCCACCGTTTTCTGCAGTGGGCACTCCACTGGCTGTGGACCGTAGGAGCCGCATCTGTTGGCCATGGTTCTCCATATCACCTTCTTTGATGGGCGTTGACCAGCATGGATGCAAAAGACAAATCATGAGATCATGTTCACAAGTTTCATCACAAATGGTTGAGTCACACAGATGTCAGTAACATCAAGCTAGAACTTTCCTATTTGTCAATACTCCCCAAGAGTGACACATACAAGCCAATGAGTAGAGGACCATAAGTACAGACATACATTTCCCAATCTGCAGAACAACCCACCACCCTTCTCAGGCTCTACAATGACTAAGCAAGCTTACTGATATCATGTGGGTCAGGCTGTAGCAACCTGACTGATATGTGAGCCACTTTGAGTCACATCACACGTCTGTGGCTTTTGAAAGATAAACTCCTAAGGCATGAAAGGGCCAACACCGTCATACTCTGTGAGGATGACTTTCTACAAGTTACTGCCAGAGTTCAAACTTCAACGTTGCATATGGGTAACAATTGAGAGACTGGCATGGTAAGTACAGAAAGTGTCTAGCCTATCCATGTGTGGACATTTACAATGCCAAATGCAGACTCATGCCTCTTCAGGGAAGGGGGTGGGGTTCTGTCTTATGTATCTGTACCACAGAACAAGCTTTTGGACACATTTCCATTATACACAGATGGCATCCAACAAACAAAGGCATGCATTGTCCATTTTCTGCTATGTGACCAAGCTACAGAGTCACATATCATAGTCTCACAGGAATCAACATATTGTTTACACAGTGGAAATGTCAGTTATGCAATAAGCCTGCACAGGGCATACATGACCTGTGCAAAGGTGACAACAGGGCTGTGGGAGTAAGAGACCTGTCATGAGTCAGTGGCACACATTGACAATGATGTAAAGTGCACATGTGTAATAGATCGGTAACTCGCCCAATATCCATTACTAATCTGATCAAAGGAATGAGGCATTGTGGTAATAATATTACACCAGAGTCTCATATTGGCCCCATGACAGGATCTCCTGGGGCACAGAGAGTGGGCACAGTGCCCCAGTTGCATAACTACAGTGACTCTACCCCAACTAAGAGTAGGACACATACTGAGAGATACATGTGACAGACCATGGTCTGTACAGGCTGAGCAGACAGAACCTACATGGCATTACATTTCCATCACTTCCATGCATGACATTACATCATGTAGTCAACAGTTAATTGGCATGTGGTGTGTGTGGCAACCTGAAAGACAGAGAGAGTGATGACATGCCTTACAAACCACAGTCTAGCAAGGGCAGATGTGTGAAGAAATCTCTGTGGTAACATACATGTGGCTCACATTACTCACAACTGACATGCAGCATGCCCACTCAGCTCATGCTGCCATGCACGTACATGCTGTCTAACATATACAACAATCATGAGGTAAGAGATGTCAGTGGATGGATGTAATGTCACCTCTCCTAGTTATGTGCATCCATCACAACATGGATCTAGTTACACAAAAAACACACACATTACATTGCAAATTAACTCAACATATGGCACTGGCAACCAACTCCTGCACATTTACCCTTCCATTGAAGTCACACAGACTGCACCTACAGGCACATGAGTAGGCATTCTAGCACACATGGGCACAATCTAGTCTGTGAGGAGGGAAAGGATGGTGAAGTACAGAGAAATCTGTGCACATGAGGCCCTTACCTGCTCCTCTGGTGCACCATAGAACTGTCCATACAGGGGTAGGACCTTGTTAACTAGCCTCTCCAGCTCCTCTGGAGAGAAGGCTGGGGCTCTATCACATGCTGGATGTGGTATGATTGCTCCCAGAGGCAGTACACAGCAGCTTGGTAGTGGAAGTGTTGCTGGTAGCAGTGCCAGGAGTCAAAAGAGGGAATCTGCAGAACATGGCGATCACGTTCAGCACGTAATCTGTCATCACAGCCGGAAGACACAGCCATTTGGCCCGTGACCCCCCACTGGCAACAACGTAAGCTAAAGGCTGTGTCTGCCGTGGTTGCAACCGCCTACCTATATGGCGAGGGCGGTTCCTAATTTCCAGTGGAGTAGGCCGTGTAGTTGCCATTTTAGAGGCCTGAAATGTGGTATTGGACTTAAAAAACTGTCATGCCACCGAAAATGTTGTTTTGAGCACACAAACATGCTTATCCTGTCTTGCCATGTAGGTCCTATACTTTAAGCACCATTGTAGTATGTTTCAGGGCACAGTCCACACCGTCAAAGTTCATTTTTAAGGTCGGAACATCCAGTCACATTTCAAGGGGCATTTGTGATGCAGATTTTTTATTTTGGTCCAGAAACATGATGTCTGCATATGTGTGTAAGCCGAAGTGGTCACATGTGACCCTTGTGTCATTAGCAGCTGTGATGTGTACTGTTTGCCATGTCCATCCCTTAATTGCCACATTACATGTTATAATTGACATGCATAATGTATGTAGATGGGGACACAATGTCAGAACTCATTTCTTTGCATATGTAGATACCCAGGATGCTACAACCACCTGTCTACTTTCCACTGCCAGACCTAGAGACCATGGAAGAATGACAAATAATCCTCCATTACCATCTGAATCAGCAAACAATAGTGGAATTATGTTGTCAGTTGGAGCCAGATCTGATGCCAGCTATTAGTAATCCAGCCAGCATACCATCTATTGTACAAGTCATGTCAGTGTTGAACTTCCTATCCACAGGGTCATTCCAACATGCAGTGATCCTAGCTGCTGGTATGTCCCAACCTATTTTCAGTCTCGTGTTGAAGGATGTCATCCCAGCAATGTTGAAACACATTGACAGCTACATCCAGTTTCCCTGAAGTGAGGATTTAGCCCATGTCAAGGCTGACCTTTATGATTTTGGATGCATCCCACATGTGGTGAGGGCCATTGATGGCACACATGTTGGCTTAGTCCCACTTCATGCCACTGAACAAGTGTACTGCAACAGAAAGAACGTTCATTCCATCAGCGTCCAGATCTATACATATCACAGGTCTGTACCCGTTATCCAGGGTCAGCCCATGCAGAACAGCACTATCCGTCAGCTGATGTCACAACTGTACCCAGAGAGGGCCTGGCTGGTTGGTATGTCATACCTGTCCTGTTTGTGTGTGCACAATGTTTGGTGCCACAATTCTGATGAGTGGGACTCATTGTTGCTAATTTGTCCCATTCCTTAACAAGAGACTCTGCACATCCAAACCATCCCTGGTTATTGTTGCCACTAAGGAATCCAACTACACCAGGGGAAGTCTGCTTCATTGAGGCCCATGGAAGAACAAGACATGTAGTGGAGCTGGCTTTTGGGCTCCTGAAGGCCAGATTTAGAAGTCTAGACTACACTGGTCGAGCCCTCCTCTACTCATCTGGAAAATTATGCCAGATCATTGAGGTATGCTGCATGCTCCACAACATTGTCCCATGGAGGAATATACTTCCCAGAAGAGGGAGAGCCTGCAGTGTCACTGGAGGAGCCTCTTGAAATGCCAAGTGAGGATGACAGTGGTGAAGAGGAAGGAACTGACTGGCAAGAAGATCTCATAAATAGCTACTTTTCTTGAGCTCAAGTATGTCATGCAATATAATGCCTGTGACTGTATGAAGAACTGTGGTTGTCAGAAAGTGAGGAGTAAAATGTTTTGACAAAACACTGGTGATCTAATGTTCTGCAGTTTTCAGCCCAAGTGTGCTTGAAGAATTAGCCTTAGACAAATCCCCAGCCTTGATGTAGCAACTTTATTTGTGTCAGTCTCACTGCAGTACAATTTCCTTTCCAGATGCTGGCTATGTGATTTGTGTAATGGATATATTTTCCAACCATTAGTCCTTGTTTTTTCTCTGTCCAACTACCTTCACCATAACATCCTCATTTGGGCTTTTCAGAGTTGCTGCATTGGCAGGTGTGTGATGCCTTTGCAACATATGAAGTGGACATGAATTGTTTCAGGTAATGTAGGTCACAAATTTGGGGTGTAAGAGATCAGCACAAGGCAGCTTGAACTGTGTTTGTGTGGAAGGTCTGAAGTGCACATTATGGCCCTCATTACAACCTTGCCGGACGGTGTTAAAGCGGCGGTAAGACCGCCAAAAGGCCGGCGGTAAAAAAAATTGCAATTACGACCGTGGCGGAAACCGCCAACAAAGACAGCCACTTTAACACTCAGACCACCACGGCGGTAGAAACAAACAGCGCGGCGGTCACCTCCAACAGACAGGCGGGAGACAATGTACCGCCCACACTATTATGACAGGCCAATCCGCCACCTTTTCCGGGGCGGATTCACCGTGGATAAAAACATGGCGGAAACAGGAATTTCGATGGGAAAACGCTCACCTCATCACACTCCACGAGGAACGAGGACACCATGGACCCGGAACTCCAAATTCTACTTGCAATAGTCTTCCTGCTTCTGTACCAGGAGCATGAACGCCGGCGGCGAAGACCACGGTGAGTACTGCACCTACGACACAGGGGAGGGGGGAGGGAAAAAACAGGGACACACACACGCAACACCCCCACCGCCACCCTCACCCACTACAACACACACACTAATACATGTTGATACATTACAGTTACACCCCCCAAACCCCCCGGAAGAATGCAAAGACAAAAGGAAATGATTGTAACCATTGTAATCTATTAAAATACAGTACTCCAAAATATATATACACTGAGGCCCACACTCAATACCAGATCAAAACAGAGAGAACACTGCAGGGGCATCAGATAGAAATACAACAGGCACCTCAGGGGGAAGGGAAGGGGGGGCACCTCAGCCGGATGAGTTCACGACGCCAGATCCACGAGGGGGACCAATGCCCACTGTTCAATCCTGGGGAGTGCAAAGCCACAGTCTCTCAAGTCTCTACAGTGGGTGGTTTGTCCACTGTTCAATCCTGGGGAGTGCAAAGCCACAGTCTCTCAAGTGTCTACAGTGGGTGGTTTGCCCACTGTTCAATCCTGGGGAGTGCAAAGCCACAGTCTCCCAAGTCTCTCCAGTAGGTGGGTTGCCCACTGTTCAATCCTGGGGAGTGCAAAGCCACAGTCTCTCAAGTGGATAACAGTCTCCACTGGTTCTGGAGGGGGACTGGTGCCCAGAGTGCTTCATCCTGTGAAGGACAGAGGTAGTGGATGCATGACCCCACTGGTTCTGGAGGGGGACTGGTACCCAGAGTGCTTCATCCTGTGAAGGACAGAGGTAGTGGATGGATCTCTCCACTGGTTCTGGAGGGGGACTGGTGCCCAGAGTGCATCACTCACCCCGTGACGGACCCAGTTGCGTCAGTGCCCCTGCCGCTCATGGGCTAGCGGTGCTTGAGTTGGCAGTGCCCTGTTCAGCGGTGCTTAAGTTGGCTGTGCCCTGTTCAGCGGTGCTTGATTTGGCGGTGCCCTGTTCAGCGGTGCTTGAGTTGGCGGTGCCCTGTTCAGCGGTGCTTGATTTGGCGGTGCCCTGCTCAGCGGTGCTTGAGTTGGCGGTGCCCTGTTCAGCGGGGCCTGTGCTGGCGGTCCTTCATGGCCCAGCGGGGCTTGTGCTGGCGGTCCTTCATGGCCCAGCGGGGCTTGAGTTGGTGGTGCCCTATTCAGCAGTGCTTGATTTGGCGGTGCCCTGTTCAGCGGTGCTTGATTTGGCAGTGCCCTGTTCAGCGGTGCTTGAGTTGGCGGTGCCCTGTTCAGCGGGGCTTATGATGGTGGTCCTTTATGGCCCAGCGGGGCTTGTGCTGGTGGTCCTTCATGGCCCAGTGGGGCTTGAGTTGGCGGTGCCCTGTTCAGTGGTGCTTGATTTGGCGGCGCCCTGTTCAGCGGTGCTTGAGTTGGCGGTGCCCTGTTCAGCGGTGCTTGAGTTGGCGGTGCCCTGTTCAGCGGTGCTTGAGTTGGCGGTGCCCTGTTCAGCGGGGCTTGTGCTGGCGGTCCTTCATGGCCCAGCGGGGCTTGTGCTGGCGGTCCTTCATGGCCCAGCGGGGCTTGAGTTGGTGGTGCCCTGTTCAGCGGTGCTTGAGTTGGCGGTGCCCTGTTCAGCGGGGCTTGTGCTGGCAGTCCTTCATGGCCCAGCGGGGCTTGAGTTGGCGGTGTCCTGTTCAGCGGTGCCTGATTTGGCGGTGCCCTGTTCAGTGGTGCTTGAGTTGGTGGTGCCGTGTTCAGCAGGGCTTCTGCTAGCGGTCCTTCATGGCCCAGTGGGGCTTGTGCTGGCAGTGCCCTGTTTAGCGGTGCTTGAGTTGGCGGTGTCCTGTTCAGCGGTGCTTGAATTGGCGGTGCCCTGTTCAGCTGTGCTTGATTTGGCGGTGCCCTGTTCAGCGGTGCGTGAATTGGCAGTGCCCTGTTCAGCGGTGCTTGAGTTGGCGGTGCCCTGTTCAGCGGGGCTTGTGCTGGCGGTGCTTCATGGCCCAGCGGGGCTTGTGCTGGCGGTCCTTCATGGCCCAGCGGGGCTTGAGTTGGCGGTGCCCTGTTCAGTGGAGCTTGATTTGGCAGTGCCCTGTTCGGCGGTGCTTGAGTTGGCGGTGCCCTGTTCAGCGGTGCTTGAGTTGGCGGTGCCCTGTTCAGCGGTGCTTGAGTTGGCGGTGCCCTGTTCAGCAGGGCTTGTGCTGGCGGTCCTTCATGGCCCAGCAGGGCTTGTGCTGGCGGTCCTTCATGGCCCAGCGGTGTTTGAGTTGGCGGTGCCCTGTTCAGCGGTGCTTGAGTTGGCGGTACCTGTTCAGTGGGGCTTGTGCTGGCGGTCCTTCATGGCCCAGCGGGGCTTGAGTTGGCGGTGCCCTGTTCAGTGGTGCTTGATTTGGCGGTGCCCTGTTCAGCGGTGCTTGATTTGGCGGTGCCCTGTTCAGCGGTGCTTGAGTTGGTGGTGCCCTGTTCAGCGGGGCTTGTGCTGGCGGTCCTTCATGGCCCAGCGGGGCTTGAGTTGGCGGTGCCCTGTTCAGCGGTGCTTGATTTGGCGGTGCCCTGTTCAGCGGTGCTTGATTTGGCATTGCACTGTTCAGCGGTGCTTGAGTTGGCGGTGCCCTGTTCAGCAGGGCTTGTGCTGGTGGTCCTTCATGGCCCAGCGGGGCTTGTGCTGGTGGTCCTTCATGGCCCAGTGGGGCTTGAGTTGGCGGTGCCCTGTTCAGTGGTGCTTGATTTGGCGGCACCCTGTTCAGCGGTGCTTGAGTTGGCGGTGCCCTGTTCAGCGGTGCTTGAGTTGGCGGTGCCCTGTTCAGCGGGGCTTGTGCTGGTGGTCCTTCATGGCCCAGTGGGGCTTGTGCTGGCGGTCCTTCATGGCCCAGCGGGGCTTGAGTTGGCGGTGCCCTGTTCAGCGGTGCTTGAGTTGGCGGTGCCCTGTTCGGCGGTGCTTGTGCTGGCGGTCCTTCATGGCCCATCGTGGCTTGTGCTGGCGGTGGCCTCCTGGGCAGCTGGGCTGAGGTTGGTGGGGCCCTCCTGGGCAGCTGGGCTGGGGCTGGCGGGGCCTTCCTGGGCAGCTGGGCTGGGGATGGCGGGGCCCTCCTGGGCAGCTGGCGGGCCCTCCTGGGCAGCTGGGATGGGGCTGGCGGGGCCCTCCTGGGCAGCTGGGATGGGGCTGGCGGTGGCCTCCTGGGCAGCTGGGATGGGACTGGCGGTGGCCTCCTGGGCAGCGGGGATGATGTCGGTCTTCTCCGCCGTGCTGCTCTTCCCAGACTTGCCGGGTTTCTTGTGGTCTTTCCCCACCTTGGGAGGTGTAACAGCTGACTCCACAATCCCAACGGGACCCCTGGGAGTGGCTTTGGTGGCTGGAGTCCTCCCCCTCTCCCGCCGGGCACTGGCCAACTTCTGATGCTTCACAGGGGGGGACTGGCTGTGCTATCTCTCCGTGCCACACTGGCTGTCCTGGTGGCCCGTGCACTCCACATACCTGTGACTAAAGGCACCACTGGTCCCGGAGATGTTGTGGCTGAGGTGCTACTTCGGGACCTATGAGATGGACGGTGTGGGGGAGATGTGGTAAAAAGGTCAAGGCTGGACAGGAAAATTCTTTTGGACACACTGGGACGGATAGCTGGAGGGGGTTTGGGAGTGGAGGAAGAGGTGGTGGTAGTAGGAGGTGTACGTTTGGTGACTTTGCGTGCAGGTGCATGCGCTGGAGGCTGTCGTGAGGTGGATGGCTGTTGGGTGGGTGTGTGCCTGCGTTTTTGTATCTTCGGAGGGGGCGTCACAGACACACTGGGAGAGGACACAGGGGACATGAGAATGGTAGTGGGGTGTTGACTGCACGTGAGCGGGCTGTGCTAGTGGGTGTGCTGGTGAGGGACATAGTGGCTGTAGAGGTAGTGCATGTAGGTGTGTGTGTAGACGAGACTGGGAGGGAGGAGGGAGATGACGAGGAGGGGGACACAGTGGAGGCAGTGGATGTTGGTGTGTCTGCATGTGTGTGATGCTTGTGTGAGTGCCTGTGGGATGTGTGGTGCTTATGTTTGCCTGAGCTTCCCTTGTGTGGTGAGGTGTGTGCAGGCTGGTCTGATGGTGTGCTTGGGATAGGCAGAGGTACAGGGGATTGGGTCTGGGTGGAGAAAGTTGGAGGGGGGAGGCTAGACACAGGGACAATGGCTGCCATCAGTGCTGAGGCCAGAGTTTGAAAAGCTCGGTGAAGGGCCGCCTGACCAGAGTGAATGCCCTCCAGGAATGCATTAGTTTGTTGCAACTGCCTTTCTACACCCTGGATGGCATTCAAAATGATAGACTGCCCAACAGTGAGTGACCTGAGGAGGTCAATGGCGTCCTCACTGAGGGCAGCAGGGGTGACTGGGGCAGGGCCTGAGGTGCCTGGGGCGAAGGTGATGCCCACCCTCCTGGGTGAGCGGGCACGGGGCTAAGGCTGAGAGGCTGCTGGGAGGGCGGTGCTGGTAGGGGGGGTGGCGGCTGTACCTGTAGATGCGGGGGGCACAGATGTTGCCGCCACCACAAGGGAGCTCCCATCAGAGGACGAGTCTGTGTCGCTGGTCTCAACTCCTGTCCCCGCTGTGGAGCTCCCATCGCCCTCTGTCCCACTGGTGAATTCAGAGTCCATAGTGTGGCCATCCATGGCCATGTGGGATGCAGCTCCCTCGTGCTCCGGTGCCACTGCTCCTCCGCCTGATGATGCTAATGCACACAAGAACAGGTAGACCACAAAAAGGGGGGGAGACAGAATAAAGACATGTTGAGTGCATAGATTACCGCTACCGTTGGCGGACAAGACAGACACAGAAGCCCCCTGCACAACGCCGCGCTCTTGGGCTCTACAGTGCAATTCCTGGGAAATGGCCTACAAGTCTATGGACGACTTCTGCACACATAGATGACACAGGGGCATGAATAGCTGTACTTGGCACTCTACAGAGGTGGGATGGGGTGCCACAGGGCCATGCCTTAAGGAGGGGCCTAGCCTATGGAACTCGCCCTGGCCTAGGAAAACACACAGCCCTCCTCCCCCACACAGACAACTCCACTGCGCGCAAAGTCAGCTGAATGAGAGTGTACTCACCCCCTTGTGTCTGCTGTGATGCCCTCAAGCGCCCCTCCAACTCCAGGTAGGCCACCGCCAGGATCCTGAACATCAGGGGGGTCATGGTTCGACGGGCACCCCTCCCACGTTGGGAGGCCATCCCCAGCTGAGCCTCCTCCGTCTTCTTGCTCCAGCGGCGAATGTCCTCCCATCTTTTCCGGCAGTGGGTGCTCCGTCTGTGGTAGACCCTCAGGGTCCGGACGTCCTTGGCGATGGCACGCCAAATATCTTTCTTCTGGTGGGCGCTGACCTACATGAAATGTACAGGGGAAGAAGAGAAGTCATTACCAACTGCACCATCAAAGTGAGTGGCCCCCATCCCTACCCTTGCCATGTGGCACATGCACCCACCGTCTTTCATGCACGCAGCACTCTCCCCCTTCCTTCTTACATCCAGCCCTCTCCACACAGGCATAGCCCATACAACATGCTCCCTGTGTACTTACCTGTTTGTCTGGAGGACCGTAGAGTAGCGTGTACTGGGGGAGGACCCCATCAAAGAGCTTCTCCAACTCCTCCGATGTGAAGGCTGGGGCCCTTTCCCCAGACGCACAAGCCATTGTCTCTTCCAGACTGAGGTCAGAGCAGCACTTGCAGTGTAGGTCCTCTCCTGTCGAAGATCAGGTATCGAGTGATTGAACAGATAGAAAATGGCGGTCACGTCCGCGGCGGTGCATACCATCACTGCCGGCGTACATCGTCATTGGCTCCTGGGACCCATAGGGTCCAATGTTAACCAATGCAGCATTGCGCGCGGTCTCCGACCGCCTACCGCGACAGTGTACAACGCCAGCGCACTTACCTCACATCCCATTGTCCCACTTTAGAGGTCAGGCAGCGGCCATTTCAGGGGCCCACATGGCCTCATTTTATACTGCGTCACACATACCTAGGCATAGTCTCAACACACATACAGGCCACCTTTTGTGTATGATTGGTGTTCTGTGAAAACTGTGGGTACGTACCTCTGAGTTGTTTGACTCTGTGGTCGCTGTTGTCCTTCATAGGCACCATCCGCTGGGACATGTGAGGAGATGGCGGCATCCTCCGGTGTCCCGACCGTTGGTGGACCTGTCGACAATGGAGGAGCAACATTTGATAATCACCTACAGGTTTGACCGTGCCACAATCCAGGAACTGTGTACCCAGTTGGAGCCAGACCTGATGTCAGCAATCCGCCATCCCACAGGAATCCCCCCTCAAGTGCAGGTGCTGTCAGTGCTCCATTTCCTTGCAAGTGGGTCTTTTCAATCAACTGTGGCCATGGCATCAGGGATGTCCCAGCCTATGTTTTCCACCGTATTGGCCAGAGTGTTGTCTGCCCTTCTGAAACAAATGCAGAGCTACATCGTTTTCCCTCAGGTGGAGGATTTGCCTACAGTGAAAGGTGATTTCTATGCCCTGGGACATATCCCCAACATCATAGGTGCATAGGTGCCATTGATGGGACCCATGTGGCTTTGGTCCCCCCCCCACAGGAGTGAACAGGTGGACAGAAACCGGAAGAGTTATCATTCTATGAATGTACAGATGGTATGTTTGGCAGACCAGTACATCTCCCATGTGAATGCCATGTTCCCTGGCTCAGTGTATGACGCCTACATCCTGCGGAATTGCAGCATCCCTTATGTGATGGGTCAACTCCAGAGGCACCGTGTGTGGCTATTAGTTGAGCCCCTGGAAGCAAGACAGTGGGAATGGTTGTCTGGGGTTATCCCTACAGGTTAGTGTGTGTCTAACAGTTGCCCTCGCCATTTTTAGGTGACTCTGGGTACCCCAACCTGTCATGGCTACTGACCCCAGTGAGGAATCCCAGGAGCAGGGCAGAGGAACGCTACAATGAGGCCCATGGGCGAACTAGGAGGGTGATCGAGCGGACCTTCGGCCTCCTGAAGGCCAGGTTCAGGTGCCTGCATATGACAGGTGGATCCCTATTCTACTCACCAAAGAAGGTGTGCCAGATCATCCTGGCCTGCTGTATGCTTCACAACTTGGCATTGCAACGACATGTGCCTTTTCTGCAGGAGGATGGTCCAGATGGTGGTGTTGTGGCAGCTGTGGAGCCTGTGGACAGTGATGAGGATGAAGCAGAGGAAGAAGACATGCAGAACAGGGACTCAGTGATCCAGCAATATTTCCAGTGAAACCAAGGTGAGAATACATTCCTGCCTACTACATGTACTTTTACACTACTACCTCTATCCTGTCTGTCGTTTTCACCCAGTGTATGGTCACTGAGTTGTCACTTTCCCTTACGGTTTCACAGATGTGGGTCCCAACATGTGTCATCTGCTTAGATTCCTCATGGACTAGAGCTGTGTGACATAGGTATGTTGACATTGCTATTTCAAGAACATTTTGTCACTGTAATTGCAAATACACTATTTCGAAATCACAGACAGACTCCAGATAATTTTGTGCTTTAGGTGTGTTTATTTAAATGCAAAATATTGGAGGGAAAGTTAAATGGTGAGGGGTGATGGCGGAGGAGTGTCCATGGCAGAGTTCAGTCTATTAGTCTCACAGGTGCATTGCCCATATGGGCATAGGAAGTGGAGCTGGGGCAGTTTAATCATGGACAGGGTGACAAAGTGGGACAGTGGGATGACAATCAGGGTGGTCTCATTTCTTGGCGGTGGTCTTGGCATCGTGCTCAGTCTTGTTCCTGGATCTCAGGGACCGTTTTGTGGGGTGGTTCTCCCTCTGCAGGGGGTGGGGTGCTGGTGTGGTGGTCCTGTGGCGGGGCGTCCTGTCCACTAGCACCGGCAGAGGTGGTGGGCAGTTCATCGTCCATGCTAGTGTCAGGGGCCCCTTGTAGTGCCACAGTGTCCCTCTTGGTGTTGAGTACTTCCTTTAGCACCCCTACGATAGTGCCCAGGGTGGAGCTGATGGTTCTGAGTTCCTCCCTGAAGCCCATATACTGTTCCTCCTACATGCGCTGGGTCTCCTGAAACTTGGCCAGTACGTTGCCATCGTCTCCTGGGAGTGGTGGTATGCTCCTATGATGGAGGAGAGGGCCCCGTGGAGAGTGGGTTCCCTTGGCCTGTCCGCCCTCTATCGCACGGCAGCCCTCCCAGTTCCCCTGTGTTCCTGGGCCTCCATCCCCTGGACCGTGTGCCCACTGCCACTGCCCCCAGGTTCCTGTTGTTGTTGGGGTGGTGGGTTATCCTGGGTTCCCTGTAGTGGTGGACACACAGCTGATTGACGTGTCCTGGGGATGGAGGTATGGGCCCGCTGGGTGGGTGCTGTGCTGGTGTTTCCAGAGGGGGGAAGGTCTGTGGTGGCCTATGCCTGTGTAAGGGGAACCGACTGTCCCGAGGCCCCCGATGGGCCGACTGGTCATCTAGATCCAGTTGGACAGAGGTGCTGTCATCACTGTGGGCCTCTTCTGTGGGTGGAGTGGACATGTCTGGACCCTCCTGTCTGGTGACGTTGGGTAGGGGTCCTGCAGGGGTGGAAAGGCATCATTATTGCATCTGTGTGTGGCATGGTGTGCAATGGGTGGGTGACCGTGTACCCCACTGCTGGCATTCCTGTGTGGGACCTTTTGTGATGATGGTTTAGGGGGATGTAAGGCTATGTGCAGTGTGCATGCTTTGGTGATGGGTGTCCATGCTTTGTTGTTGCATGCAGGGCTTGGTGTTGGGATGGCTGGTTTGTGATATTGGTACATTTGTGAGGAGTTGGAGAGATAGGGGTGAGGGCGAGGGTGGGGGTATGTAATAGCATGCAGGTAGGGTGGGGGATGTAATAGTTAAGATTTGACTTACCAGAGTCCATTCCACCACCTACTCCTGCGAGGTCCTCAGGATGCAGAATCGCGAAGACCTGCTCCTCCCATGTTGTTAGTTGTGGGTGAGAAGGGGGGGTCCGCCGCCAGTCCGCTGAACCGCAAGGTGGTGTCTTGAGACCACGGAACGCACCTTCCCCCGTAGGTCGTTCCACCTTTTCCTGATGTCCTCCCGATTTCTTGGGTGCTATCCCACTGCGTTGACCCTGTCCACTATTCTTCGCCATAGCTCCATCTTCCTTGCAATTGAGGTGTGCTGCACCTGTGATCCAAATAGCTGTGGCTCTACCCGGACGATTTCCTCCACCATGACCCTAAGCTCCTCCTCTGAGAACCTGGGGTGTCTTTGCCGTGCCATGGGGTGGTGTAGGTGAAGTGTGGGGTGGTGTATGTGGTGATAAGTGTGGTGATATGTAGTGGTGTGTTGTGTGAGGTGCGTGGAAGTTGTGGGGTGATGGTGTTATGTGCCTGTGGATGCTGTTGTACATGCTGGTGATGTCTCTCTCTGTGCTTCGTTCTCAATTTTTATCGTAGGGGTTTGTGGGTGATGTGGGTGTGTGTTTTATATTGTATTGGGTGTGTGGGAGTGGTGTGTGTATGTGTCTCAGGTGTGTGTATTTCAAATTGTCCAATGTGGCTGTGTTTTGTAAATGTGTGTGTATTTTGAGCGCAGCGGTGTGTACTGCCAATGGAATACCGCGGTTGAAAGACCGCTGCATGGATTCGTGTGTTGTGATAGTGTGGGCGTATTTCTGTTGGCGTGACGGTGGAGGTTTTGTTTTCGCCAGTTTATCACTGACCTTTGGTGTGGTGGACTTGTGTGGGTGTCTGAATTTTGGCGGGTTACGAGATGTGGGTCATAATAGCTGTGGCGGATTTCCGCAGCCGCGGCGGTGTGTTAGCGGTCTTCTGCACGGCAGTAAGCGGCTTTTACCGCCAATGTAGCAATGACCCCCTATATTTGTTCTTTTGTGCTGTGTTGGGCCGATTACATGGTGTGTGATCATGTGGGCATGAACTATGCTGTCATCAAGTGCAAGCCTGGCATTCACCTTTCACATAGGCTAATCAGTCACCTTGTATGACCTGTATGTAGCTGTAGATGTGTTTCATCATTGCAGGCCACATTGCCTGTGCTACAGCACTGACATATGTTTGTGTCATACCACCAGATACATGGCCATCAGATTATGAAATGCTTGTGATCATTGTCTGCAGTAATGCCCTCTGCCTGAATCTTGGACTGTGTGATGTTGGATTTCCTTGGTTTGGTATGTGATAAGGCTCAAGCTGGTGACACCATACACTTTTCTGTTTGCCTATTCTACAGGACAATGTATGTGGCCTGGGGGGCTGTACCTTCGGGACATCTACCTTGACACAATATAAATCAGCCATGCTTGGTTCAGACAATCCAGACATATAAACAGCCTATTAGCTGTACAGTGAAATAAAATGTTTGGTGCAACCAGATATGTGTAGCAATGTGTTAGTGTGTGTTGCTAGTAATACTTAGCAGGGCACTGTGCCTGTTATATAGCACTCCTTGCATTAGTACCTTGTGTGTTCCTCATTTACTTCACATGGCCTTACATCTCTACATAGCACAATGTGGAGCAAAAGAAATCAGGCAATGACTTTGTGATAGATGGATGTATTGTAAAATAGTGCTATAAAAACGATTTGGTGCATGGTTGGAAAACCATTGGAGTAGATGCCACACAATTGTCAGTCCAATTTCCAGTGTACTCCTCCCATAGGAAACGGAAGGCGGCTGAAGAACAGTCAACAGAGTGAATATGTGGCACACAAAGGAGTTCATTTAGGTAGAGGTCGCTTGCTGGCAGTGGTGGGTGTCTTGCCTTCTGTACTTGCTGAATTCTTTGCTGGATATCCCCGCTTGTGCAGGGGTGATCTGCTGCTCTAGATGCAGGGGTGTCTGTGGCGGGTTCTTCCTCAGACAGGCCCTTTCGTCCAGTGACTGGCCTCCATGAAGGGCCTGGTGTTGCTGTTTCAAAGGAAGTGATAGATTGTTGGTGGCAATTCCTGATCAGGGTACTGTTAATGTCACTCAACAGCCCTGTTAGGGAGTCCAGGTTGGTAATGGTGGCCTCCCACTGTTAAGGCATATCCCTAAGGATGTCCCGCTGCAGCTGCTTGATCTGTAGGAGTTATGCACTCCTGATAGACCCCTAGGACATGGCTGACGGTATACTGGCAGTTGATTGTGATTTGGGCAGACCCAGGAGTTTGTTTGAGTAATCATGTGGTCAGTGCTTTTTAAATGTCTCTGCTGCCAATACCATTTTGGTGATGTATCTTGAGACCTTGGTGATAATTTTTGTTGCACACTAGGTGAGCTGCCCTTGCTGTCCTCAATGGTTTCATCTTGGCTTAGTAGTTCAAGATGGAGGTAGGTGGTCCGGCACATCTCTGAGTTGAGCATGATCTGTAATCTGTATATTGGTCTCTCGCAGGTGAGTAAGCATTATTTGAGAGTGAGTGTAGGAAGGTAGCCTCTTTCTAGCCTTGTTACCCCCACTTTTGGCCTGTTTGTGAGTATATGTCAGAGTGTTTATACTGTCTCACTGGGATCTTGCTAGCCAGGGCACAGTGCTCATAATGAAAACCCTATGTTGTCGGTATGTTTGATATGTGTCACTGGGATCCTGCTAGCCAGGACCTCAGTGCTCATAGGTTTGTGGCCTATATGTGTTCCCTGTGTGGTGCCTAACTGTATCACTGAGGCTCTCCTAACCAGAACCTCAGTGTTTATGCTCTCTCTGCTTCTAAAATTGTCACTGCAGGGTAGTGACTAATTTTACCAATTCTGATTGGCACACTGGAACACCCTTATAGTTCCCTAGTATATGAGACCTAGATACCCAGGGTATTGGGGTTCCAGGAGATCCCTATGGGCTGCAGCATTTCTTTTGCCACCCACAGGGAGCTCAGACAAGTCTTACACAGGACTGCCACTGCAGACTGAGTGAAATAATGTCCACATTATTTCACAGCCATTTTACACTGCACTTAAGTAACTTATAAGTCACCTATATGTCTAACCCTCACTTGGTGAAGGTTTGGTGCAAAGTTACTTAGTGTGTGGGCACCCTGGCACTAGCCAAGGTGCCCCCACATTGTTCAGGGCAAATTCCCCGGACTTTTTGAGTGCGGGGACACCATTATATGTGTGCACTACATATAGGTTAATACCTATATGTAGCGTCACCATGGTAACTTCGAACATGGCCATGTAACATGTCTAGGATCATGAAATTTTCACCCCAATACCATTCTGGTATTGGGGGAACAATTCCATGCATCCCCAGGTCTCCAGCAGAGAGCCCAGGTGCTGCCAAACTAACTTTCCGGGGTCTCCACTACAGCTACTGCTGCTGCCAACCCCTCAGACAGGATTCTGCCCCCCTGGGGCCTGGGCAGCCTGGTCCCAGGAAGGCAGAACAAAGGATTTCCTCTGAGAGAGGGTGTTACACCCTCTCCCTTTGGAAATAGATGTGAAGGGCCTGGGAGGAGTAGGCTCCCCTGGCCTCTGGAAATGCTTTGAAGGGCACATATGGTGCCCTCAGTGCATAAGCCAGTCTACACTGGTCCTGTCCCCCCTGGACACTTGCGTGACTCTCGGACTTGGTCCCCTTCCTTTACAGGTCCTCAGGTCCAGGAATCTGTCTTCAATGTTTTGCAGTCAGTTGTTGTCCTTGCAGAATCCCCTATCTCGACTTTACTGTCTTTCTGGGGTAGTAGGGTAACTTTACTCCTACTTTTCAGGGTCTAAGGGGGTGGGGTATCTTGGACACCCTTAGTGTTTTCTTACACTCCCAGCGACCCTCTACATACTACACTAGGTCTGGGGTCCATTTGTGGATCGCATTCCACTTTTGGAGTATATGGTTTGTGTTGCCCCTAGGCCTATTTCTCCCTATTGCATTATATTGTGTTCTACATTGTTTGCACTACTTTTCTAACTGTTACTTACCTGATTTTGGTTTGTGTGCATATAATTTGTGTAAATTACTTACCTCCTAAGGGAGTATATCCTCTGAGATACGTTTGGCATATTGTCACTAAAATAAAGTACCTTTATTTTTAGTAACTCTGAGTATTGTGTTTTCTCATGATATAGTGCTATATGATATAAATGGTATAGTAGGAGCTTTGCATGTCTCCTAGTTCAGCCTAAGCTGCTCTGCTATAGCTACCTCTGTCAGCCTAAGCTGCTAGAACACCTCTATTCTACTAATAAGGGATAACTGGACCTGGCACAAGGTGTAAGTACCACAAGTTACCCACTATAAGCCAGGCCAGCCTCCTACAATGAGTAGCCAGGGGGTTTTCGACAGATGACCACTGTTCTGTTATCTGGAGTCACTTGAACAGTACCTCCTGGGAATTGGAACTAGAGGTCATTCCTTCTAGTTCCCAAAACCTGACAAATGCTTTCCTGCCAGGTGAGTAGATGTCAATTGAGAGTTCATAAATATATGGCTTTGTGCAATTGAAAATTGTTTTTGTGGTTGGTGTTAGTGACAAAGGGCCTTCTGGGCTTTGCATTCAGGTCACTCCCTCTATTTCCCAACACTAGACAAATGTTTTCCTCTCAGGTAAGTACACTTTATTTGAGAGTTCACTAACAGATGCACTGAGGCAAGTGCACACTGTGCTGGTGATTGAGGTCACAGGGACAGGCCCTCCTGCGTTTTGAAGTCATGGTACTCCCAGTATTACACAGAGTTGAAAAAAGTTATCCTCCCAAGTTAGTACACTTCCATTGCATGTTAACAAACAGGGATATTGGGAGAAGTGAACACTGGCCTTGTGTTTGGATCTGGAGAGACAGAACCTCCTGGCCTTGGCAGTCATGTCACTCCCTCTACTTTATACACTTAATAAATGTCATCCCCCCAGGGGAGTACACTTCATGTCTGCTTTTCTAAGCATGAGTCTTTGGAAAAGAGGTCACTGGACTGGTGGTTGGAGTGACAGTAAGAGAGTCTCCTGGGAGTTGCAGTCATGTAACTCCATGTAGTACATACACTTTACAAATGGTTTCTTCCCAGGTAAGTACACATTAATGGACACAGGGGTCTTTTGAGGAAAGTACACTGGGCTGGTGGTTGGAGTTACTGAAACAGGGCCTGCCGGGAGTTGCAGTCCTGTCACTCTTCCTACTCCCAAATAAATGACAACTATTATCCCCCCAGGTGAGTAACCTTTATTTGGGAATTGACAAACAGTGGTATTTGGAGAAGAGAACACTGTGCTGGTTTTTGGAGTTACAGATACAGGGTCTGCTGGTTCCCTCAGCCATGTCATTCTCTCTAGTACACACACTTGACCAATGTTCTTCCCCTAGTGAGCACACTTCAATTGAGAGTTCACTAACAGATGTATTTGGGCAAGTGGCCGCTGGTCTGCTGCTTGGAGTTACAGAAACAGGGACTGCTGGGAGTTACGCTCATGTCAATTCCTGTACTACAGACACCATACAAATGTTATCCTCCCAGGTGAGTACCCTTCAATTGGGAGTTACCAGACAAAGGTATTTGGAGGAGGAAACACTGTGCTGGTGGTTTGATTGACAGTAGAACTGCCTCTTGGCCTTAGCATTCATGTCAGTCCCTGCACTACACACTATACAATTGTTATACTCCCAGGTGGGTACACTTCAATTGAGAGATGAGACAAAGGGGTCTTTTGAGGAGAGAACACTGGTCTGGTATTTAGAGTTAGAGGAGCAGTGCCTCCTGATAGTTGCAGTTCTGTCTCTCTCACTACTCCCCAGTTCTTGACAAATGTCATACCCCCAGATGAGTAAACTTCATTTGGGAATTGAGAGTGATCATTGGAGAAGAGAACACTGTGCTGTTGTTTAGAGTTGATATTTGCAGTCTAGTCCCTCTGTCTAGTACACACACTTTACCAATGTTCCCCCCCCCCGGTGAATACACTTCTAATGAGAGTTCACTACTGTGTGTATTTGGGCAAGTGACCACTGTGCTGGTGGTTGGAGTTAGAGAAACAGGGCCTGCTGGGTTTTGCAGTCACATCTCTCCCTCTACTTCCCAACGCTCAACAAATGGTATCTTTCCAGGTGAGAAAAAATTCTTTGTGAGGTTACAAACCTAGGTATTTGGAGAAGGACACACTATGCTGTTGTTTGGAGTTACAGAAACTGGGCCTGCTGGGAGTTGCAGTCATGTCGCTCATCTTAGTACACACACTATACATTTGTTATCTTACCAGGTGAGTACACTTCATGTGTGAGCTCACAAATGTGGGTCTTTGGCAAAGTGGACACAGGGCTGGCTGATTGGAATAACAGCAACAGTGCCTCCTTGCCTTAGCAGTCATATCAGTCCCTGTACTACACAGGCAATTCAAATGTTAGCCTCCTAGGTGAGTACACACTACAAAAAAATAATGAAGGGGTCCTGCTTCCAGAAAGCAGAGTTTTCATTTGTTTCCCTGTACACAAATATACATGCAGGGAAACAGATGAAAAGATTGCTCACACAAGCAGGGAGCTGCTTTAAATAGCAGCTCCCTGCTTGGGGGAGCAATGCCGACTACCGCAGGATGTGGGGAACTGGCTAGGACCGCTGGGGCTCAAGGCTCCCGCCGGTCCTGTCACTTTCTCTCTCAGTCTTGAATGTTGTAGTTATGTATTGACAGGGCATGGGAAAGAGTTACCTTTGGCCTAGTATTTAAAGTCTCAAACTCCTATGCCAAGTGTTGAGAGTTCCAGTTCAGATGTGTCAGTGGTCATTTCCCCCATATAATTTATTTTTAACTTAAAATAGTTAGGGTACATATCGATAGTTGATATCACTCTTTTTACTCCATAAACACATTTAATTTTTTCAATTTGTCCGGAAGTCTATCATTCATCATAGCTTAAAAAACCTCTCTCTCATCCTCAGTCTCTCTCTTTCTCTCTCTATTTCTGTTTCTCAATCCCTTTCTCTAATTCTCTTTCTGTGTTTCAATATTTCACTTACTTTTACTCTCTTCGTCTGTTCTAGCTCATAGTGGGTGATTGCAGCACATTTATACATAAATGTATACATATACATATATGAAATTTCTATATCTAGGGGCACAGGTTCTCCAGGGATCCAGATGAAAATCAAAGCCCAAATTGGCTGGCCACAAGCTTACACAAATATTAATGTGGACGTTACAAAATCCAAAGAAATTCACTGAAAAAACAAAGATTATAGGGACCATAGTTAGGTTGATATTTTACCCATCCAAAACCATGGACGTTCATCAGTTATAATTGTACTTATAGGTATACTTATCTGAAGAAACTATACCTCATGACAGAAAGTAATTTTGTGCAATGAGTTATAGGGCCTCATTACAAGTTTGGCAGTCAGCCACACTTTAATTGAGAGATGCCAAACAGGGGTGTTTGGACAAGTGAACACTGGTCTGGTATTTGGAGCTAGGGAAGCAGTGCCTCCTGGGAGTTGCAGTCAGGTTATGCGGGCTACTTCAGACACTTAACAAATAGTATCCTCCCAGGTGAGTAAACTTCAAAAGGAAGTTGCCAAACAGGGGTCTTTGCACAAGTGTACCCTGGTCTGGTGTTTGGAGTTAGAGACACAAGGCCTCCTGGGAGTTGCAGTCATTCTCTCTACTACACACAATATACACATGGCATCCTCCCAGGTGAGTAAACTTCAATTGAGAGATGACAAACAGGGGAGGATACCATTTGCTAAGTGTTGGGAAGTAGAGGGAGTGACATAACTGCAAAGCCCAATGGGCCCTGTTACTGTAACTCCAACCACCAGCACACTGGACACTTGTCCAAATGTCCGTGTTTGTCAACGCTCAAATGGAGAATACTCACCGGGGAGTGATCAAATACAGATCATGCCCAAATCAGAGATGTATCTGTCAACATATCTCCATCTTGACTTGCTAACCCAAGATGAAATATTTCAGGACATGAATGACACCTTACCCAATGTGTATAATATGTTTTCTTAAGGCCTCAAGATGCCTCCCAAGATTGGTTTTGGCAGCAGACATATTCACACTGCACCGCGCACACGATGACTCCAGTCACATATACAACAAAGTCGTGGGTTTGCCTGCATCACACTCAACTAGGCCTCCAAATGGGCAAAGCCATATGTTGCCTAATCACTGTTTTGCCTGCACTGGTGACAAGATGTAATTTTCAGGCCATCCTCCCAAATGCTAATGATCTGCACAGTTCAACAGCTGCTTGAGTCAAAATGAATTGCCATGCTTCACACATTCCATGTCAATACACCCAAAATCATGGTTACTTGCCACAATAGAATTAACGGCAACTTAACTTTGAAGAAGGTCTCTGCTTAATGCAACTTTAAACCATTGGAGGTAGATGTCACAATAAACCATGTAACATTGTACATTAACAGGTCGAGTTGCCACTGGGCACACAGAGGCCACAGAACAGACTGCCACTACCCCCCCGAATGAAATCCTCAGTGAAGAAGATAATCCTATATGTCTGGATGTGAAAGATGTTTCTGGCCCATCTGGGAAACCTGGTCAGACGGCAACAGTGAGTCTCACTGTGCCCACATCAACACCTCCCAGCCTGGTTGCCTCAACATCACAGGCAACCATTCGCCCCCAACCTGTGACATGAGCATATTGTCTACCATCACATGCCTCCCCGCCCAGTCTTGGATCCTGAGTTGCAATGCAACATTTTCAACAATAAGTGCCCAGGAACAAGTTGGAGAGGGCACCCTGTGGCAAGGACACAGGCCCATGGGGGGAGATCACGTGGGAGGGATGCTGTGGCCTAGTGGGGTGCGGTCAGTGGGGCTTCTGTCAGCCAGGATACCATCAGGCACATCTTGAGGCTCAATCAGGAGTACCAAGTTGTGATGGGCCAGGTGTTGACTGAACTCTGGGAAATCAAGCATCTACAGAGCAATATTTGTGGAGACATGTGGGAACAGATGGAGGTCCATGACCAACATGACCTCATTAACAGGGGTACTGAAGGACATTCACACCACCCCGAGAAGGGCTTTTCAACATCAGTCTAGCCCTTCCTTTGAATCATCAAAATCATACACATCAACATCTGTGCCAGCCAGAGGAAGAACCAGCCCCAGACACCCCTGCCTCTGTAGCAGCAGATCTCCCCCCATGCAAGCGGGGACATCCAGCAAATAATCCAGGAGGTGCAGATGGCAAGACACCCACCACTGTCAGCAAGTGACGTCTTTCTAAAGGACCTCCTTTATGTGCCACACATTCACTCTGTTGACTGATTCTCAACCATCTACCAGTTCAAATGTGAGGAGTACTCTAGACTTTGGACTCCCAATGGCGTGGCATATACTCCAATGATTTCATTCAACATGACTGACCCCTTCACTTTACATTTTTGTTTCTTGCTTTCCAAAATGTATTTTCTGCATTAGCATTGCATTGAATTCACCCACCACAAACTTATTGGCTGCTTGCTTAATGTGAACATTTAGCTATGTAGAGATATGGGACCATGTGGACCATACAATGAAAATACAAACTACTTGGGCAAGCAGAGCTATGTAATAGGTACACAGTGTCCCACTTAGGAGTACAACCATTACACACCAACACATTAGTACAGCTGTCTAGTCAAACCAAAAATGTTATTACAGTGTTCAGACATAGGCTGACAATATGTCTGGACTTTTGGAAACAAGAAAAAGTAACTCATACTGAGTTAATGAACATATTTCAAGGTACAGGCCCCCAGACAATAGAAGGAAGGGATTTCTCAAATATTTTCCTGTGGAATAAACAAACATTAAAGTGGTTGATGTCAGCAGCTTGAGCCTTATAACATACCACACCAAACTAATCAAACATCACATAATGCAAGAGAGATGGCAATACAAACGCCCCTTATCACAGGGATACCATAATCCAATTTCCATGAATCTGGTATTATGACATAAACATATGCCAGTGTTGTAGCACAGGCACTGTGGCCTGCAATGATGAAACACATCTACAACTACACACAGGTCATACTAAAAAGTGTTTAGCCAGTGTGAAAGAAAAATGGCTCGGTCAAATCTAGGACTACATATTTTCAGAACACACAATGACCCACATAATGCATCAGACTCACCACAAGACACAAAACAAGTGCAATGTTCACATTGCACTTCTGGACCTCCACCCAAACACTATGCAAACTGTTTTGGAACAGGTCTCATAGATCCAAACTCTGGGACCTGTATTACCTGGAACAATCCATGCCCACTTTGTTTGAACAAATCAGATACCTGCCAATGTCACAACTCCGAAATACCCACATGTAGATGCCATGGTGAAGGTACCTGTACAAAGAACAAAACAAGGAGTATAGGATTGAAAGGATACCTATGACACAAATCACAAAGTAAGCAACTGGAAAACAAAGTACATTGAAAGGAAACTGACACACAAAAAGCAATATCATCAAGGTGGGGATGTGTCAAAAGCTAACTTATCAAGCAGCCTATGGCTGAATATTGCAGATATCAGATCCCTGTCTGTTTCTAAAACAATAAACTCCACACTTTCTCCAACTACAGTTCCTTGAACAGTCACAACCGTTATATCATATGTCATACTTACACTCATGAAAAGTAGTTGATGATGAGATCAGCTCCTTCCTCTTCACCACAAAGGAATCAGAGCCCCAGAAAAATAACTTATGCCAGTTTTTTCGATTATGACACATTTACCAAGCAAGTATGATGTGTTCTTTTTTAACATTACAGCCGGCTGAACTGCTTAATATTCAACTGTACTTTCCATTGGTCACTGTGCTTCTGAAGACTTCTTTCTAAACATGCCCATTTACTAGGTCTTATATTTGTCTTTTGTGATTTCTCTAGAATAAAGTATCTATAAGGTGTTGTATATCCTTCTGCTGGTGTTTTTCTCCTAGTGTGTGACTACAAAGGACTAGAAGATTGTTACCCCCCAAGTTTATGGTAAGGGGCCCTTTTAAGTAATTTAGGGAATTAAATTTTGCATTGATGCTAGGCCCTTGTGTAACATCTAAGATAGATTAAGTGTACTGTTGAATCCTAAGACATCTAGCGGTCATAGTTACTATATTGCCCTAACTCCTGTGAACGCTTGTTTTTTAAGCACTTCTTTACACTATCATTTGTTGTGGTTTGTAGTGACTACCACTCTGCACGTTCACATGTGTGTACTCTGACTACTCTAGAACACCCTGAGGGAGGCAATTTTATGCCCTCAAAGGTCAAGGGACTCCCCCTTCCTATGGGTACATGGGTACATGTTGTTGCTCACTCAGGTAGGATTTGAGAAATATCCCAACTAGGTATGACTTCACCCAGTCAACTAGGGATCCTGAGCCCTGAGGAATGCCCTAGACTGTATATGGCTCAGAGTCAGAACACAAACATGTTGGAATCCACAGAAGGCTAGAGTAATTATGCTCTTTATATTGTCATGGTGTTTATAACCATGCACATGGACACCACTAATAAAAGTGAAACACATTGGTAGTCCCAGAGGTATTTTTAATCTGACCTGGATGCCTTGCCTTGTCCAGTAGCTTTTATATAAGGACTCCTTCTCGTGCAGGTTCACCAAGAGGTTGAGTCCGCATAGGAAGTACTGCCCTACCAGGGTGCAGAGAGAAGGTCAATGATGAAGCATGACATGAAAAGTGTGTGAGACCACGTATTCCATAAGGAAAATTCCCCCTTGGAGAACCTAGCACTCCTGAATCTCACAAAAATAAAATACAACAGAGAAGGTGTTTTGATCTTTTTTGTCTGCTCCACCACACCTATTGTGATAATTGATTTTTTAAGGGAGGATGTGTGGTGTTGAGATACCGCCCTCTATCTCTCCCTTTGTGGGCTACGTAACTACACAAGGGTCACATGTGACCTCCATGGTTGTCAACTCATGTGTCCACAACATAGATTTGGACAAAACTCAAGGATGTGCTATGTAATTGCACCACAAAATGTGACTGTATATTCCAACCACAAAAAAGTCCATCAGTGATGGTGGGCCATGCACTGCATCACATGCCCTCTGTGCCCTGCAACCCACAAAACTGGTGGTGGGTGTATGGGAGGACCTACATGACAAGACAGAATAAGGATGTTTGTGATGCTGCAACACATATACATATATACATACATCATTTCAGGCCGCCAAAATGGCAGATGCCTGAACTAGTCTACTGGACATTATTAAACGCCTGTGACTGCCGGCGGAAGTCGTCAGGGCAATTGGCAGCTTCAACCATGGGAGACAGTGCCATAGGCTAATGTTGTTGCTTGTGGTGGTTGCGGCCCAATGGCTGTGTCTGCCGGTGGTGACGACCACGTAGGTGGCAGATGTGACCACCATGTTGTGCACATTCACTCACTTGACTCCTGGCACTGCTGCCAGGAATACCTCCACTACCTAAGCTCCTGTGTGCCGCCTCTGGTAGCAATCATGCAGCTTCCAGCAGGTGATAGGGCCCCTCCCTTCTCTCCAGAGTTGCTGGAGAGGCTTGTTGATGTGGTCCTACCTCTGTATGGACAGCTCTATGGCTCACCAGAGGAGCAGGTAAGAATCTCATTGGCACAATTGATCCTGTTCTACCCTATCCAATCCCTCCTCCCAGGCTACAATGTGCCCCTGTGTGCAAGTAGACATCTTGTGTGTCTTTTGTTGCAGTCTGTGTCGCACCAATGGAATGTGCATTGTGAAGGTATTGGTGGCCATACTATATCTTAAGTTAAGTCACATTGTGTTGTGTGAGGTATTTGGGGTCCTAGATCCTCAGTGTGTTGGATACACATAACTAGGCAAGGATACTTTACTGCCATCCACTGACATTTCTTTCTTTATGATTGGTGTAAATGTTGGAGAACATGTATGTGCATGACAGCATTAGTTTTGTATGCCTCTTTTATGAGTCATTTGAGGAACTTGTAAGCAGTGTGTATAGTACCACAGAGCTTTCAACCCACATCTGGCCTTGCCAAATTGTAGTCTGAAATCCATATCCTAACTCACTCTGCCCTTCAGTTTGGCACGCATGCCACATGCTAAGTTGCTGTTGGCCACATGATGTACTGTCATGCATTGAAGTGATGGAAATGGAGTGACATGTCGGTTCCGTATGGTCAGCCTGCAGAGATCAGGGCCCAAAACATGTTTCTCCCATTATGAGACATAATCCAGGCTGGGGTAAAGTCACTGTTGTGATGCAACTATCCCACAATGCACACTCCCAGTACACTAGCAGATCCTGACATGTGGACAATATGATGTACTAGTGGCAAAACGTGCCCTGAATGCCTGAGTCCATTGACTAAATTAGGAATGGGTACTGAGGTACATCCCAGAAGCAGCCCATATGTGCATTATGCATCATTGTCAATGTGTGTCTTCGACTAATGACAGGTCCCTTACTCCCACAGTTCTGTTGTCACATTCACATGTCATATTTATCCTGTACAAGCTTATTGCTCTAATGACAGTACCACAGTGCCAATAGTGTGTTGATTCCTAGGAGGCAATGATATCTGGGCCAGTATCTTACTCACATACCAGAAATTGTACAATGCATACCTGTGTATGTTGGATGAAATCTCTGTAGAATAGACACATATGTCCAAAAGAGTGTTCTTTGGTGCAGGTACATACCACAGAACCCATCCCCCTGGAGTGGCATGAGTCTGCATTTAGTAGACCTCGATGAGTGTTTGAGGGAAGCACAGCAGCCACAAGGGGGTGAGTACAGGGCATTATCCAGGCTGTCACACTGTCAAGTTAATTTGTTAAGTTCTGACATCTCCCCCTGATGACTAGGGGTGTGCCATGTGTGCCAAAGTAGATGAGTGACTGTGTAGATATGTCATGTGGTGCACACTGATGTGCCTTGCGTATTTGTCCAGGGTCCTAGGACACAACTGTGTACAATCCACAAACAATTTCATTTCCAGGGATAACATATGGCAGTGTATATTGATCGATCAAGTACTGTTTGTTGCTGTCGTTGGTGTAAATTCTATGCAACAGACCACTGCTCCTCAGAGTTGCAGACCAAAGGAAAGGAAGTGATGGATCACTGTCCTCATCCATGTGTCTTGTCAAATGAGTACATTGGCATCTTCCACCCAGAGGCTACTTGTCTTCAGTGTGTGACTGGTGTGTGTGCCTCACTATTGTCTGTAATGTGAAGATAGCCATCATACATGTGACAGAGCATACACTATTCTTTGGGTCAGCTACAGATCAATACTTTACCTTGGTAAGTGGGGAATGCCCATTGACATGATTTATCTGCCATCATTTTTGCCAACATTCCTTGTGCCTGCATGTTAGCATGTGTCCCTTTCTCTTTTGACACAATGTGTACAGTGCTGTTTCATGTGTGGTCTACCTGTGTTCATGCGATTATTCCTATATTCCCTCATATATGTGTGCATGCCAACCTATTTGTGGAATAGGACATTTGCAATGTGAGTACATGTCATGTGGTGTGGAGTATGTCACCATTGAGTGCTGGCTGATAGGTACCCCCAACCATCATTGCATGTTATTTGGCATGTACAACTGCAGCAGCAATGAATGTCAAGACGTGTATGACTAGATGTTTTATCCACAGTGTGCATTTCCAGGCCATTGATGTGACATTATGTAGCAGAGTGCCCTGCACATGTGTAATGGGGAAGGTTTGTAACCTGTCTGTTGCCATGCACCATGGAGTGACTTGCAGCCATGTTGAAATCACATGTGTTTGGGTACAACCATTCATCCACAGAAATCTGGGTTTGCAAGACCAAAATGGAGAAAGTGATGTGGCTCCCCATTGAAAAACATGTTGAGGGTCTCCTACAAGTACTTCCACATCACTGGGCCTCTCCAACATACAAAGGACTAATGGTGTCTACTGATGCAATCAGAGTATGTAATTGTAAGGGGTGCTAGACATTAGTGGTGATTTCTATGGGACTTGCTGATTCAAGACCAAAATGGAGACAGTGATGTAGCTTCCCATTGAACAACATGTTGAGGGTCTTCTACAAGTACTTCCACATCACTGGGCCTCTCCAACATACAAAGGACTAATTGTGTCTACTGATGCAATCAGAGTATGTAATTGTAAGGGGTGCTAGACATTAGTGGTGATTTCCATGGGGCTTGCTGATTCTTTGTGTTGTGGATTTTAGGGACATGTTCCGTGTCAATTTGCACACAATGTCTACAGTGGACAATTTCAAGCCAAATATGTAGTGCTAGAAATGGGGTCTTTGGTTGGCAGTCAGGTTACCCCCTGTCCAAGCAAGGACCCTCACTCTAGTCAGGGAAAGTCACACGCACAATCCAAATTATCCTTTGCCCACCCTGTTGTAGCTTGGCACTGAGCAGTCAGGCTTAACTTAGAAGGCAATGTGTAAAGTATTTGTGCAATAAATCATGCAATAACACAGTGGAACACTACAAAGTGACACCACACAGGTTTAGAAAAATATTATATTTATCTGTTAAAAAGCAGGTCAAGATTTGATAAGTATATGTGAAATTATCACTGTTAAAAATGATAAATTGAATCTTTAGTTCTTAAAAAGCCATAAGTGTCTCTTGCAAGCACAAAGTACCTGGTTTGCGTCTAAATTATCCGCGTGGGACCGCATAGGAGGAGATGCATGGAAAATGGGGAGGAGTGCGTCGATTTCTCCGGGTGCACACAGAGGATGCGTTGATGCTTTTCCAAGCAGCAAGGACTTCGTGTTGATTTCCAGCACACAGTCTTGGATCCTCTTCGGGTTGTGGGGTATTTGGACACCCCAGGGACGATACGGAGAAATCCTGGGCATGCAGGACAAAGTCACAGGAGGTGCAGTGATCCGGTGGGCGATGCAGGGAAATTTCTGTCACGCAGCAGGTCCTGCATCGATTCCTCTCTCAGGAAGTCAGGCTGCGTTGTTCCAGCTCAGTGATGCGTCGATCCGGTTGTCCTTGCATCGAATTTCCGGTCTCAACGCTGGCACTGCATCGATCCCCACTCGGGGAGCTGGGCTGCGTCATTCTGGTTCGGCGATACAGTGATTTTCCCACTGCAAGGCAGGCTGCACATCAATTCTGGCAGGCTGCGCATTGATTTTCACCGCACAAGGAGTTCTTTGCACAGAGGAAGTCTTTTTGGGCCCGAGACTTCAGGAAACAGGAGGCAAGCTCAAGCCCTTGGAGAGCACTTCTTAGCAGAGCCAGAGGCCAGCAATGCATCAGGGCAACAGCAAGGCAGCAGTCCTTTACAGCAAAGCAGTCAGGTGAGTCCTTTGGGCAGCCAGGCAGCTTCTCTTAGCAGGTTGCAGGATCTGGTGCAGAGTTTTCTTACCCAGGAAGTGTCTTGTCAAGAAGTGTCTCGTCAAGAAGTGTCTGAGTTGGTAGGGTCAGGGACCCGGTTTAAATACCCAAATGTGCCTTTGAAGTGGGGGAGACTTCAAAGAGTAGCTTAGAAGTGAACAAGGTCCCCTTTCAGTTTCATCCTGTCTGCCAGGGTCCCAGTAGGGGCTTTGGTAGTCCATTGTGTGAGGGCAGGCCACTGTCCTTTGACATGTAAATGTTAGGCCGGCCACCCTCCCAACCCAGGAAGACCCATTCAGTATGCAGATATGTGCAGGTGTGAGTGAGCATCCTGTGTTTGGGGTTGTCATATAAACTACACAGCATCCTGCCCTATGGGTTACCTAGGGCCTACCTTAGGGGTGACATATGTAGAAAAAGGAGAGTTTAATGCTCGGCAAGTACTTTGAAATGCCAAGTCGAAGTGGTAGTGAAACTGCTCACACAGGCCTTGCAATGGCAAGCCTGAGGCATGGTTAAGGGGCTACCTAAGTGGGTAGCACAATCAGTGCTGCAGGCCCACTAGTAGCATTGAATCTACAGGCCCTGGGTACATGTAGTGCACTTTACTGGGGACGTACAGGTATATTAACTAAGCCAATTGGGTATGAGCCAATGTTGCCACGTTTTAGGGAGAGAGCATTTGCGCTTTAGCACTGATTAGCAGTGGTAAAGTGTGCAGAGTCCTAAATCCAGCAATAATGAGGCCAGAAAAAGAGAAGGAGGAAGGCAAAACGTTTGGGGGTGACCCTGTAGAAAGGCCATTTTCAAAATGTGGCATATCAGAGCAACATTGGTACTCCCTCCAGGACTCCATTGGGACAAATGGTTCTTGGTGAAGCGTGCATTGTTGATGTTTCCAGTGTGACATGAGTAATTCCATGTCACCATCTCCACGCTGCTGTACTGTTGTCAGCAACATGGCATGTTCTGGTATCATCATTTCACTTTGTGGTGTTATTGTGCATGAGACAAAGAAATGTCTGCATGACCTTGTGTGGGTTCTGTGGGAATTAAGATTGCATTGACCTACTATTGTATGACAATGGGTAACTGATGTATGCTCCATGAGGCAAAGCATTGTAGGTGATGTGGTCTCCTATATGTTCAATATATCCACACTGACCCATACACCACTGACAGTGACACGTCAACCACACCCACCATACCCACAGACACCACCCCAACAGACACACAGATATCCACCTCATCATTCATACTTACATACACTACCCCAACAGACACACAGGCATCCACCACATTTAGCATACATGGAGACACCGCACAACAGACATACAAACATCCAACACATCCAGCATACCTGCAGACATCACCCTAACAGACACATTACACACATCCATCACTCCCTCACCCAGCACCTCCATCTCCCAGCCCCCAAGACTCGCAAACACCCATACTCGCACATGCAACAGACACTACGCAAACAAAAGTATACCTCACACAAGCACACACCCAAGACATCTACACCCACACACCAGACCACCAATCCCTCAACATCCGAACCCCCAACTCCTTCTGATGACCATCCTCATGTTCAGAAGGAGAGATTCTTTTTTTTAACTTGCCCTTTCCCATGTTCTCTCCACCTGACCCAAACCAGAGGCCCCAACCTACATCCCAAACCATCCCTTTCACTTCTAAGTCTTTCCCTGTCACACCTGCCCCCCCGCAATCACCCAATCCCCCCAAGAAGAAGCCCACCCCTCTTAAGAAAGAGTCCACCTCTCCCAAGACCAGCTATTCCAAATTTGATCCCCCACCCCCAGGATGATCCCTGAGGTCCTTGCCTGCCCAATTGATGCCCCTTCCTGTGGAGGTTCCCTGGTAGTAATAGGAGTGTGTTGGCACATTACTGTGCTGTGTCTTTATGATGGACTGGCCTATGGCCTTTGCTCAAAATCATTTTGGTTCAAAGAAACCGAACTAGATTATTATTTTTTTGGTGTCACATTTGTCCTGCAATTCCTTTTCTACTTTTATGTTGTTCTAGAGTAATTTGTACAGCCTCCAGCTGTGTGTGTGTTTATCCCTATGAGATGATCTATTTGCTTTTGTTTGCAACATCTGACTTTGTGAGGAGGGTTTCTTAATGCAATTGTGCTGTCACTGCATTGTGTTCTGTTTGGTATGGTAAGTATTTCATCTTGTGTGGTCCAATGCCAGCATGCATGTAGTTAGACTTGTACCCCTGATATGGATGTAGATGCATCTCATGTGTGGCAGCTTGAGATTTCTTTGTGCAGACATGGAGGGTGTTTAATTGTGCTATCTTTGGTCACATTTGGCTGTACATGTGTCCATTTTGCTGTGTGTACCTCACAGCTACTTCATCTAGATGTATATCCCATGCTGTTGCAGTTGTATCTGCTTTCTTGACTTGCACTCTTTTTCTATTTATTTCTCTCTTTGCACACACTTATGAAAACTATTTGATTTTCAGAGCAGTTAGCCAGGGAGTTTTTTTTTTATCCTACATTACTCTTCTCACTCCAGTGGTACTATCTGCCAGAACATGCCCACTTGGGCGCAATTGTAGGACTACACTTCCGTTATGCTAGACTATTATTTTGTTTATATAAGGCAGTGTTTCAATTTCTCTTGCATATGATGTAATTTGTAAATATTTGAATTAGAGGTTATGGTACATTGTATTAAATACCTAGAAAATAACCTTTTACCTCGTGATACATTGAATTAAGTATCCTCACTCATATGATATTATTTCTATCCATTAATTTGACGAGGTTCTGATTGTGTAATTTCCAATATTCCGTTCTGAGTATTATAATTGGTTATCATTGGATGCATTTTTACCTTATTTCACAGCAGCCATACAGTACTTAGCCCTAGTCAATATGGCGCAGATTCTTATAGGTGACATACTTTACAAACAATTGTTAGTTTGCTATTATGCTTATTAACACCAACCTGAAATACATGTTTTGGATATCATTTTATTTATTGAGACTATTGCTTTTTTCCAGGATTTCAAATTTGTTTATGTCTACTTATTCTTGGTTCCAAAGGCATTACATTTAAAGATGGCTGTTAATTGAGTTTGTAAAGGAGCACAATTTGGAGTATTTGTCATTTGTTTATATCACATATTATTTGGCTCTGCCTCTCACACTCCATCTGTGATCAAGACTAAGGCCGAAGCGCACTGTATGTGAAGCCTTGTCTTCAAAATAAACATGTTTCTGTTCAGCAATTTGAAGGTGTCTGAGTTTTCCTGAACAGGAGGAATTTTTGTGAATACTGTGGGGCTATCGAAGCCCGACTTGGACCGCCATGCTTTAGCCTCTGTACTCCAGGTTTTCTGTATATATGTATATATTATACATCTATATGAATATATCTATATGGATATGGGTGATCCGTCAAGTGGAGGCCGAGAAAAGGGGGGGGTGGCAAAAATGTTTCGTTTCCCATATTAATCCCCATAGGATCTTTGAACAAGGCTACAGCCCGAACCACTGGACAGAATTACACCACATTTGTCAGAAAGCTAGCAGTCTGCGCACAGGCTGTGCTTTTGCTTATTTGGTGTAAATCAATTCAGTAGTTTTTGAGATATTTAAGGGAAAACAAATTTGTATACCTATGGTCGAGATTACTTTGCAAAGATTAGGAGCTTGTGCACTGCAAATGCACAGCTATGATCTTGGGACTCTGAGCCAAGTCCCACTACAAAGTATGGAAAAAAGACAAGGGGCAAGGGTAGAGTCACCCTGACCCCTTAGCTCTGGTGCTGGGTCCCAGAGACACCCCAACAGAGCAAAAAAGCATTTTGAAAAAATGTTTCTGCGAATTTGCAACATCATTGCAAATTACAGGAATAATAAAAAATAAAAAACAAGTGCAGGTTCTCACACTTGTTTTATAATAAGCCCCTGGGTGGGCTAGGACTAGGGCATTTTTTTCTGTGGGTGAGGGGCCTTCAGCCCCAGAAACCACCACCCCCCTGGGGCTATCATGTGCATATATCTTACTGGGATCTGCATGCCCCCCCACAGTCATGGGGGCCACCACCTCCATGGTGCACACATAAATACCATGCAGGCAGGGTGCACAGTCCCCTTGCTGCCGCAGGGACAACCACCTCATCAGGGCAAAGTGTAAAAAATATAAAGGGGGTCAGTTTCGGACCCCCTAAAGCACCGGGGACCACTACCTCCCTGGGGCTATGCATGTTGGAGAGGTGCCACGTGGTCCTTGAGGAGATACTGATGGCCCTAGGGATAGCTAACCTCCAGGTCCAACTCTTGCTATGTCCCGGGGGGCCCACTGCAGTGACATAACTGTTTTCTGTGGTTTGGTGGCAGCTTCGACAGCTGCCACCAAGCCACAGCAAAAACTCCAGGCTGATGAAGGGAGAGCTGTTAAGCAGCTCTCCCTTTATCAGAGCAGAGGTATCCTCTGTCTCCCTGTCTGCAAAGATGCAAGCAGGGAGACAGAAGAAACAATTACTCTCGAAGAGAAGGAGCTGCTTTAGCAGCACCCTCTCTGTGACAGCAGCGCTGGGTCCCACAGGAGGTGGGGAGAGAGTTGGGACCGTGGGGGCCTTCAGGCTCCCCCCAAAGCCCACAACATTGTGATTGGGAGCCTTGGGGGGGCACCCAGGTCACAGGGCTGGTCCCTGGAGGATGGGATCTCTGGGGCTAAGACCGGCCGTCGGGAGGGGGCCATGCAACAAGCTCCTCCACCAAATACCAATAATAAGTATGCCTTGCCCAGGGGGATGGGTTTCCTGGGGTCAAGATCGGCCTGGGGTGGCGGGCTGTGTGGCCTTCTCCCCCCAAAAGAAGTCCATGAAACCTTAGTTTTTTACAGTGAAAATAAATATGCACTGAAAAAAGTAACTTAGCAGGGCAGTTATAGTTAGGTTCTGAATCTACTCGTATAAAACCATAGAAATTCAGCATTTATAGTTAGAATTATTTCAAGTAACTATAACTTGTGTCGTAAGGTAACTTGGGCCCTTAAGCTTCCAGAGGAAGAACCTGCCACAGACACCCCTCCCATGCAAGCAGGGATGTCCAGCAAAGAATCCAGGCGGTGGGGTTGCAAGACAACCACCACTGCAAGCATGTGACCTCCTCCTAAATGATCTCCTTTCTGTGCCACACATTCATTCTGTTGACTGATCCTCAACCACCTAATAGTTCCAATGGGAAGAGTACTCTGCACTTTGGGCTACCAATGGTGTGGCATGTACTCCAATTATGTAATTTACCATGACTGACCCCTTCACTTTTAATTTTTATTCCTTTCTGTCCAAATTTGATTTCCTGCATTAGCATTGTAATAAATTCACCCTTCGCAGATTAGTTGTCTGCTTGCTTGGTTTCCACAATTTGCTATGTAGATATGTAAGATTATGTGAACCATATGATGGCGATCGGCCCCCAGAAACCCACACATATAGAAAAAAAGTGATATTTATATCTCTCTCTCTCTCTATGTATATGTATAGAGTGGTATCGCTATAAGAGGTATAGATATATATCCTTCAGGCACATATAAAGTACCTGGAACGTATAAAAAATGAAGCCGCACAGGCAAGCGTGCATCGGAAAAGCAAACAATGCATTGATTACTTACTCACAAGTCAGGCCATTGGTCGATTCTTTCTCTGCAGGGTAAGCAATGTGTCGGTTTCCAGACAAGCAGCCTCAGGTCAGTGTGCTTTTCTTTTTCCCCAGGGGTTAAAATAAAACAAGAAAAAAAAATTACAAAAATATTCAAAATGGTGAGGTCGGCCCTCCTGATACAGGTCGACCAACTAAGGGGTATTCATTTAATAGGAAAATAATGTTTTTTCCCTGTGGGTGGCGATTGTGCCCCCCCTGAAGAGGATATAAAAAAAATCATTGAAAATGTTGGTGTCAGCCCTCTTGACATGGACTGACACCCTAAGGGGTTGTCATTTTTCTAAAAAACAAAAAAGTTTTCTGCATGTGTGGTTTGCCTTGTGATTATGCTCCTGCTAGAGAAAGAGATTGGACTTTTGTCTAGTGGCAGTTTTGCCACCATAAAGTAGCACAGAAGGTTTATATGCCTGCTGCAAAGAACAGATCTATATTTTATGTGAATAGTTTGGTGGGTTAGTAAAGCCAGCCTTTACCTGCTCTTTAAAACTAATGAAATTTAGGTGCAAGAGGGGCTATGGAGAGTTGAAATACACTTTTGCTGGGTGGTAGTGAGGGAATCCGAGGAGGAGGTCATGGGAGGGGAAGCACCAAAATGATTGTCACAATGGGACCGGACTGTTCCCATGGGGAACAGGGTCAAGACTGATTTGCATAAGGTTGGATCCAAACTGGAATGGCATGGGCAGCAAAAAAAACGATGGATTTAGGCCCAGATCTCTGTACTGGGGGTGAGTGTTTGACATTGTTCAGCATTCCGTCCATCACTTATTCTTTTTGCATTTGTCGCCCTAATGGGCCCATGGGCATACCCATGTGAAGGGTATGCCCAGACGTGGGTCCCATCCTTCCCATGCCACTGGATTCAAGCTAGCCTGGCTGATGAGAGGTAAAACCCCGAAACCGGTCCCAGGATGCTTGTTTCCAGTCCAGGGAAGTCCTGGCTTGGCAGTTCGGGCTGGACTGTTCCCATGGGGAACAGGGTCAAGACTGATTTGCATATGGCTGGGTCCAAACTGGAATGGCACGGGCAGCAAAAAAACGATGGATTTAGGCCCAGATCTCTGTACTGGGGGTGAGTGTTTGACATTGTTCAGCATTCTGTCCATCCCTTATTCTTTTTGCATTTGTCGCCCTAAGTGGGATGGGTATGCCCAGACGTGGGTCCCGTACTTCCCATGCCACTGGATTCAAGCTAGCCTGGCTGATGAGGGGTGAAACCCTGAAACCGGTCCCAGGATGCTTGTTTCCAGTCCAGGGAAGACCTGGCCTGGCAGTTCGGGCTGGACTGTTCCCATGGGGAACAGGGTCAAGACTGATTTGCATATGGCTGGGTCCAAACTGGAATGGCAAGGGCAGCAAAAAAACAATAGATTTAAGCCCAGATCCCTGTACTGGGGGTGACTGTTTGACATTGTTCAGCATTCCGTCCATCACTTATTCTTTTTGCATTTGTCATAATGGGGCCACCAGCGCTAAAGGCTGTGAGGATGGGTATGTAGCAAAGCAAAGTAATAGTGTGTCTTTTTTGTTTTTTTCAGCTTCTTCAGAGAATCTGTTAATTGAAAGAAGCAGCAAAGATAAGGTGACTGACATTTTCTGTTGCATACATCACATATACTCACATATACTCACCCACCAGCAATTTTCTGACCATACCTGCCTTCTATGTAGGCTGGTGCATTAGAGGGACATTTTAGCTAGTAGGAGAGATGGTGTCTCATTGGATGACTGCTTCTCAATCCCTAACTGAAGTTATGGAGGACAGCTCTGAGGCAGGATTAGAGACTGAGGCAGCAGATAACGAGACAGCATCTGAGGGAGATGACAATGGAGCAGAATGTGGGAGTGATTTTTCAGTCAGTGGAATCCCATCCGATGACTCTTCTTCCAGTGATTCTGAAGGAGAAGATGAGGAAAGTTGTGCTGTCCGTTCACAAGCACATTCTGTGCAACAGGTCAACAGCAGGTTAGCCTAAAACAGAGAGCAGGTGTGAGCAGCCGCAAGCACTGTCAGAGTGCTCTCTAGGCAGCCCCCCAATTTAGTTCAGCTCCAAATTTTACCTTTTACTGGTGACACTGGATATACAGACGATATGGACAACTTTTTGCCAATTGGCTATGGCCATCTCTTTTTGGACGTTCACTTCCTTTAGCAAATTGAGCAGCAAACAAATTTGTGTGCCCAACAATTTCTGAGGAAGCATGGAGGCACTCTAGGGCATGCCAGTAGACTCCTACTTCACTGGAGAAGTTGAAGACATTTTTGTGCCTTACACTCAATATGGGGTTATTGCAGAAATCCACCTTTCAGTTTCACTGGACGACTCACACAGTTTGAGTTTGAGCTGCATTTCAGTGACAATTATGCTGCATTGCCCCTGGATCATCCAGACCATGATAGGTTGTTGAAAATTTGGCCTGTTGTGGAACATTTGTCTGCCAGGTTACCAGAAATCCACACTCTTGGAAAGAATATAGCAGTTGATGTGTCTTTGATCTTTAACAAAGGGCAGCTGCTGTCCAGACAGTGCATTGCGAGCTCTTTTGGCATCAAGCAGTACATGCAGCATGAGAGCTCTACTGGCTATGTGTACAATGATATGTGCTTGTGATTGTATACAGGGAAGGACTCCACACAAAAAACTGCAGGTTGCACTCCCACGCTAGGGGTCATAGGAAAGATTGTATCTGTGATTGTCCAGCCACTCCTTCACAAAGGTTATAACCTTTATGTGGACAATTTCTATCAAGGAGTAGAGCTGTTTAGTGATCTCTACAAAGCTGGCACTGTGGCCAGCGGTACAGTTTGTTGACACCACAAGGATTCCTGCAGGAGCTTGTTTGCAAGAAGCTCCAGAAATCACAGAGCACTGCATTGCATTCCAACAAACTGCTTGCAGTCAAATTCTCAAATAGGCCTGATGTGTACATGCCCACTACCATTTATGATGAGAGCACTTTCCCCTTCATGTTTTGTGGTCAGATGGCCGCAGTCCTCAAGCCCACCTGTATACCTGATTACAATAAATACATGGGTGGAGTGGACAAGAAATATCAGGTTCTTCAACCCTACAAGTTGTAAAACTCACAATTGGTACAAAAAAATGTTTATCCACCTGATCCAGATGGCAACATGCCTTTCTTTGACATTCTGTTGTCTGTGATTGAAAGCCGCACTGCTGCTACAGAAGCAGAAGCCTCCACTTCATATGTACTGGAGGATGCGGCAAGGGTGCAGAAGAGTCACATTGCTGATCGCATTCCTAAAACACCCAATAAGGATCAACAGTATCGTCTATGTAAAGTGTGCTCGAAGCAAGGAAAGAGGCAGGAGAGTCATGTTTTCTTTCCCTGGTGCCCATCTCAGCCAGCCCTGTGTTTTCCTACTTGCTTTGTGTTGTATCATACTAAAGCAAACTTCTGGGAAATTGAGTGGGGTGGAGCTGTCGTTGGGTAAACTTTTTAATGGCTATGCATTGATACCCAATGTCCATGGGCCACTACTTTGTTAGATAAGCTGCCACAGAATTGTAGTTCATCTGCTTCAGGAAATCATGGACTTCCCTTTGGCCTGCTTGATACCTTTATTCGCTGCCAGAACGTGATAGGTGTTCTGTTCAATGATTAAAGTGCATTATAATCCCTACGCTGCACCTACTAGTGGACAGAACATATGCCACATTGTCACGGGGTATCCTGTGTGGCACAATGTTAAAGGCGTGACTGAATTTTGAAGTGTTTGCTAGGAAACTTATGTTTGCTACACAAGGACCACCAGATTGCCAGTGAGAATCAAAGTAAGTGTGAAAAGTCAAACAAATGCCCTGTGGGACACATTCACCAACATTTCTACTTGTTTGAAAGTGTGCAAGCTTGTAGCCTCAATTTCAAAGCAAAAGTAGAAGTGTTGGTGAATGAGACCCACTGGATATTTGTTTGCCTTTTTACTTTAGAGAAATTAGGTAGTTTTCGCCATCATGTCTGCATAAGTTTCAAAGGTTGACATGCACGCTCATTTCGACAAAAAGGCCTTACAAGTCATACTTGGACACCCCCAACTTGTGTCTACAAACTGGAAGGAGTTGGATTTAGCACAATAAGTGCGCTGATGGAGCATGAAAGACTTGTTTTCTTGAGCTTCAAGTAGCTAGGGATGGAAGGCATTAGAATAGGTTCACTTGGCAATTATAGAGGATTAGTCAGGACTCTGATGAGGACAGAGACATGAATGGATAGGAAGAGCTTACAGTAGGTGTGCTTTCCCAGGGATGTTGCATAGGTAGAAGGCAGATGGCAAAGGTAGTACGGATACACATCATCTACACCTATGGGTTAAAACCCATTGGTGCCCCTCTCAAACTGAAATACTATGACACTTATTGGTCAATGTTTCACCTGCTTGTCATGTTCATCCTCCATCAGAGCTTAGTAGATATTCTATTTGCTGTATGATAAGTGCATTACAGTTACAGCACTGCCCATAACTGTGGCTGGGACATATGGTGCATTCTCACAGACTATCCTATGTGCCAAACACTACCCTTCTTAATAGCTTATGACGTTCTCTTTAGGGAACTTTGTGAAAATTCCACAGCACTGCCTTAGTTTCAAAGGTAGATATGCTCACTCAGTACGATGAATGGGCCTTGCTTGGCAGTTATGGACACCTCTAACTTTCATCCACAAACTGGATGGAGATGGATTTGGCACAGTGAGTGTGCTAAGGGCGAATGAAAGACCTGTCTTTCTGACCCTCATGTGGCTGTCATGGTAGCCATTAGTAACAGTTCCACTTGCATGCATTCGGTAATGTTCAGGAAGAAAGAGGCGGTTACCTGACAGGTGATAAAATGTAGTCAAACATATTTCGTCCTGTGATGTATGAATGAGATGGCAGCGGTATGTTGATGTGAGTGCAATTACTGGTTGGATTGGGCCCGTGATCCACCTTCAGAAGGCTTGATTTCAATATTTAGACAGTTTTATAAGCATTTCTGCTTTGAAACCAGAATTTCTGGAGGTGCTAAAACGAACCAGTTTGAGTGGTGGATTATCTTTAGCATACTATTAAAAAAAAATCCTTGCATTTATGTGAGGGAAAGTCTTGGAATCTGCAGGTAGCCGCAAACTTCCTGCCACCTAGTGTTCCCCTAAGTCTCCTGAGTAAAATGTTGCCTCACTTAGTTATCATTAGCAGCACAATACATTTTGGGCCCTTCCCTGTCGCGAGCACTTGGCTTGCCCACACAAGTGAAGTCCTTTTTTATCAGGGAACATTTGGGTGACAGAATACAATGAGAGCCCCACAAGCCCCCCTTCCTAAGTTCCCCTAGGTGTCTAGTTTTCTAAAATGTACAGGTTTGCTAGGTCTCCTTAAGTGCCGGCTGAGCTAGAGCCCAAAATCCACAGCTAGGCACTTTGAAAAAAACGAGTCCATTTTCTTTGGAAAAATTTGATATGTCCACATTGTGTTTTGGTACGTTTCCCTGTCCCGAGCACTAGGCCTACCCACACAAGTGAGGTACCATTTGTATTGAGAGGCTTGGGGAATACTGCATGGAAGGAAGTTTGTGGCTCCCCTCAGATTCATTACTGAAATATGCATCAATGAAATATGAGGAAAATATGTTTTTTGGTCCAAATTATTGTGGTCAGCAAAGGATCTGGGTGACAGAACCTGGTGCGAGCCACACAAGTCACCCCAGTCTAGATTCCCCTTGGTATCTAGTTTTCAAAGGATTGTTGGTGACAGAACCTGGTGAGGGCCCCATAAGCCCCCCACCTCATCCTAAATTCCCCTAGGTATTTAGTTCTAAAAACTTACAGGTTTGCTAGGTTTCCATAACTTCCTGCTGAGCTACAGCCCAAAATCCACAGCTAGGCACTTTGCAAAAAACACATCAGTTTTCAGTGTAAAAATGTGATGCGGCCATGTTTCATTTTGGGGCGTTTGCTGTCGCGACCACTATGCCTACTCACACAAGTGAGCTACCATTTCATTTGGGAGACTTCAAGGAATGCTGGGTGGAAGGAAGTTTGTGGCTCCCTTCAGATTTCAGACATTTACATCACCGAAATGTCATAAAAATGTGTTTTAAGGCAGATTTCGAGGTTTACAAAGGATTCCGGGTGACAAAAGCCCTCATTACAACCCTAGCGGTTGGTGTAAAAGTGGCAGTAATACAACCAACAGGCTGGCGGTAATTACTGCCAAATTATGACCATGGCGGATAGATCTCTGATAGACAGACTCTTTACCACACGACCGCCAGGGAGGAAACAACAGACACCACGGTTGTAGCCGCCTACAGCCAGGCGGAAGTCAGTGTTCCGCCCACCATATTATGACTTAGGAAACCAATAACTTTTCTGGGGTGGTACCAACAACATCAAAAGCCTGCCGGAAACACTGCACAGAAGGTAAAGGAGTCACCATTGGAGACACAGTGAACAACCACGCTGTCATGGAGCCCGAGCTGCATGTCTTCACCATGGTCTTCTACGTGCTGCTCCACCACGAACACCAACGACGGCGAAGATGACGAAGGTGAGTACAGATGCCTAGCACACAAGGGGGAGGTGGGGAGGAAAAAGAGAGTGACACATACACGCACCACACACACCCGACATACACACCCCATACACACAACCAGATGCACAAGAAAACAAGTTAATCCCCCTAAATTGGCTGAATAATGCAAGGACAAAACAAATTTACTAAAGTGAGTGTAATAAGATCAACACAGTATAAATAATAATTAGGCAATGTAACAGATATTTACAAATGTACAGACACTGCCCAGTCCTCAGTTTGCGTGGGCCACATGGCCACAGGCCAAAGTCCAATGCTGCACTTGTCACCTGCATCAACACAGAGAGAACACTGCAGGGGCATCAGTTGGGTAATAGGCAGGCACCTCAGGAGACAGGGGCACCTCAGCTGGCAGATGGAACAACACCACTGGTTCTGGAGGGGGCATTGTGCCCTGTAATCTTGATCCTGCGGAGGCTGGGGTAGGTGGGTGTCATACTCACTGGTTCTGGAGTGGGCATCATGGCCTGTGCTCCTGATCGGGAAACCGCCGGACCCGGCTGGGGGACACCGCCAGCCGGTGCTTCCGTGGTTGTCGACGATCGCCAGGGGTCAGAATGACCCCCTCAATGTGTCAGTTCTGAGCCATGCTTTTGGGCAAATGATTCATCTCCGAGCCTGGCAGTCAGGTTTAGTATCGGTGTTGAACCTCTTTCAATGCAAGTGATGCTTCATCCTTGAGCTGCGGAGTGATGTCTTTAGATTGGTGCTGTGTTGCCATTGAACCTTACAGTCAGGACCCACGTTGCCACTGAATCGGCACTGTGTCAGAACTGAAGGGCACTGCGTTGCACAATGTCCTTACTGTGTCAATTTTTTAAGCAAAACAGCTACAGAGGCCACTCTTAAGGCTGAGGACTGGATTGGCACCTCTTGGCAGGTCAGAACTCACAGTTGGCAGAGTTCAGCAGCCACAACAAGGATGGAGGAAGTCTTTCATGGCCCTGAGACTTTAAGAACAGGAGGCAAGCCAGCAATCCCTTGGATAACTTGGTTTCAAGGATGTAAAGAGCAGGTCAAGTCCTTCTCACTCACAGGCAAGAAGCAGCAGGCAGTAGGCCGACATAGCCAAAAGGTAGCAAAGTAGCAGTCCCTCCTACAGCACAGCAATCAACAGGCAGTAGGGCAACACAGCACGTGCAGTTAGCAAAGTGACAGTCCCTCCTGGAAGCAAAGCTTCCTCCAGGCAGCTCGCCTTGGTTCCAGCAGAGTTCTGATCTGATGGGGTTTGGGGTTCAGTTCTTATACCCAGTTGAGCCCCTGAGGTGGGTGAGAATTCAAAGAGGGGCCTTTGAAGTGCACAAGGTCCCTGCCCTTCCTTCCTTGGATCCAGATACTCTAAAGGGGTTATGCAGCTCTTAGCGTGGGGACGGGCACAACCCTATTCAGGTATAAGTGTCAGCTCCTCCCTCCCATCTAACCCAGGAAGGCCCATCAGCCTGGTGATGGGCCATCAGGTTGCAAATGTCACACCCCAACTCCCTTTGTGTGACTGTGAAGACGGAATGCACAAAGCCCAACTGTTACCCACCCCATTCATGTATTCAGAGACAGGCAGAGGCACTGAATGGTCAAAGTAAAAAAATGCCAACTTTCTAAAAGTGCCATTTTCAGACTTAGAATGTAAATCCGACTTCACCATAAGATGTGATTTTCAATTGTGAGTCCAGAACACCAAACTCCACATTTCTATCTCTTCACAAATGGAAGTTACACTTAAAGGCTGCTTCAAGTTAACCCCAATGTTAGTCAATGGGAGAGATAGGCCTTGTGATAGTGAAAAATTAATGTAATATTTTTTTTCCTACAAGGACATGTTGAAGTTAAAATTACATGGTCAATTTTTTACATACACTGCACTCTGTCCTTAGGACTAACGAAGGCCTATCTTAGAGGTGGTTTACATGTAATAAAAAGAAAGGTTTGGGCCTGTGGGCACTCTTTCCTGGTCGAAATGGCAGTTTTCAACTGTGCACACAGGCTCTGCAGTGCCAGGCCTTAGCCATGTTTAAAGGGCTTCTGTAGTTAGTGGCACAATCAGTGCTGCAGGCCCACTAGAGGCATTCGATTTACAGGCTCTGGGTACATATAGTGCTCTTTCCACGGATCTTACAAGTAAATTAAGAATGCCAATTGTGGATAAGCCAGTAGCACCATGTTTCAGACTATAGGGCAAATGCACTTCGGCACTGTTAGTAGTGGTAAAGGGCACAGAATCTGAAAGCCAGCAATAATGAATTCAGCAAACATTGAAGGGAAAAAAAATGTCATAATTTTTATTACTTCCAGGAATTCACAAATAACATCTGAAGAAGGACTTTGCTTGTGTAAAATGAAAAAAAAATCAATGGGTCTGGCATGCAGGGAGTTTGCTTTCTACATCTTTGGACCATTGTGAGTTTTCACTATGCACTGTGAAATCCAGTGATGATTGTGTCACCATAAGTATGATGCGGTAAGAACCACTGTGACCTGAAAGCCCAATGTGTATGAGCCATCAGGTCAATGGTTTCAGATGGGAGAGCCAACAGAGGTTATGCCAGTGGAAATTCTGCAGTTCCTCTTATTCTAGTTCAGAGTTTCTAAACCTGTGGTCTGCAGACCCCTCGATGTCCGCAACATCTACCAATGGGGTCCACGACCGTTTCCAACAATAAATAGTTTTAGCAGATTAATAAAGTATATTGTCATGGAAAAGCAAAATGTGAAAAACTAAGGAGGTGGAAAGGAAATAGAAATTGCAGGCTAAACATTAAGGGCCTGATTCACACAGGTAAACTTATACTTTAGTGTGAGTGTACAATTTTGTGCTGCTCACAAACACATTTTACGAGTGATACCATTATGACTACAGAGTTTCCACACTTGTTGTGGAGACTTCACATGTAAAAAGAGGAGACAGGCATATCTTTTTATAAGAGAAATCTCAGCCACGAGTAGTAGACTCTGCAGTCTTAACGATTCCACTCGTAAAATTGTATACATGAATAGCAAAAAATGATAAACTTACACTAGAGTGTAAGTTTACCTTTATGAATCAGACTCTGAGTTAGTATTTGCAGCTTCATTTGTGGGATCAGCATGGGTACAGCAAACAGAATCTAATGGACGATTCGTTCTGCGAGGTGAACAAATGTACTTTAAGAGATAGTTGCCTTTACAGAGTTCAAACTGCAGTAGCTGGGAGGGTCACCCTTCCCTAGCCAATGCGGGCTCGTGCTGTCTAGAGGCTCAAAACTTCAGCAAAGTCAGAAAAGAACACGTAACAATTAAAATGTGTTGACACTTGGGTCATTAAATACATTGCACAGCTTTTGCAGATACTTCTTTATTGAGAATCACAGAGTGTTTCTCTCCACATAGGGCACGAAGTGTAGGGTGTGACCAAAGGGGGTGTCTGCCTTTGCAAAAAATTTCAGATAGAGATGCAGTGTGCTTCCGTTACATTTTGTTGAGATAATAAACACTGAGACTGGCCCGATTAGGGTGCATGCAGTCAGGAGTGAATGTCTTTTCTGGATCCATGAAGATAACACTGAAATGTTGTGTGATGTTCTAGTGGTCTGCTGCTAGTCCACTCTGGAATATGCCCCAGAGGACCAGAACTGGTTCTGGGAGGCCGGGGAGGCCTGAAATAAAGGAGGGAATGGAAGATCGGGATCTTCACTTCCATTATGTCCAAAGTAAAGGTGTCAGTGAATGATTGAAAGGCGCACATAGAGCACGTGTGTACTGATAATTACAACACACTCCTCTGCCTCTAAAAGGGATGCATGGCAGTAAGAGTTCAGGCAGAGGGCTTGAGAAATCAATATCACATTCCATATAGTCAACCGTCAAGCTGACACCCTCCTTGGCAGTCAAGCAGCAGAAGAGTTAGGCCTGGTATTGTTTGCGACAAGCATAAGGACATGCCAAATAGACGAGTTACTGAGACACTTATCGGTGCTATTCACAGGTCTCAGCTGCCTTAAAGCACCTCCAATGAAGTTGCATATCGACAAGGCAGTGAAACCAGTTGCTATACGACACCAGCGGACACTATTTCATCTCAGGCTGCTAGTAGAACAGGAGCTGACCAACCTTTAAGACCAAGGGGTCATAGAGAAAGTATCCAGGCCCACACCTTGGGTGTCACCCATGGTGATAGCTGAAAAGCCGAAGCAGCCCGGGAAAATCAGATTCTGCATAGATATGCAACTTCCCAGTCAGGCCATCAGAAGGGAGAGGCACATTACTCCCACCATAGACAATATCATCGCAGACCTCACTGGCTCCAAGTGGTTCTCCAAATTAGACCTGAACGCGGGATACCACCAACTGAGCGTAGCGTAGGAAAGCAGGTACATCAGTATGCTCTCGACGCACCTTGGGCGGAGAAGGTACAAACGCCTGAGCTTCAGAGGATCATCGACAGCTGAATCATTCCAGAATGCCATCTGCCAGACATTGTCTGGATTACCAGGTGTCATGAAAGTCAGTGATGACATACTGATCTATTCTTCTTTGGCAGAGGAACACCATCAGCATCTGCAGGCTACCCTCAAATGGCTGCCGGAGCATGGGCTCACTCTCCATAAAGGCAAGTGCATTTTTTTCCAAGTGTGAATCATCATCTTTGGGTATGTGTTCAACCAAGAAGGCATTCCAGTAGACCCACGAAAATCCAACGACATTAGACAAGCCCCCGCCTGCAAACTATGACCGAAGTGTGGAGCTTTCTAGTGATGGTGACCTATTGTGGCCAATTTATCCTAAAGCTGGCCATGCTGTCAGAGCCACTCAGAGCCCTCACAAGAACTAACGCACCGTGGGCATGGGGGAGCTGAGAGTAAGAAGCATTCCAAGTGTTCAAAGAGTCTCTTCTGTGTGAGACCACAATGGCTTACTTTGACCCCAAAAAGAAGACAGAGCTTATTGTGGATGCGAACCCAGTAAGCATTGGTGGAGTCCTGGCCCAAGAAAGCGAACTGGGCAGGTGGGCCCCACTAGCAAATTCCAGCAAGGCGTTAACCCTGATCGAACAGCTCTACTCTCAAATCAAGAGGGAGGCCCTAGCTATTAATGGGCATGTGGTCACTTCCACCTTTACTTACAGGGGAGTCCATTCCGGGTGGTCACCGACAACCAACCACTTGTCCCTTTGTTCAAAGGGACCATGGAACACCTGCCTCCCTGCATCAAAAGATGAGCAATCCAGCTCCAGCACTACTGCATGAATGTGGTGTACCAACCTGGATCCAAGAACCCCGCTGACTTCCTATCCAGACACCCATCGGAGAAGAATCAAACTACCTGTGGAGACGAAGAAGATACTGAAGCACATGTGCAAGCGTTAGCCTGAGGCAGTTGTCCAAAAGCCCTCAGCACCAAAGAGATCTCAGAAGCCATCCTGTAAGATGAAGTGTTGCTGTGGGTGAAACAGGCGTTGGAAGGTGGCTCCTGGCACAGCTTTCTCTGGAACACAAAGAACTCGACCACAGTTGAAAGAGAATGGCTGACAAAACTATGGAGGATCTCGAACGAACTGAACTCGATGTCCGATGGGCTCTTTCTCCGGAGACACTGACTAGTAGTTCTCCTAGAGTTACAGCATCGTGTGATCCTGCTGGCACCCGGAGGACATCAAGGAATGACAAAAATAAAAGCGTGCATGAGGGAGAAAGTGTGGTTCCCTGGCCTCGAAGAGGTTGTAGAACAATTTGTGCAACAATGCCCGGCCTCTCAACTAACGGCCATCCCTGATGTACCTGCCCCAATCATCACTGAAGAATCCTGACCCACTCTGTGGGCCCAAGTCAGTCTAAACTTTGGAAGTTTTCCAGACACCGGATCACCCTAGTTCTCACAGATAGGTACTCCTAATAGCTCCTAACCTAATTGCGGAGGTAATCGCATCCATGGCCTTCGCCCACATTGGTCCTAACCATGACAAAATCCTTGCCATGTTTGGTCTCCCAGACGAGATAAAGACTGAGAATGGGCCCCCATTCCATGGAAGTGAGTTCCAAGTGTTAATTAAGCGTCTCAGCATCAGACATTGTAAAATCACACGCAATGCCCTCAGGCCAATGGAGAGGTTTAGCGGCTCAACAAGATTCTCAGGATCGCCATATTGGAAGTCAGTGACCCTGACCTCAGCCTTCATCGGTTCCTACGGGAATACAGAGGGACCCCTCAGTGTACCACCGGCCAATCTCCTTGGTCACTAATGCTCACTGGGCAGAGGCAAGACACCATCTCCATGACCCCTGGGTGGCAGCCCACCCCAAACCGCCCAGAACAAACACAAGTTAGGAGGAAGAAAGTGAATGATAAGGCGAGCAAAAGAAAACGTGCCACGTCGAGACATTCAGATTGGCGATCAGGTGATCATCAAAGACCAGAAACCCGGTTGGAAATTCCACACACCATATGAGCCAGGGCTAAGGACAGTGACTAGGATGTCTGGGACGATGGTAACAGCAGAGAAAGGGAGAGAAAGAGTAACATGAAAGGTCTCCTGGTTTCAGAAGGGAAGTTTTGTGGAGCCTTCCAATGAGAAGGAAATTTATGATTACTTCCCGGAACGATCCGCAACTGAGGGTCAAGGACGAGAGTGTGAGAGTGAGTTGCCACTGGCCACCAGACCGACCCCTCTGAGGCAGCCTGCGACAGACGCTCCGATGGCCTGGGATGGTGAGACCAGATCCCAGTCAGGGAGGTACAATCTGAGACCCAATCCCCCACCTAGTCAAAGACTAAAAGACTTTGCATGTACGTTAACATTATAGATGTTTGATATAGTTGGGGAGGGATGTAATATTGAGGGACGGTCTAGGGGTCTGCTGTAGGAAGCTGGCCTGGTTTGTAGTGGGTACCAAAGGTACTTACACCTTATACCAGGTCCAGTTATCCCCTATTAGTGAATTGTAGTCAGTGTCTGGAAGCCAGGCTCTCTGGGGTAGTGTGGATGAGCAGCCAAGGCCTAACTAAGAGACATGCAAAGCTCATGCAATACCACTGTAGTCACACAGTACTCACACACATGAAAGAGAATAATCAGTGTTACAAAAATAAAGGTACCAAAAATACCTTAGAGACCATACTCTCTTAGGAGGTATGTAACGTACACAGTATATACACTAGGATGCAGAAATAGCTGTAAAAACTGTTAGAGACCAGTGCAAATAGTGAAAATTACAATAGTTAGAAATGGGCTTAAGGGGAACACAAACCATATACTAAAATAGTGGAAAGTGAAAGTCGGTTTCCCACCTAGGCAAGTGTAGTGTGTAGAAGGACGCTGGGAGTGTTAGAAAACACCAAAGGTAAGTAATAGAACCCACCCCAGAGCGCAGGAATGCAGGAGTAAATCACAGTAACTTTTGGTGAAAACACAAGAACATGTGATAGAATATTTGGCAGAACCAGAAGACACTGCAAGAGACCAACAATGGATTCCAAGAAGCACTGAAGAGTCCAGGGAGAACAGGAGGGTCTGGGTGGCTTCTATTCAGGAGGGGGAGACAGTGGGAGTGCTCAGCAACTCTGAGAGCCCTCAGGAGACCAGGCAGCGTGCACAAGAGTCCCACAACATGGGGACAAAGAAGGTGCAAAAGGAGGCCCATGCAGAACTACACAAAGGGATTCCACGCTGCCAGAGAACCACTTAGGAGGCTGACTGTTGCAGGAAGGAGTGCTGGGGGCCAGAGCTACATGGTGCATGAAGAACTTCATGGAAGGATGCCAACAAGCCTTGGCAACTGCACAACACGCTGCACACATGTCTTGCGTGTGGAGGAAACCTCTTACCTCCACCAAAGTTGGACAGTTGGACGTCTGGACCATCCGGATCACTTCAGTCCACCACCGGTGTGCTGGATCCATGCAGTTCTTCAGGAGAGGGGACCCAAGCCACTGGTCGTAGCTGCAGAGGAGTTCCTGCTGAAGCAGGGAAGTGATTCCTTCACTTGAAGGGAGATTCCTTCGTTCTTCTGGTGCTGGCTGAAAACAGCCAGTCCTCGGAGGATGCATGACCTCGAAACAGTTGGAGTTGCTGGCAGGAGCTGAAGATACAATGTTGCAGAAGTCGTCTTTGCTTCTTTGTTGAAGTTTGTAGAGTTCCTGGAGAGTCCAGATGCAGTTTCTTTGGTAGAATGTGAAGTAAAGGATGCACAGTATTCCTGCTGGAGTCCTGCAATCTGAATCTGAGAAAACACCCAGAGGAGAGACCCTAAATAGCCATGAAAGGGGGCTATTCATCTACACAGGTAAGCACCTTTCAGGGGAGGGCTCCGACATCACCTGTTGGCACTGGCCACTCAGATGCTCTCAGAGTGCCCTACCACCTTGAATTCCAAGATGGCAAAACCCAGGGACACTCTGGAGGAGCTCTTGGCACCACTCCTGGGGTGGTGATGGACAGGTGAGTGGTCACTCCCCGTTCCTTTGTCCAGATTCATGCCAGAGCAGGGACTGGGGGGTCCCTGAACTGGTGTAGACTGGATTATGCAACGATGGCACCATCTGTGCCCTTAAAAGCATTTCTAGAGGCTCTGGGAGGCTACCCCTACCATGCCTGTAATACCTATTTCCAAAGGGAGAGGGTGTAACACCCCTCTCACAAAGGAAATGCTTTGTTCTGCCTTCCTGGGCTTGAGCTGCGTGAGCAACAGGAGGGCAGAAACCTGTCTGTGAGGGTGGCAACAGCTGGGACAGCCTGGAAAACCTCAGGAGGCTGTACTGGCAGTACTAGGGGTTCTCTAAGGAGCCCCCAGAGTGCATGGAATCACATAATCAATGCTTGCAAAAGCCTTGGGGTATGATTGCAACATGTTTGATACCAAACATGGCCATATTCTGAGTTACCATTGTAAAACCATACATAGGTAGTGACCTATGTATAGTGCACACGTAAAATGGTGTCCCCGTACTCACGAAGTCTGGGAAAATGGTCTTGAATGAGGTGGGGGCACCTCTGCTAGTGCAAGGGTGCCCTCACACACCGGTACTCTGCACCTAGCCTTCAGGATTGGAAGGCCTGACATATAGGTGATCTATAAGTGAGCTGGTCCAGTGTAAATGGCAGTGAAAGGGTGCATGCACCATTTCACACAGTCTGCAATGACCGTCCTGTAGAAGCCTTTGCATTGGCTCCCTATGAGTGGCAAAACTAATACTACAGCCTATAGGGATCCCCTGGAGCCCCAATGCCCTGGGTACCTAGGTACCACATACAGGGACTTATAAGGGGGCATCAGTATGCCAATTATAAACGGAATACTGTGTTAGCAGTATCCAACAACCGAATTTAAAGGAGAGAGGGCACAACCACTGGGGTCCTGGTTAGCAGGATCCCAGTGACACAGTAAAACACACTGACAAACAGGCCAACAATGGGGGTAACCATGCTAGAAAGAGGCTACTTTCTCACATCTGCCCCAAGGCTACTCTGGAATATGCCCCAGAATACCGGAACTGGTTCTGGGAGGCTGGGGAGGCCTTAAATAAAGGTGGGAATGAAAGAGCAGGATCTTCCCTTCCCATATGTCCAAAGTAAAAGTGTCAGTGCATGATTGAAAGGCGCGCACTGAGCGCATGCGTACCGGTAATTATGACGTAACAAACACCACACTCTTTTAAACATTTCCAGAAGTTCTACTTTTTTATGTGTTGTGATTACCAGTCTAAGGAATGGCAGAGCAAAGTTGAATCAGACTTTTGGTTCTACAATTCATGCATGGTTCGTAAGGAAAACTTCTCTCTTGCTCCTTCTGTACTCATCCAGTGATAGGATTCCAGAGGCTTCCACATATGAAGAGTTAAACATGGAGGCTCAACGGTGCTTCCTGGACTCTAGATCCAAATGGGCCCAGGTGCGACCTAGGGAAATGCCCCTTTTGACTGCTGTTATGGTAGTAAACTACTTTACATACTCTAAAATGCAATTCTCAAAACTCTGATCTGAGATCTCTGCCTCCACCTTTCCTAACTTTTCTGTACAGAGATCTCTGCTCCCATGTTGATGCCCACATGGAGATGGTGAATTCAATTCTAGAGGTCTACACCTAGGTGTACGTGTAGATCTACAGGCGGTGAGATCGCCACATATAAAATTAGCTTTTTAGTAGGCCCCTTCATTTTTTTTATTTTCTTGACAGTATAAAGAATTGTTATAAAAGTTCACGCAAGAAGCACTGACTATGCTCAACACATTTATTTGGCATAACTCTTATGATCCTTTTTTTTCCTGTATCAAGTAATTGAACTGAAAAGTACCCATTTAAATTTAAAATCGTGAGATTCCTTAACAACTGAAATGAGCAGAATGTTACTGTTGACAAATATGCAGTCATAAACAACTACGTGCTGACTGTGCTGGCAGACATAACAGTCACAGGATAAACAGTTAATAGGAAGAGACACGTCTGAAAGTGTGGACTGTCAAGAAACCATTTGTATTTCAGAGAAAGGAAACATGAGAAGACTGTACTGATGTTACTGTGTTTTTGGTCTCTGAGCAAGTTGATGAATGCAAATTTATTCGAAAGTGCGAATTCACAAAAACATTGACCTATAATATAACATATAAAATATTCAAAACAGCTGTCACAATCTGTTCTTCTACCCGTTTCTCTCGCTTCTGTCAAAATGCTCCAGAAAGAAATCTCAGTGATGTCCTCATATAACTGAGGCATAAGCTGTTTGTATCTGAAAAATCAATGGTTTAGTCCGAGCTGCTTTTTATGCGCGAATATGCAAATGAACCCTATTACACCAGCTTCGGTGTGTCAGTTTTCTTGTTTTGGTGCAAATAATATGAACATACTTCAAAACTACTTATTATTCTGAGTTTTTTTGTAATTAGGACCTCAATACATGTTGCCCGTCAGTGTCACTCACTGAGTGAGTTATTATCACATCATTTTGGGTTCCTCAACTAGAACTGGGGAATGGAGCAATGGCAGTGATGCTCCATGTTTCCTCTAATTCCCAGGTGTGCAACCCATAATTATGAGGTATTTCATTGCAGGTACCCCACTAGGTTTTACTTGATCAAAAATGTCACAGTAAATCTTGTGGTTAACTACAGCAAAAATTGGAATTTCAAAACGAGCACAAAGTCAAGATTGTGCCATCTTTTGAATTTACAGAAAACCCTTTATCCCTGCTCTGCAGAACACGTAGATTCACCCCATTCAATTATAGGAAATCTGAATATTCCAAGGCACTTGTGATTTCGATTATCATGTGCAAGTGTGCAGGGAGCCTTTATAAATTAATTCACCTAATAAATGACCTTCAGCATCATAGTATCATATTAATTTCAGGTAGGTAGGTCTGTGCAAAACATGCACCACTCAGACAACTTTTTGTTTTCTAAGTCCAGTTCAAACACCTAAGAGACTTTTATGAGTGAAAGTCCAATTTTTGAAAAAAGGTTTTGGTCGCAAATAGATGTCCATTTAATTTGTACATCCAAAAAAACAATTTGTAACTCCTTCCCAGCTTGGAAAAGGAGGAGAGTTTTTCATTTTAAGTGAGGAGTAAATCCCTTTTGAATGTTGGAAACGGGAATGGAACACCCTAAAGCTGAGGGATGGTGGTGTCTTCATGGGAAAAAAAACAAAAAGGAGCTAGAGAATTTGAATGAGCTTTCTAGATCTTGTCATGCAAATCTACACAAGCAGATGCTTTCTCTTATTAACATGCAATTCAATAAAATTGCAAGTTTCATGACATACTTCTTAAAAGCTTTGTTAATTCCTGATTACTATATGAATCCTTTCAAGAGTGAAAGCCTCCAGACGCACATCTGTGAATGAAGTTTGGAGAATCTGGCCCTACGTGTTTATATATAATGCTTCATACATACAAATCTGGTTACCTCTATGTAAATTTATGTTTAAAAAACGATAGAAATTCGCACCATAATCATTTAGTTAAAGGACAACTATAGTAATGATGCAAAGACTAAAAACACTGCACCCACTACAATTCATACTCACAACTTCACACATGAACTACCAGAAAACAGATATATCATTACAAGTGAACTCTTTACCATTTACATTATCAGTGATATTTCTCAAGATATTCTGGCCCATATTTATACTTTTTGATGCAAAACTGCTCCGGCGCAGTTTTGCGCCAAAAATATTACCGCCGGCTAACGCCATTTTGGTGTGCGGTGCGGGCGTCAAATTTATACTTTGACGCACAGAGGCGCAAACCACAGGTGTAAGTCATTTTTTTTTACGCACACCACAGCGTCGAGTCGTAAAGCAAAATAACGTTAACGCAGCGGAAATGACTGTGGGTCAATTTACAACACCGCCCACCGGATATGCAGTGTTTTTTGACGCAATAGCCTAAAAATTCCCCGCGAACACAGCCATTTCAGCAGAGGAGAGCCAACATTGATCCCAGATGCCTGTACAGACCCCAGGAAGATGACAACAGACCAGGAACCAGCCAGGAGGACCCACACAAGAACCAGGACACTTTTAAGAAGAAAATAACGTGTTGCTTCAGTGCAGAGAAACAGGACATTCTGGTTAAAGAGGTGACGGAACACCAACTGTTTGTCACCTCAAAGTTGCCAATCAGTAGGAGAGAGGCAATATGGCAACAAATTGTTGACAAGATTAACAGTGTGGCAGAAGTATGCAGAACAGTCATCAAGTGCAAGAAACGCTGGCATGACTGCAAGCACAGGACCAAGGAAAAGATGGTCAGGAACAGGAAGGCAGTACTGCAGACTGGAGGTGGGAGTCCAGCACACCAGGAGGCCCTGGACCACATGGAGGAGATGGTCGCAGCCGCCATCCCTGAGGAGATCGTCACAGGGATTCAAGGACAGGACTGCGCAGACTACCAGGAGGCAACGCACATGCAGGGTAAGTCGCATTGGGAATTATAATGCACTAATGTCAACTGTAAGCAGGGGGGATACAGGACCACAAAATGCATGGAAGTCATCATATACATGGAGTGGCATGGGTAAAGAGGTATGGCATGGGGGCATGGCCTGCACAGAGAGAAGCTGGGGCACACCATAACACTGCAACAACAACTGTCCCATGGGGGCATGCTGCCATGCCAACGATGCAGCAAAGGTAAAGCCAAGCCAGGAGGGAAGGACACAATGACAAACTGACATCCTGGCACACGTCAGCCACTATACCCCCTTAATTGGCCAATTAACAACCTCTAGCCATACCGACAACTGGAATGTATCAGTGACACCAGTTGCCACTACCACCTCCGCTCTGTGTGCAGCTCAAGTAGCCAATGGCAGCAACTTCCCCATGGATCATACACACCTAAATTAGATGGTTGAGGATGACAACTCCAATAATCCCCTGAAACAAGACAAAGGCTCCAGTCCTGTCAAATGTCAATGCCCATAGTTGTCGCAAACATCAGCCAGTGTCATCAACATTAGGAGCTACACAGCACTAAGGTCACACCCATGCTACATATGTCAGGGTCCATCCTGTGCCTGGGTCACAATGTAACATCCCAAATGGCATACTGCTTAGACAACAGCATTGAGGGGGAGGACACATGGAACTGGTCACTGACATACACCTGCACAGTCAGAGGAGGAAATAGGACAGTGCTACGACTATCAGGGCAATCCAATGTACCACACATTCCCTAACATCATCTGTACACATTACCAATGCCAACATCCATATCGTGCCATAACAATGCTATGCATAGGATACGCTATATGCCAACTACATATAAGTGGATGTGAAAGATCAGAGACTGGGGCAGGTCCAGATTGTTAAGTGTGCTGCTAGTGCCATCAGAACACCCACAGCCAGTGAAAGGTCTTACCATGAGAATGGATGTAGACGGAGGGTTGAGTAGGACAAGAAGGTGGCAAATAACTATTTGGCCTAAACCAACACCTAGAGGAGATTATGCCGACAAGTCTAATAACTTAACACAATACATGTGACATGCAGGTGGGGCATAGGCCTGGGAGAATGCCCATATGAAAGACTGGAGCAATGAATACGAAACAAGATCACAATGTGAAATCATCACAAGGCAGGCATGTCACATCACAAATGCCACAACACAGACACACTAATTGTATCCTATATCATTGCAGAGGACAATGGATCTCCTGCAGATATGCCTGTCCCAGAATACCCTGATGACATGGATGACGAGCTGACAAACATTCCCCAGCAGACCATCCAAGATGTCCTTGGAACACTCCAGACCCCACCTTCAGTCACAAGGAGGAGCACAGAACAAGCAGCCATCGCAGAGGATCCACCCACCACCCCAATTGTAAGACCTGCCAGCTCCAATACAGCTGAGGACTCAGACGACACAGGCACCAGCTTTCAGAGAACTGTAGTTGGGGTACAGCAGAAGCTGGCCAATGAGGTGCAGGTGGGGATGCAAACTATGGCAGCCAGCCTAGAGGGGGTGCGTTTGTGAATAATGTCATCTGGCGATCAGGCAGCAGCCATGCAAGCCCTAACATCCATCCTGCAAGAACTGCAAGAAACTGTCAAGGAATTCACCACTGCAATAAGGGAGTTGCCACAACACCTCCCACCCCAAACCTTCCACTGCATGCACAAATGCAATCATGACCCCCTCAGGGCCGACCTGGCTGCCTACCATTGTGATGTGGCTGCTATTCTTAAGAATCAGCAGATCCTCCTTGCTGCAGTACTGGCCTTAAGACCTTCACAGGTAGCAGTGACCGGGATGTCTGACTCCACATCTTCAAACACTGAGGTGTGTGTTGCCCCTTCACAACCACCACCACCAAGGACAGAGGAGGCAACACACACATCAGAAGAAGACATGGAACAGATCACATCCACACGGAAAAGTACCAGGAAGCACTAGTCCCTGACACATGGCCAACTATTACCAAGGTCCTGTGTTTTGTAACATGCCAGTCTTACAACACCTGTACTTAATTACTGTTCTGCTAACCACTGTGTATTTTGTCAGCCTGCCCAGTGCTTGTCTCTCTCTTACTTCTTGGCAAATCCTGTCCCTCTGCACTGTCTGAAACATCACCCCAGCATGTCAAAAGCATTTTCCTTTACCCCTTGTGTAAGATCACAATGGAAGATGTCACTATAATGGACTCACAATCATGGACAATGTACATATAGCACTACAGCGCTTTTCAATAAATAGCACTTACACAACAAATCTGTTTCTGGGTAATGTGACACATCAACTGTGCAGTAGATAACTGAAATGTGCCTCCTGTCAAATAATGTAGCTTGTCAATACAACTGTCCTGAAACTATGCAGTCAGATAAATCTGCACAGTGGCCAGGATTGCATCATACTCTGCCCCTCCTGAGGGTAATATCTGATGAAGTGAGAAACCATACACCATCATGCTGTGTTGGACAGAATAATGCGTCCTCAAGGGATATCTAAGTCATCAAATAGTGGCCGCAAAATGGTGTCACCATGCAATACTAACACATATAACAGTGAACACAAATCTAAGCAAACACTCCAAAAACTGCATGAATTTACATCCAAATAGGTAATCATGCTGAACAGTGTCACAAATGATCTATGTAAGTCATGAAGACGATACTACAAGAGTGCTTACGAGGGTGTCCTTGAACATCACACTGCAGTCAGACCTAAAACTGTTCCCTCAATACCAAGTCTGGAAGCACTGTTTGTGACTTACAAAACATACTTATCGACAAAAACACGTTGGGATCCATATTAACTGTGATTGGTGGTTGCAACGAATGGTGGAATCTTTGCAAGGTAGCTCTGGGGTAGCTGCCAATCTTACAGCTCATTTGGGATTTGTTTGTAGCAGAGGACACAAATGTAATAGTACAAAATTCATGTACACTAATGCCAAGGCCATGATCAACAAGCAGTTAACACATATTGTAAAGGGTTCACTATATATTTATTAAATGGTAATCACAGAAGAGGAAACTGAGGAAAATTTTACCTACCCTATTCTACCCTGACTACTCATTACCCACAACTGTCCCTAACTAACCTAACCTAAACTTACTTATCACATGTAACAAAATGTTCTAAACATCAGCCCCCCACCCCCCTTATGAGACGGGACACATGGAGGACAACAGATACTATCCTAAACACATACTATACTATCCTAAACAAATATATATATTTTTTTTAAACACACAAGAACCCCAACATAAACCCACACACTTAATTAGTAAAAATAGAAAGATTCTGCCCCCCCCCACTAACACTAACTAAACTAACAGCCTATACTAACCCAACACTAAGCCTCCTAAGCCCACTAAGTATGAGAACAAGGAAAGAGGAGGGAGGGGAGGGAATCATGTCCATATATCAAAGTCTATAGATTGGCCCTCTGGAGGGTCCGCTTGATGGACCGCACACACCTGTTCATATGGTGAACCTCCCCGGCTCAGATTACTAATTTTCCTCAGTACACAGTCCATCTTACGTTCCATTGCCTGGAAAGCTGCAGCTTCAACTGTAGCAGCTGGGGCAGTCTGGGTACCAGCGGAGGAGGTTTGTGGGCGTGTAGAGCCAATGCCTGTGGGCTGCCCTGAAGGTGTTGAACTGCTGGGGCCTGGAACAACTGGAGACGTTGGGACAACAGTCCCACCTGTGGGTGGTGCCACCTGGGTGGAACTGGTGGTTGTGCAGGTGGTGGCTGTGGTGGGCAAAGTAGGGCCACCCTGTGGGAAAGCCCTCCATGCTCCGGAGGCCTGTTCATTGCGGTATCTACAGGCCATCCTCCTGAACCCTGACTCTACCAGCAGGATATGTTGGTATCTCATGGACCGCCGCTGGAACTCATGGACCTGGATGGGTTTCATGTTTGCAGCTGTGAAGATAAAGGCAAACAATTTACATTAGGAACTGCATTGTCTGAAATGGCACAAGAAGAAAATCAGACAATTCATCCATTGTACTTCTAATAGCTCATATCACCATACAGATCATTGAATGTCCCTGAGGAAGTCCATGGCAGGCTAGCCTACAAAAGTCATATCATGGTCATAAGATGGGTAACAACTGGCATTAACTTGCCATCTGAGTTCTGCCAGTTGCCAGCTAACAATCATGCTGCACATCCTCCGCCATTGCCTGGGCTACAGATGTCAGTGTACGGAATGAAAAACTAATGCCACATGGTCTGCAAGTTGTAATTGGACTTGCTAGTATAGTACTCATGTGCCATACCTGAGTGTGTATACTAGGTTCTGACCAAACATTCACTTATTCACATGTATGTGTAACATACTGGTAGCATCAGTCCTAGGTACCCTATTCACAAACCCATGTCTGTGTTTGAGGGGGGGGTGGAGAAACAACGAACAATTCCAAACAACATGGACAACCAGGAGTGTATAGAAAGTTCTACACATGTTTGGCTCTACACACACACCACAGGTAAGGTCTATCAACAATTAGGAGTCTGCAAACCCTTGACCAATCATGGCACCACCCATGTCAGGAAATGCAGACCTTAGTCCACATCATATACTTCCAGTAAGGCATGACTTTCAACAGACACAGAGTTGCAAGAACACCCATGATCATGCTTAGCATGCACACCTAGGCCATTGCACTCAAGTTCCACATACTTGTAGCACTACATGTGGAAGTACATGCTGCTAGGAAGTTCTAACTACAGTTTAATAAGTACTTTGGTGAATAGGGAAGCAGAAGTCTGTTGGAAAGCAATTTGCAGTACCAATCTGGGAGAATGTTGGTCTGACAGTCGGACTAAATCTGAGATAAGTTCCAGTGCGACTCTTAGTGATACAAGTGTTATCCACATGACTCACCCCAGTTCTCATTGCGGGGCCTACAGGAATGACCTACAATCCCTAGATAATACAATAGGATAAGCATTGGCCAACTCAAAAGTTTTGAGAAACTGAAATCCCACTCATGGAACAAGACAAATGATTGGCCAGCGCATCACTCCTTGCTATGTGTGCAACACACAGGAGTCCATCACACATCACCAGCAAACAAAACACATAACAGACATATCAACACTTACTGGAGTGGTTGGGGTCCTCAAATGTAGTCACCTCTCCTACAGTGTAGGGTGCCGGTCCACCTGTAAGGCATGGAAGGAAGAAATGTGCTCAGAATCTGTGCACTGACCAACAATTTCAAGGACAAAAACAATGTGTAAGCTGACTAAAGTCATGAAAGCCGTTCAGACATTATGATACTGCATCTGATATATCACGGCCAACATGTACATAGCATGGGTCTCCTGTGACAGTTACACACATACCTACACACATGCAGTGGCCATAACTATCATGTGGTGGCAAACATGCTCCTTCATTAGTGACCAGAAATAATAATGGTGTGTAATCGTCTCATCATGTGTATCCAAGAGAGACATCCAAAGCCTGGTTACTTGAGGACTGCATTACAAGTCAAACAGCCTATGTGGCCATGAAACATTTATTATACATAGGTACAATGTACAGAGGGACAGGGACTTTTGAGCTCTGCTGTTGGTTCCGTGTGTTCTGATTAAATACAGGTGTGTTTGCGCCATTTTAACACCTGCCCTGACCCAGGTGTTAAATTTTTATGCAAATCGGGCTGTCTTTTTGCCCGAAAGCATAAATACGATGCACGGCTGTTTAAGTAATTTTTTGGACAGGAACGCCAACCTTGCATATGATTAACGCAAGGTGGGTTGCCGCATCAAAAAAAATTACGCACACAGCGGGATTTTGACATCCGCGGGCTCGGGAGTCAAAATTTAAATTTGGGGCAAGGTTTGCGCTGAATGTGCGTCAAAATGTTTGACGCACATTCAGCGCAGATGGAGTATAAATATGCCCCACTGTGTCTCTACACCGATTATATGATTTTAACAAGGTGTGGGGGTAATTTTTATTTTGCCATCATAACTTGGCATATTTTTAGGCATTGGGAGTAAAAAATGTAAACGTAATGCCTAAAATGCCACAATTCCACCACATCACCTAATGAGAATTCCATTCATGGAAAAATGCTAATGTAAGAACACGGACACAATGTGACTGGTAATCTTGGCAAAAAGGCGAGCTTCAGTTTCTGAACCCAAACAGCAGTTTTTTAACATAGATACTGAAAATCAACAAATGCTTCCATTTCAGGTTAACTTTTTACCTGAGTGCACCTTTCAGGTAATTTTTTGTAAGTGAGCGTGTAGCTCTGAATGTGAGCGTCAGTTGTTTAACGTGGGAGCCTGAAAATCAGTTCAAATATAAATTTGTGTTTTGAATATTTACCACTGTAGATTGTTCTGGAATATTGTTATGTATTGTGAGGCTTTTGTACATACAATAGTAACGTATTCTCCATGTCCTTAAGATTTCACCCTTTGCTTTGCTCAGCCCTTAGTCATTTTACATTTGAAGTTTGAAAGGAAAGTATCATTGTCTTTTTGTCTACGATCTCTGCTGCTCCTACACCTTTGCAAACCTAATTTTTGAGATAAAATCCCATACGTTCCATACAGTCCTTTGCAAAATGTTTGTTGGCAGAGAGATGGGAGGCACTGTTTTTGTTGTTCCTTTTTGTCATTGAGTTTGTTACTGGATGTGTGGGAGTTAGGAAAAGAAACCAACGTGAGATTAAGGTTTTTTAAGAGGGAATGCCTGCCCAATTATTCGATTGTGGGCACCTGGGATAATAACATAAATGTACTCATTTTCTTTGTTTTTTGTGAATCTATGCAGCTTTGTTAATCATTTTGCTTCACCAGTCCTGCCTTGGTTGTAGTTTTTTAAATTTATTTTTCACATTCCCACTGATTTGTTGCTCTCAGTTTTTAAACATTTTAGTGGCTTGTGGATGGCCTTGTATGCAAAATCTAGGGGGCTGATTCACAAAGGTAAGCTAAAAGTCTAAACTTAAACCAAAAGTCTAGCTTTACTTGTAGTAAGGCTAGACTTTTGTTCTAAGTTGAGACTTTTGGTCTAAGTTTAGACCAAAAGTATCAACTTAGAACAAAAGTCTAACTTTACCAGTTTTAAATTTAGACTTTTTGTCTAAGTTGAGACTTTTGGTCTATGTTTAGACCAAAAGTCTCAACTTAGAAAAAAAGTCTAACATTACAACTAGTAAATTTAGACTTTAGGTCTAAGCTAAGGGCCCAATTCACAAAGATAACTTTAGAAGTCTGGTAAACTTCAACCAAACGTCTAAGTTTGCGACTTTGGGAATTCACAAAGGGCATTTCTGAGTAGTATCTTTTGGTCTGCACTCAGGGCAAAGATCCGCCCTGAGTGCAGACCTAAAGATACTACTCGTACATGCCCTTTGTGAATTCCCAAAGTCAAAAACTGAGACTTGTGACCTACGTTTAGACCACACATCTCAGATTACCTTTTTGAATCGGGCCCTTCGACGTTTGGTCTAAAGATAGACTTTTGGTCTAAGTTTAACATTTTGGGTCAGGCCCTGGATTTTTTTGTCTGCACATTCCTGGTGGTGCTATTGATAGGGTGGCATCTGAGTTCGAGGGGCCATGTAGTTAGACATTTACCTTTTTTCTTAGCTATCTTCTTTCCCATGTTTTTGCCCATATTTTTGTGAGTTAGTATTAGTTTGAGATATTTCTTAATTAAAAAAATTCTGCAATATTCAAAAGCATTTTGGTAATTGCTTGGGATGTTTGTGTTTGGTGCATTTTAAAAGTTTATTGTCTTTCCTAAAATCACAGATTGACTGGTGATTGTTAAAAGGCAATGCCCTTTGTTGGCTGAGACACATTTTAGGTATTTACAATTGTGCAATCCACACACTGCAATGCTACAAGAGTTTTTTAGGGGTGTGTGTGTCACCATTTTTGGGATGGATAATGAATATGTGTTTGTGTATTTCATAGGCCTGCCTTTTGTCTTTATAATACATGCCCAATTTTTTGGCCTGGCAGCAACTGCCATTTTGTGGAGTCAGTGATTGTGTGTGGGAGATGTGGCTGTTTTTTCTTTGTTTTTCTTCTTTGCTGGCCATGTGCTAGTGATGAGTGACTACCATTTTATGGAGCAAATAATTGTATTCCCCTTTTAAAATTAATTATGTAGGAATATTTATAGAGCAAGCCCATGCCATCTTCATTTAATTTTTGTTTTTTTCCCTGATATATTTATTTGTGCTTGTTTTTTTTGACTGACTCCCATGGGCCATGAAAGGCTATTAGATAATATTTTTAATTAAGTTTCTCAATTTTATGCCTGCCTCCCATAGGGGCCCTTGTGCCCTGGAGGAAAACTAGGTGTTTTCATATTTATTTTTTCACATTTTGCCTGCCTTCCATAAGGGCCCCATGGAGCATGGAGGGACACCAACTATTATTAATTAATGTGTTTGATTTTATCATTCCTACCCCTACCTCTCATAGGGAAGATATGGGCTCTGAAGAGACACTATCAATCATTTAATACATTTATTCGATTTCTGTCTGCCTTCCATAGGAGTCCCAAGGTAACCCAGAGGGACACCAAATTAGGTTTTCCTGTGCGATAGCTAGCAAAACATAGTTACTGCAAGGGTACACTATTATTAAGCATTTGTGATGATGATGACTAGATGATGATGGCTGGATTGTCCAAGTCTCACTGATTGCCTGCTTAATAATGTGGTTGCTTTCAAGTGCACAAAGCTTTACACACAGTACTGCAAAAGAGGCACTTGTGCAAATTAGCTGACTGTGATATCAGAGTCCTCTCCTAATTCCCTCTGTTTGTGATGAGTGCTACCCATTGCAAGAAGTAAAGAATATGGCCCAAAGGAAGGAGGCTCATGCAAAGAAAATGAGGAGAAGAAGATGTCTGTTGACATTTCCACCATTGACAGCAAGCCCTCATCCATTCTGTTTAAGTGTAAGGTATCTCCTGCTCCCTCCACTGGGCAGGAAGAGGCTGTAAGGAGAATCACCTTTAGATAAACAGTATCATGACTAAAATCAAATTCATCTCCCTCACTCCTTTAATGACTGCTCTCCTGGAGAGCAGTAAGTATGAAATCAATTTGTTGTTGCAAAAATCTAACTCTTAACAGTAAAGTCAGCAATTGGAAAAACACGTACACCTAATCTTCCAGAGGTAGAAGCAGAGCAGGACGTTGAGCTTGCTGTTCTTCAATGAATACTCCAACTTCATGATTAATGACATCCTGCAAAGAAAAGAAAAACCTCTCCTCATCTTCTCCAAAGCCTACTTCTGATGATCTTGACATAGACTGAAGAGAGACACGGAAATGGAAGGGTCCTAAAAAGCCTTATGCCAAGAAAGGTAGATGATGAGACAGTGTTTGTTATTCTTGGGAGTGGCACAGAGGAAGCACAGATCACCTCTTGTCATCCTACCCTGGGTCATGTAATTTCCACCAACACTGTATGTTTATTTCTTTTTAGGACCCCATAAGCCTGCAGCAACAACTACCCCTACTGCAGTCATAGCCCATCCTAGATAAAAGCAAACCAATCTGTCTGGCTCTAAAACAACAAGTTCTTCAGAGTTTGACACAGTAATAAAGCTCTCATCCTCAGTTTAGGACATCTTCACATTTAGGCCATATGAGCAGCACATTGAAAAGTGCTCAGTGTGGCACAAAACATATTGGTGTAAGCCAGCTGTATGTTACAATATTACAGGACAACTGGCCTATCTGAAAAATCAATGGCCCTCATTATGACTTTGGCTGTCGATTCCGTAGACCGCCGAAATCACTGCCGCCATATGACCACCAGTGTTAGCGGTCTGAAGACCGCCACATTATGACTGCTGGCTGCCCTCTGCCACTATTTGGCGGGGAAGCAGCCAGCAGCCATACTGGGGGTCAGCGATCTAGTGCAGCTTGCTCCGCCTCCACCACCACATCACCACGACACAGCCTTCCGTATTACAAAATTGTAAACAGAATGGTGGTGTTGTGTTGGTAGGGTGCTGGCGGCAGAGCTAGCGCCATGGACCCCGTTCCCTCCCGGACAACCACCCTAACCACCAGGTAAGATGATCGTCAGACAGGAGTGGGTGTTGAGTGTTGGATGCGTGAATGGGGTGGTGTGTGTGTGAATGGATAGGGTGGGGGGTGTTGTGTGTGCTTGTGTGCGTGTGTGTGCAAGTGTCTGTGTGCTTGTGTGAATGCCTGTATACAGGGGTGAGGGGGTGTTTGGCCGTCTGTGTATGTGTGTGTTAATGAGTGAGCATGGATGTGTGCGTGTATGTATGTGAGTGTGGTGTGTGTGGATTGGGGGTGGGGGTTCAGTACAGGATTCTGGAGGTGGAGGCTCAGTACAGGGTTCGGGGTAGGGGAGACATCACTACTTGGGGGGTAGGGTGCTTCTGATGGGGTCATGGTGGGTGGCCTCCTACATGGATGGGGAGTTGTGGAATCCTGTTGTGGTGACAGGAATTAGTATTCCTGTTGCCAGTATTCTTACCGCCAGGGATTTCAGGGCGGGCTGCCGTCACGGAATCCCTGGTGGAAAGGATACTCATGATACCATGGGTGATGTTAGGTGGACCATCGGGTCAAAGGTGGTCAACCATTTGGCCAGGATGTCTCACCGCCCTGACGGTACAAGTGGTGTTCACTGCTGAGGTCATTATTTGGCAGTCCTGCAATGCCACGCTATTGGCAGTCTGACCGCAACCTAAGGCGTGGTGGGTTAGGTCCGCCAAGGTCATAATGACTGCCAATTTGTGTTAGAAATTGGGTTACTGATTGAGAGGGGGTGAAGCCCTACTCAAGCAATAACTAAAAGCTCTGTCAGGATGAAACATAAACACGCATTTATTAGCATGTCCTATCCTTCACTCAGGCTTAATTTAGAGGCAATGTGTAAAATATTTATGCAGCACTTAAAACAGTGATGAAGTGACAACACAACACAAGAAAACTTCCAAACAAAACTAGATAAACATGGAGTAAAATGTAACAAATTATTTTAAACTGAAATGACAAAAAATACAACCTGTAGAGCCGTAAATGTGACGTTTTAAGTATTTAAGTGAAAACAGTGATTAGAAGTACAATGTACTAACCATGGTTATCTAGTTAGGCCATACTGGGACAAAGTCACAAGTTCAGACAGCCCAAGGTGGACTATAGGCCAGATACAGGGACTTGATGCCTTAAATCCTAGTTGCGGAGTGATGTGGAATCCCACGTCGAGGATGTCAATCACAGCAGAGGCGATGAGATTTTCTGGGGTGCAGATGCATTATGCAGCAGTGATTCTATAAAGCTGTGAGGCAGGTATGCAAGATCCTGTGTTGTAGCCAAGGAAGCAGTCAACTAGGGACTTCTGATGCGAAGTCCTACATCAAAGCCGTATCACACAGTGGTTGTTTCTGAAGAAGTTGCAATGTGGAGGATGCAGTTGATGATGGGTTTGTGATGTGAAGGCCTGTGTCAAGGATGCATTGTTAGTGATGGCTCAAACTAGTCTGTAGGCTGCAATATGAAATCCTGCACTAGAGATATGTTACACAGTGATTCCGAGGCAGAATTCTGTGAGGTGATGTGTTGTGCTGCATCAGTTCTTCTGGGACTACAGCTGGACACAGAGCACCTTCAGGCCCACTTCCTAGGGTCCAGGACTGCAATGGCACCACATGGTAGGGTAGGACTCACAGCAGACAGAGTCCAGATGCTATGTTCAATGTGCTTGGAGACCGCTGTTCCTGAGGATCTGGTCAGGAGTCCATTCATCTTTCCCCTGGCATCATTTTGGTGGTCCAGGCTTCAGGATGAATGTTCAGTTCTTTAACTCAGGCAGCAGGGAAACAGAGCAACAGAGTAGCATTTCTTCTTGCAGAACACCACAGTCCTTCTGAGTCTCCTACATGTCCAGAGGTGTGCTGAAGAGTTGCGTCCGAGGGTCCAATATTTATATCTGGTGCTCACTTTGAAGAAGGAGAAAACTCCGGAGGGTTCCACTCCAAGAGGTGGTTGGAATTCCCTGCTTCCATGCCCTGGCCCCAGATTGTCTGGTGTGACAATAGACTAATGTCAAACCCTATGTGTTTGTGGTGAGGCAGAGGCTTTGTGGTGTTCAAGTGTGGTAGATGACAGCTACCCCAAATCATCAAGTCTGAGATGGTCCATCCTGTTAATATGTATGGCCCTTTCTTTCACTGTCTGGGAACAATACACAAAGCCCAACTACCAGCTACACTTAGGAGACACAAACATGCTGGATACCCAGTCCACTGTATTATGATTTCCATGTGACATAATGGAGTGGTAAAATGGTGGATTGAATATCTGTCATCTTTGTGAGAGTGACTCCATCCCCCAAACTCTAAATCAGGCCATAAGTCATGTAAACCCAGAAAACAGGCTGCAGGCACGAAATGGTTAGGGCAATAAAATGCTAACTTTCTAAAGGTGGCATTTTCATAATTGTGACTTAAAGTCCAACTTCACCGTTAAAGAGGGCTTTAAATTACAATTCTCTAAAAACCAAACTCAATATCCAAACCTGCTCACAAATTAGGGTAATTATAATTGGCTAGTATATGGTAGGGCATGGAGGTTTAGGGACCCCAGCAAAGGTAGTGCACCCATAGGTGCACTACTGTGGTGCCCAGTGTCATTTTAAAGGCAGGCCTGCCATGCTAGCTGCTTTGAAGTTAAAGTTAACCCCAAATTCAACTTAGGAATGAGAAGTACTTCCAAAATCTTAAACTACCTTATTTTCGCATATAAGTCACCCCTAAGATGTGCCCTGGCTGCACTTAGTGTTGGGTGCAGTGTAACTATGAGCATGGACTTTCTAAAAGATGGTTTATAAGCCCTGGTGAAGGAAAAATAGCTACATTTGTTTTTCTCAATTCTATTGACGAACACCAATGGCAGATTACAGAAAATGTTGTGAATTAAGAGACAGAAATTGATCCAAATCTTCGATGCAACGGATGTCAGCAAAAGTCGCTCCAATGTCCATAATCCATTTTCTTTCAAAAATACTTTCCAGACATTAGAAAGAGCGGTGAAAAAAGAAACATCTAAATGGTAGGAAGCTGCCTCCCTTAAAAATACATTGAACATGACCTTATTCCTAGAGGCCTTAGGATTTTGATCTTTCCACCCATCGAAACAACATCCCAAGTAAGACTCAAACAATGGGAAGCAGTTTTACATTCAGCATCAAATAACATGCTACGATTACTGGTGGAAATAGCACAGGAAGAGTATGAACTTCATCGAGAGGAGGTAGATACATTAAATAAACGCATTGAGGATGCAAATTGGGGTGACATTACCAAAAAAAACTATGACATTCTCAATAAAGTCATTGATGAATACAAGGAAGAAAAAAAAAAAAAATTTAGAAGGGATCTCACAGTTTACCAACTGGGCTGAATGTATAACTTTGGGAAGAAATATGACAATAACAACACATCTAAACCTACAACTGAATTACCTAGTTGTTCAGAAACAATACCATCATCTGATGTGGAATCCTCAGAAGAGACCGAGACACACAATATTAGACTCACTACTATACCAGGAGTAAGCTTTTATGAGGAAGTACGAAGACATAATTTGGGCACGCCCAAGACATTCAAACAAGACCACTAAGTTCCAAAACCCAAGAACCAGGTACATCGGGTGTACAGACAAGGGTTCGCACCAAGGAGGCCTGGAACAAAACTTAAACAAGGAATTCATTTTAAATCTATCTGATAAAGTTCTCTCAAGATCACAGATTGAGATACAGACTTTCTTTTTGCCCAGCTTTTGAATGGGACTTAGTTCAAACTAAAATGTATTTATATAAATTTACCAGGAAATTGAAGTTAAAATCTTTTTTTGCTACCAGAGAACCATGAAATACCAGGGTTACTCATCAACCTATCACAAGTGACCTAACTGTTCAAGACCTGGAAACTGTCAAGTTACTTAGCAATCTCTCAAGAACTGAAGAAGTGGACCAACCAATAAATGAAACAGCATTGGAACTCGATATTGACACTTCCCACTCCAAATATTCAGCACTATCAATTAAATCCATCTTTACACCAACATTATCATCTGGCAACACAAATGACCTTTTCCTCATTGCAATGATGCAATACTTGGATAGGGAACACAAGAAATATGTAGCTAAGCAAAAATATTTACCCATGAACATTAACTACAAACAGAGACAGGCTATACGCGAATTACAAGATGATAAGACAATCATAATCAAGGAGGCAGGTAAAGGAGGAAATATTGTAATTCTTAACAAAGAAGACTATACCAGGGAAGCATATCAACAACTAAATGACAATACTTGCTATATTAAATTGTCTAATAATCCAACTCAGGAAGCTCCCAAAAAAATTAAAAGGACTACTAGACTTTTGGTACGCCAAATAACTACTTCATCTGGAAGAAAAGACTTATTTGTTTATAAAATCATACCACTCTAACCTTGTACCTTTTGCCAAAAGTTCACAAGGGAGGATTTCCACCCAAAGGCATAGACCTTGAACTGCAACCTTTCATGAAAAACTGTTGTGTTCAGTGTTGTTTGGCGCGCGGCAGCATTACCGCGTGCCGAACCTATGTTGCGTGCTGCCGACTGTCGCGTTCTCCCGCGCTGAATTGCACAGACTACAAAATAATGGTGTTTTTGAGCCTATAGAGTCCAGTTTGTGGCTTTCTCCATTGGTGGTTGCCCGGAAACAGAATGGGGACCTACGTTTGTGTGTGGACCTGAGGAGTCTCAATAAGGAGATATTGGTAGACTCGTATCCTTTACCTAAGATTAGCGACCTGCTCGATGAGCTCAGAGGCTCTATGTGGTTTTCAAAAATTGATCTTGCATCAGCATATCACCAAGTGGTGTTGGATGAGGATTCGCGCCATTACACAGCTTTCAATTCCCCGTTTGGCACTTTCCAGTTTTGCAGGATGCCATTTGGGTTGGCCTCTGCTGCCTCAGCGTTTCAACGTATCATGCACAAAATGTTGGGGGAAGTACAGGGCATTCTGGTTTTCCAAGATGATGTCTTGATTCATACTCGGGATTTGGAAGGTCATCACGAGAAAATCAGATCTGTCTTTAAAAAATTTCAGTCATATGGCGTATGTGTAAGGAAAGAAAAATGTGAATTTTACAAGAAAAAGATAGAATTTTTGGGACATTGTGTGTCTGGGGATGGTGTTGCACCACGGCCCGGTTTGGTAAAAGCGATTGTAGAATCGCCTAATCCCAAGGACAAAGACGAGTTGCGATCATTTGTAGGCATGTGTTCATTTCCAATTATGCTAGCAAAATGAAGATTTTGTCAAACTTGCTCAAGAACAAAGTACCGTTCATATGGGACAGGGAGTGTCAATCTACATTTGAAAGGGTCAAGCAGGAGTTGGTCGATGCAAGGCCGTTGAGTCCGTATGACCCCAGACAATTGTGCACCATAACTGTTGATGCTAGTAGGTATGGTTTGGGTGCTGTGCTGTCTCAAGGTATGGGGAAGGATGAGAAGGTTATTAGTTATGCCTCTAGAGTATTACGTGAGTCAGAACTCAATTACTCTGTGATTGAGAAAGAGCTGCTAGCATGCTATTGGGCTAGTGGGAAAATTTAGAAGCTATATATGGGGGAGAAAATTTGTTGTTCAAACTGATCATAAACCATTGGTGTACATTTGAAATGGAGACAAGATCAATTATACAACCCCTCGCATAGCACGCCTCACCACAAAACTGTATGATTTTCATGTCAGATACATTCCAGGAAAAGATAATTTCACAGCTGATTTTTTATCTCGTTTACCGGTTTGTGATGAAAGTACTGTTGATGTGGAGGATGATGTGGAGGATTGTTTTATAGCGGCTGTGGATGCTGATGAATCCAAAGTGAGCACGGAAACGGTATGGAAGATGGCCGAAAGCAATGACGAGGTGCTATCCAGCGTTAAGCAGTATATAGTCAACGGCTGGCCTAAGGAAAGGAATTTGATTTCAGAGGTCCAACCGTATGCCAAGGTGAGTGATGAGTTATCAATTGAGGATGGCATTGTGTTAAGGAACGATAAGTGTGTACCTCCGTGCGAGGTTAGACAAAAATTGGTGGACCATGCACATGATGGGCACCTTGGTAGCACCATGACAAAAAGACGGATCAGGGCGCTCTATTGGTGGCCTTCTATTGATAAAGGTGTGGAAAGGGCAGTTCATGGATGTGTTGTGTGCAATTATGCCGAAAAAGGGTTGAAGATTGTGAAGCCACCATTACAACCCATACCTTTACCAGATAAGGCTTGGTTTAAAGTAGGTGTTGATATGGTTGGGCCTTTCAATTTTCTCCCTAGTTACATGCATTATGCCTTTGTACTGATGGATTACTTTAGTAAGTGGCCAGAAGTGCGGTTTTTCGCTAAGCCTTCGGCAAGTTCTGCCATACAGTTCCTCAAAGAGATCTTTTGGAGGGAGGGTTTTCCAGAATATTTAGTCTCGGATAATGGTGTACAGTTTGTGAGCAATGAGATGGAAACCTTTCTAAGAGAGTCTGGTGTGAAACATTTGAAGAGTTCTCTGTACCATCCTCAAACGAAAGGTTTAGTCGAAAGAATGAACAGAGTGGTTGTGGAATGCATAAAGTGGGCTAAAGCAAGTAGATTGGATGTGGAAGAGGCTGTGAATTCGATGTTGTGGTTTTATCGTACCACACCACATTCAGTGACAAAAATCTCCCCATTTGAACTTTTGAAAGGTAGGCGTAGTACGTCAAATCTTTTCCCGGCTTGGTTAGCCAGGATCGTGTCGGGTAAATTTCCAGATGCAGTGGACAAGGATATAGTTAGGGATGAGGTAAAGAAATATCAGGATAGGGTGAAAGCTAGGTATGACCAGAAAAATTCTACAAAAGAATGCTCTATTAAACCAGGTTATGTTGTGCGCATTAAGCTACAGACCTTTGTGAGGAAAGGGGAAGCTTGTTATGGAAGTCCAGTTACTGTGAGGAAAGTGTGTGGTAATGCTATTATGGTTGAGGGTGGTCAGTGGTGGAATGTGAGTAAAGCTGTGAAGGTGAATGACGACAGTGACTGTGGAATGAAACGGGGTAGTAGAGCGGTAGAGGAGGGCATGGTTCAGGAACAATCAGAGCCAAACACTAAGTTGGGAGTTCCCCAAACACTTAGAAGATCTGTTCGAGTGAGATGGGTGCCGCTCAAACTTAGGGAATCTCATGGTTGTTAGCAGGAAATCTACTTGTTGTTATTGTTACATTCGCCAATATTGTTTAGTGGTTTAATGTTATGTTGTTTATTTTTTAGGTTGGGGTGTGTAGATAAAAAAATAAATAAAAAAAAGGGAGATATTATGTTGTGTTCAGTGTTGTTTGGCGCGCAGCAGCATTACCGCTTGCCGAACCTATGTTGCGTGCTGCCTGCTGTCGCGTTCTCCCGTGCTCTCGAGCGCGAGAGAAACGGTTGGAAAGCTGCGAGGCCGGAGGACGTGACAGCGGCGGTCTTTGATTTCATGGAAATAAACGTATGTAAATCTTCGCATCGTCTCCTACCTTCATCACAACAAAAACCTACCCTCTTTTATCAAAAATACTAAAGATATGCTCAAAAAAGCATTGACTGGCAATCGGACTACATATTAGCAACTATAGATGTCGTCAGTTTATACACCTCAATTAAACACAAAGGTGGCATTGAATCAGTACACAAATGTTTATCAACACGTTCAGTACACTTTCTTGACAGAAATAACAAGATCATTGAAATGCTCACCTTTTGGCTAAAACATCTTTTTCTTGTTCAAGGGTGAATATAACCTCCAACTACAAGGTACTGCAATGGGAGCTCGCTTTGCTCTACCGTATGCCTGTATTCTGATGGGAGAATTCGAAAGTTATTAACTGTGGAGGGAAAATACGGATAACCTAACCAATCATATCATTTTCTGGAGCCAATATATATATGACATCCTACTTATCTGGCAAGGTCAGGAGACCTCACACAAATCACTTGAATGTTTAGACCTGACTCTGTATATTGAACTGAACTAACTGTATACTCATCTCCACCGAAAAGGAACGACTGCCAATTCTATTCTTCACTTATCTAGCTGCCATCCACACAACACAATAATCAGTATACCCTCAGGGGATAAACGGGTTATCAATTAAGGTTAAAACAAACAAAAGAATACAGATCGTAATAACATTCTATATAACATCAAGATTCCTGAAGTCAAAACACCCACCCGCTTTATTACTAATTTTAGCAATGGTCACCAATATGTCCGTAAACTGTTACAAAAACATTGGTCCTTACTCACTGAGAACCCATCTATTTCCCGAGACATTCCACCATTCCCTCAAATGAGCTTCAAAAGGGCACCCAATCTCAGGGATAAACTTTGCCCTTCTTTTTTTCATGACAAAAAAACAATGCAACAATTTCTTTAACTGGTCTCTGGTTTCTATACTTGTACTAACTGCTCAATCTGTAAACTTTGGACTGTCAAAATCTAAACAAATAAACATCAATGGTCAGGTATTTGCAATACATGATTTCATCAATTGTGAAAGACCTAATGAAGTGTATCTTATTACCTGCCCTTGTGAAAAACATTATATTGGGAGTACGACCAGACCCCTAAAACAAAGGATACAAGAACATTTCCGAAATATATGATCTGCATTTCCCATTGGTCGAACATTTGACAACATGTCATTCATATTCTAGGATCTTTTTTTCTGTGGTCTTTTGAAACTAAGACATCATCCTCGAACATGAAAGTTCCCTCATTATTCGTTTTGATACAGTTTAACATGGTTTAAATAAAGATGCGGAATGGCATTATTGGCCATTGTAACCGTCAACTGATATGTACATTTTCCCATGCTCCTGCTATCCCCATGCAACACTATGGACAAAGTATTTTCATGATATGAGGTTGCTAAAATATATGAAAATATATATATATATATATCTATATATATATAACTTAACATCACAATAAAATTCAGATTGTACTGATCATATATATACAACAATTAACTAATTCAAGAGAAGGGTATCATTGACCCAAGGCACTTCTGGGGTAGCCCCAATGGGCTACCACATGCTTTTCAAACAAACATATGTAGAACTAAACAATATTGATAAATAACAAATAAATGCCCCCTCCCCTGCAGAACAATGGATTAAGTATTTGCAATAATATGATTTGCCTCAAATTGTGTACACTTAAAAATGGCAAATGCACGGCATAAGCCCCCTTTGAGATCCATGTACATCTAGACCCAATAATGCAACATAATTGTTATGAGTTTCCCTGAGAGATTCTTGAACTATTTGACCTATTCACATAATATCCACTATAAAAATACTTAAATGAATACCAAGCATACAGATCTTATGTTCTGAATTAGTATGCACTATAATAATATTTAAATAAACACATAGCATAGAGATTTCATGTTCTGTACTAATATGATGCCTTTTTAACACTCTTTGCAAAACTGTAAGGGTAGAAATGTCCCTCCTAAAAAGCTTTGACTTACGATACAAGCCTTCTTACCTGCACACAATATCCCTTGAATATGGCCGCCATCACGGCCTGATGAGAATATGTTCTGGGACGGAAATAGAAGCAGGACTAAGTTCTCCACCTCTAATATCCTTTGACGTGCCAGTGTAGGTTCTTCGATTCCCATCACATCCTTTCAAAATGGTCACCACTACGCTCTTTAAGCAATTACCAATAATAATAATAATTAAAAAAAATATAAGTAGCACTTGGATCCCTGTTTACATCACAATTGATGCCATATTTCAAGCTTCTGGTTTTTCCCCATACTATTTCTTTACTTTAAGATGGCCGCCCTTGATTTCCTTGAGTAAAAATTGTTGGTAAAGACTGAAGTAGGACAAACTTATTACCCCTAACAAATATGGCGCTGAATCAGAATGCCTAATCAAAGATCAGTTTGTTCGAGGCCAGGGATTTATCCTGTGACACTCCGTAACGCAGTTACTCAGTTTCAACCTTTAAGATGTTTTGGTGAGTGACATTCATGAATACCCTTAGTTAGTATATATACCATATAAAACCAAATCGCAGTCTTACCTGCTATTGGTTACTGTATTTGTCTTGCCTATAACTGGCACAAAATATACACCACTGCCAATACGATATATGTATACTCATTCAGAACAACATATCACATACATATCTACTTCAGCAGTAGGAAAATGGATGATTAAACTTGAAGTACCGGTTATCGTATTGTTTTTGCCTATATCTGGCACCTAATATGCAACATTGCCAACATGATAAAGTAGTATAATAACAAGAATATTTTATAGGGTGACACAACAACTTGTCGTATTCCTACAAGGTACACCAATTTCAGAGTGCTAATTATTTCTTTAATTGTAATTTACTTTGTAATTAACGACAACTTCACTCAAATCGGGCTATATTATGAAAAATGAACTAAGCAAAATAGTTATATGTCTAAAAAATATACATGTTAAAAAATATACTTGTTTACAATATTTGGTCACTTTCTTCCCCTTCAGGGCTCATGCCATGTATTGAAGTTATACTTTTTTTTACAACTGCATCTTGGGTAATCTTTATTCGTAGATATCCTACTTCTAGGAGTAGTGTTGAACTTACGTTTACCGATACAACATTTATAAAGTGCATGAATGACATATGGGGACTTCAAAAAAACATATGTGATCTCTGTACATTTCTCTGTTGGTATAGATATGTTTTTGACCAATGTAATATGACAATGGACCTCAAACAAGAACTTACTCATAAGTTATTGAATAGGTATTGTATCATTCTGCTGAAATTAGCATGGGTGGAATAATGCATAGGTGGATCAATGACCGATCACTTCTCACTTTCTTTATTGATTTGGTCACTTCTTTTTTAACAGTTTCTTACTCACTTATTCTTAATTATAAAATTACTACTAACCTGGGACGGATTTCACCTGCCTTCACCATTTGGATATTAGCTCAACACTTATGGTTAATTCTAGCTGTATTAATACTCTTTCTCCTTTCCTTGGGACTAATGCTTATCCTTGCTTTTGTCACATGCTTGCACACGTCCACAAATTAAGTTAGTTACACCTCTGCAATGGGTCCTATCTGAGAGACAAATCTATATACATAATTTTTGGAGAATGTTCCTTCTTTGAAAAATTCAATTTCCTCTTGCACTTCTGATGTTATACCTTTGTTTTCCTTCTTGCCTTCCATAAACAAGAGTGCATCTCTTTAATTTCTTTTTGTACCCCCTTGAGAAAGCTCCAGGGTTTCATACTGCCAGGGGGCAAAACACGTGTCGGCATTTGTTCTCCTCCATGTATCTCATAATAAATTTCCACTGGATTTACTGACTTGGCTGAATGTGCTTATTAGAATATGACTATGATGTGAAGACTTGGACTATTAACTTGAAATATGGGCTTACCAATATTTTGTTGCGGATATATATACTTACACTGAGGAAAAATAAGGGGTCCACACCTCCTTCATAGCCCATACCTCCTAAAAAATAGGGCTTTTAAGAAGAGACTGTTGGACCTTCTGGAGTGTATGTTTCACTGTGTAGCAGTGTTGCAGTCAGGCAAAGGTAGCAGCCTATTCATCATCAATAGTGTGGGAGTTTTTATGCCCACACAGACCCATGTGTGGCACAGTTTTATGGTGCTCCACTCTTATCAGTCCACTGTGCAGATGCATCAAGCCCCTGACTATGTCCATAGTTAATGGAGACTCAGCAGTGGGGTTAGCGTGTTTTGGGTGAGGATCTAGCCTCTTCCTGATAGCTCTTCAGCAGATCAATGCACAATCCCCTGCAGACAGACACATGCACAATTGTGATCTAAAGGACTGGGATATAATTTTCCCTCTGCGGTACTTGATATTAGCCTTCCCCTATCATGTACTGAGGACTGCCTACTTGCACGTGTAGGGCATGTCTCATCATCTGGCATGGTCTGACAGACATGACTTTAATTTCCATGGGCAGGGCTTGTATCTATGTTGTAATTGGAATGAGCCAGGAGACAGATGATGTCATCTGTCACTGCCTCCTGTCAGAATAATATCCAATGGGCAACTAACAAGTTATTGTAGCAGAAAACCTGAGTGGGTTATGCACTGACCTAGGCATCCTCTCTGTCCATAGGTTGGGTGATCACATGGTGACATTGATGTGTTGCACAGTCAGTATTGGTCTATGTGTGTGTACCTTCTCTTATATTTTATGCATATCTTGTTAGGAATAGTTTGTGTCCTATATTGCTGCTAACCTTTAGGCTGCTTACACTTTGTATACATCATCTAGACCAACATTGTCTGGTCATACATGGACAGGATGCAATGTGTGACTTGTGTAAATTGAAGATGTACACATCTTCTACTACTTGCTACATAATAGTTACTGTCCCATTGCCTGGCTTTGCGAGATTACATAACTTCCACATACACCTGCCACTGTACTTATGTCAGCTCCAAATGACCTCTCCATGTTGTGTCTCCAAGTATCTGTGGGTATCTCTTAGCTGCCCATCCACATCCTTCGTTGTACATGGGTACATGGGTATGTACTAAATCCTGCATTCCACAACCTATGTCACTTTCACCATGAATGCATGATTTTAGTGTGTGAAATCATCTCAGTGCTGTTTATTTCATTAGCCACAGGCAACATATCTGTCTCCTTCTTCTCCCATACATTTTTGGATTGGTTTGTGAGATGTTTTGACATTGCTCGACCGACTTTTTAGGAAATTGTTTCACTGTTGGTAATTTTCTCTTGGTCTGGGATGTGAATGTCAATGAAAGGTGTGTATTGATATGTGGTGTGTGATGGTGTAATACAGACTATACAAGGTTACCTTGCTGACACATGTCAACCATTGTCAGTAATTGCAAACCCTTTCCTACCTAGGCCATACACCCGTAGATCAATCTTCACATGTATTTCCAGATTAGCTGTAGGTATGTGTCAAGACAGCACATTTGTGTGACACGTGTGCATAGAATGTACATAGGGAGTGGAACACACTCTGCCTACATTTCACCCACACATTAATTTGGTGGTGCATTGTCCCATTTTATTCTTAAATCCTGACAATGGGCCATATGTATGAAGAGTGGTTCAGCTTCCATTGCTGCTTCATTTGTCTAGCAACCTGTAGCCCATTCCACAGCCAACGTGTGTGTGCCATATTTGAGGTACAGCACAGCTTTGTCAGGGGGTGGCCCCGTGACAGTGGCAGGATGTAAACCCATTGATATACAGTGCAGGCTTCGGTTTTAACGTTGGTTACTAACCATGAACAGTAAATGAAGGTCCATTGTTACCAACGGTCCCCCTCCTTGTCACATGTGCACAGTGCTGATGTAGCAGCGATCCACCTGAGATGTGACACAGTTCGGTTCCTACATTACTAAAGGACCATTTGAAAGCAGCCCCAACCTTATGTAGGCCCCCCTTGCATACATCCTGTCAGGCATAAGTATGATGCAGGGAAAGGACTAGGATTTTGCACATTTCCCACTTAACACCATGTTATATGTTGTGGTGCATGGATCTAGGCCTTTGAGAGCCACATGACTTTGAGTTATGTGACACTGATGTGTGGCATGGAGGCGCTAGACCCTCTTACATCTCAAACTATGCTGCAACCATACTTGTGACCGTTGTCTTTCTTTCCTGTTCTCTGAGGTATGAGCAACATTCTAATGGTATATGTAATGGAGAATTAATAGACCACCGACATTTTGGTGCAAAGTTATTGATTGGTGATATTTACAAAGTGATAATATTTGTACAGTGAATGTGTGTAGAAGTTCTGTACACTTTGTGGTCTCCTGTGAACTCCTGCAGCAGTGTTTTGTAGTTCCCCCTCCAAATGTGCTGCACCATTGTCATCCTCCTCCTCACTGGGGACATCTACCTGTTCACCCCAGGGAACATTGGTCTGTATACATATATTATTTAAGATTGCACATACCAGTATCCTGCATACCAGTGGTGGTGCATACAACAAGCTTCCTCCTGTCCGGGCCAGGCACTTCAACGTTGACATCTGAAGCCCAAATGTCCTCTCCACCACATAGTAGTAGGCTGGCCTGGTTTGTAGTACTCACACCTCATACAGCCAAGGCCTAACTAGGAGACATGCAAAGCTCATGCAATACCACTGTAGTTACACAGTACTCACACACAGAAAAGAAAATTCTCAGTGTTACAAAAATGAAGGTACTTTATTTTGGTGACATAAATGCCAAAAATACAATAGAGACTACACTCCCTTAGGAGGTAAGTAATACACACATTGTATACAGTAGCTGTAAAAACAGTTAGAAAACAGTGCAAATAGTGAAAATCACAATAGTTAGAAATGGGCTTAGGTGGAACACAAACTTTATACTAAGAAAGTGGAATGTGAAAGTCGGTTTGCCACTTAGGCAAGTGTAGTGTGTAGAGTGGGGCTGGGAATGTTAGCACACACCAAAGGTAAGTAATAGAACCCAACCCAGAGCCCAGGAAAGCAGGAGTAAATCACAGTAATTTTCCTAGAACACACAAGAACACGAGAAAGAAGATTGTGCAAGAACCAGAAGATAGTGCAAGACATCAACAATGGATTCCTGGACCTGAAGAGCTGTGGAAGAGGGGGCACAAGTCCTAGAAACACTGAAGAGTACAGGGAGAACAGAAGCCCCTGCTACCCCAGAAGGAGGTGCAGAAGAAGAACCACCGGTTAAGAAGAACAGTCAGTGCTGCACCCAAGAAGATGGATGCAGGTTCCTGGTTGGTGCAGATGATATTCCACGCTGGATGAATGATTGCAGTCTGGGTTGTGTCTCTGGATTCTGCCAACAAGCCTTGGCACATGCAAAGCACGTTATTAGCAGAAAATGGTGCATCCCGGGACCAGGAGACACCTGGTGGCCTCTACCCAGGAGGGGGAGACACAAGGGGCTGTGAGCAACTCAGCCAGCCACAAAGTATACTAGGGTGTGAATCACACAATTTGAGGATGAGCAAAATTGATACAGTCGAAACTCCCAGGTATTTGTATATGATTTATCACAGACAATTTCAACCCAGGCACAGTGCAGGTTGGGAGGAGGTGCACCATTTTTTACACGGGTCCCTATGTACAGTGAATGAAAGGTCAGGTATGTCCTCTATACTCCTACAGAGTCCTACTATGGCATCCATAATCTTTACCGGATTGTACAAGCTCTCCACCATTCTGGGGTGTTTCTTTGTATGGTACACACATAGTGGTGTTAGAGGGTTCTGTGGGGCACATGTGAGGTTGCACTGGACTAGGTGGTGCACCACTTCTCATTAGTCTGCCCCATGGTCTTTCATTGCAGTTAATGTTGTAACATAATACAGCAGACAAGTGAATGTGCACACTACAAGAATGTCAGGTATGTGTCGGTGATATGTTGTTGGAAATGGCAATACTTGGGTGGCATTTGATATTGGTGCTGTCAGAGTCTTCAACACCATGACTGATGTGGGGCTATGCCTATGGGTGACTTTCTTTACATTGACACAGCCAGTGTTATTCACATAGCTGAACTATTCATTGTTTGGTGCAATGTGTTTGGGATCTGTATTTTTGGTTTAAACAGTGGACACTAATAGTGATTTGGGTCCAGCTTCTGTATGCAAAGGGGGCATAGCTCCATCTGTCCTCATGTGGTGTGCCAGTCAGGCTGTGGCTGTTTTATGTACATATGGGTGCATGTGTGTGTGATGTGCAGTGATTGTGGTGTAGTGTGATATGTGGCATATGAATTGCAGTCTGTATATCTGCGCTTGTGTGTTTAGTGTGGTGTATATCTTGTTGTTCCTAAAAGGTTGGTGTATTGTCTGCATACTGATTGGTATGGTGGCTTACCTATGAGTGGCCCATTGCCATCTTGCCTATCTTGGAACCGTTTGTTGATGGTGGAATGCCGGAATATGTACACATCATGGATGCTGCCTGGGTATTTGGCAAAGATGTTTGAGAAGAGCCCACGGTGGTCCACAATGGCCTGCACATTTATTGAATGGGTGTGCTTGCAGTTCCTGTGAAGGTTTTCCATTGCTGCCGGTGGCACCAGTTTGATCTGGGTGCAGTCCATTGCACCCAGCACATGCAGGAACCCAACAATTAGATAGAAACCTTGATTGGTCTCCTGCTGCAGTTGCTGGGTGTTGGGAAAGCAGATGTGGTGGAGTGTGAGGCGGATGTGTTGTGTAGCCATTTTAGTTTTAGCTCCATGCACCTTTTTTTTAACACACTAGGCCCGCTGTTGTGCACTTTAACCTAGATATGTTTTATTCAGCTTTTTTATTATTTTAACAATAGCCACATTTGCGGTCTTGTTTTATTTCTCTCTATCTAGCAGTTCTTTGCTTTGGTTAGCACTGTGTTCTTGAACAAGCACTCTGTGCTTCTCTCGAGGCTACAGTGGGATAGGTTGCCAGTGAACATGGTAAACGTTTTGTCTCTGGTATTCATAGAAACACACACATCCTTACATAGGGACATTTTCCCAGAACCTCAGTTGTTTTATTATAAAAACACTTCCTTGTCACATACATGTTGGAGGGAGATATCAGCCAGAGGACCACGACTGTATGCTGATTGCTGAATGCTTCGCTACAGCTGCTTATGCAGACCTCAGGCCTTTGCTCAGGTATGGGGGATGATGTCTTCCCAGGGCAACCCGAAGGGCAGAACTAGAGGTTAACATGCTGTGCTCTAATATAGCCTAGTTAGGAATTAGTCTACTTAACTCTGGTGACAATATGGCAGCGTTATTTCTATGCTTTACTCTCCTTGTCACAATTTTAATTCTGTCAAGCTTCATCTTCCTGGTTATTGCAGTATATGCTTTATTGTCTAAGATGCAGTCGCTTCATTAAAACCTTATTGAAACATATACTGCCTCTGTTTGTCATTTGTATATACGAGACTAATGTAACTGAGAGAAACAGATGAGACCTGAGTAACCACGGTTTCCTTGAGAAGTCAATTGTGTCATGCGCTCGGCTGCCCCATCATACCTACTCTTGGATAGAGATGAGGTACTGCTAGCTAGCTGGATCAAAACCTGGATTGGGGTGACAGGTGTCACCTGTAGTGGGTTAAGACAAGTGTCACCTGTAGTGGGTTAAGACTCAGTCTCCCACACCGCAGGTGATTCTGCTGCTCAAATCCAGTAGTCTCATTAGAATAATGAGAGCCTATGCAACATGACGCCCAATGTGGGGCAGGCTCTAATTTCCGGGTCCTTCTGAGTATCTCTGTCTCACTATATAAAAAGACATCTCAGTAACATATACGGAGACGTCTGTGGTATTGAGGATTTCCTCCTCAGATAAGTAGGAAACACCTATCTGACGCTGGAGGGTGTTCAAGCTTGAACTCTAAAAAGATAATCCCCATTTGGTGTGCGTATCTCTGAACAAATTTACCATTTAATATGGTGAATCCACAATAGGTAGCAATTGCAGTCAATATGAGACCACCCCTTACTGCACATTTATTGGCGCGTGGCCTAACGGCCCAGGGGGGTCAAGTCACATTTGTTGTTGACACTCACACAGTTTACACAACAGAACTTTTTTATTCCTGTGTCACATTTCCAGCAGTTGATGTTAACTCACGTACATTTTATCACTGTACACCTGCAAACGTACCTGCACAATACAGAGCATAAGCATATTTAGAGGTACCTCTATCTTATCAATAAAATAATAATTGGCTTGATGGCACCCTTCCCCACACAATTTTTCACGTTAGGTTAGGTCTTCTAAGTAATGATGGTCCTACCTGGCATTTACTGGCCACTTATACACCTCGCCCGGCTGCAGCGAACCTAGCGGTAGCTGAAGTCCGTCGCTTATATGTTGATTTGACGGCAATATACAGGTGATTAGTACAGTTTGTAATGCAAACATTAAACACAAACCCAGCACATGCTGCACCAGCGCAACCACGTGCTGTGATGCCAGGCATTAACCCTGCAACTGTACATTCGATCATGGGTAAAGTACCCACCAAATGAGAAGAAATTCCGTTTGGTTATCTCAAAAAATAAATGTGCTGGAAGCATTATTTCCCCATATGGGACCTCAGGATAAACACAGAATATTAACAATGTGCTTGCCATTTTGGGATGGTTCCCACAGTAGATAACTATAATAAATGGGACACCGTATTTGCCACGTTGTATACAACCGCACATGGTACACCGACCCTTGCCAGTTTACCGGAAGTGTTGAAACAAATTCAAGATGAATACGGGGCTGCCCCGGCCCTGGACTGAGGGATGCAATTAATGGGCAACTTTGCCATGGTATCCTCAATTATATTAAGTAACCTTAAAGGGGAATCGGTCGCATTAGCAGTGCACCTGCGGCTCCGAGACGTTCATCCACGGCTACAGCACGGTACATTGCCGGTGAATGTGGTAGAAGTTTAGTCTCCAACATTCGTAGAATATACACATCCCTACATAGGGACATTTTCTCAGAACATCAGTTGTGTTGTTATAAAAACACTTCCATGTCCCTTAAAAGTTAGAGGGAGATTCCTGCCAGGGAACCACGACTGTATGCTGATTCTTGAATGCCTCGCTACAGATGCTAACGCAGATCGCAGGCCTTTGCTCAGGTATGGGGGTTGATGTCTTCCCAGGGGAACCTGAAGGGCAGATTTGGAGCTTAACATGCTGTGCTCGATCATCAAGAATGCGAAAGATCAAAGATTATCGTGGATACCTAATCTAGTATTGGTTGAGAAAGTCTGGGGGCCAGAAAAACAAAATCACAATTTCAAGGTAAATCTAATAAAGATTTTACCAAGCAAACTCCTGAGGGTAAGAAGAAACGCTGGGACAAAAAACAACAAACTCCTAAAAAAGAAAGGAGAAAATCTCCACACACGGAGACCCCACAGAATAGATATAATCTCAGAAATAGAGATAATATAAAAACGCCTGACAGATATCAATATACTGATACACGCCAATCTCGTTCCTTTCAGGACTCATCAGAAAAACGCAATGAATGAGGTGGGCGGTCAGAGCGAAGAGCTGAGTATGTGAAACCAAGACAAGAATCACAACGCTCAACAGAAGTTTCTGTTAAAAGGGAAGATAAACTTCCCCAACAAAAATAACAATTCAAAAAGAAAAAGGTTGCAACAGTTGCAGTTCTACATGCCACTCAAGAAGAGAGCTCTCTTGAAGAACAAGGAGTAGGCACTAGTGCTTCTAGACAGTGCGGCAGAGGTCACAGTAGTTTGCCGGAATTTTCTAGAGCATCTGGAGGTGAAAGCAACTGATGACTTCTTACAAGTAGAAACTGCGGACATGTGTGTCTCCACGCCTGATAGGGTGTACAAAGTAACGTTACAGTTAGAAGGATATATTGAACGTACAATAGACGCAATCATTTGGGACTGCGTTGTCAACATTTATGATATTCTGCTGGCCGAACATGCCCATATCGGGATGATGTTATTGAACCTTCTTTCTCACCCCTTGTTCCTGAGAATCTCGCAGAATCCTCCGCCATCGATTGGGCATTGGCACAGACACCTGTGTTATATTGCAACCACGTAAAATGGGACAAAGATTCCCCCTACCATGTAATTCCTATTAAAAATCAACCCCAACCTCAACCCAATCCAATCAAACACGACGCTGAGGCACCAGTGAGGGAAATTCTTACACAACTGGAGTACCAGGGCATAATTGAACCCTGTGTCTCATCTATGAATAATCTCTTATTCCGAGTAGCTAAACCGGACCATTCGTACAGAATAGTCTTAGACTACAGACACCTAAACAGTCAAACATGCACATACGCTATATAAAACTCATATAGCACAGTGCTCATGAGCAACATGGTGCATAAAAAATACAAAACAGTACTGGACATGTCCGATGGTTTCTTCGGCCAAAATATAGCACCTGAGAGTAGAGACTTAACAAGCTTTAGTGCACTACGCTCCCAGAAAAGAATCTGTTGTTTACCCGAGGGGCACAACAAAAGTCCAGGACTTTTTGCGACTTGAGTGACTTCAGTATTGCACGACATAGACCCTGAAGCTTTGTCCTACGTAGATGATATCTATCTCGTGGATCATGATTTATTGCAGCATTTAAGACGGGTAGCCCGCATTGTGTAGGATTTGCCAAGTTCGGCTACAAATTCAATTTTAAACAAGCATTTTCATTGCAACAGGTCTCACATTTGCTCGAGTTAGAACTATTAGCATTGTAAACTCCTAACTGGACTTTTCTTGCCACACAAATTAAAAGAAAAAAACTGCAGCGTGATTGCACTATGTAAAACGAAATGCTACATGATCGTGCTGAGACTGAAAACGGAAAAACCGAGTGCGATCGCACTGCGTGGAAAATACACAGATAAAGTAGTCTGGAAATCATGCTGAAAACATCGAGCCTTGTATGTTTTCAATAGTTTGCAGGTGCTGTATAGGTGAGCTAAACACTGGAAAAGGTATGACGTATGCATGCCTTTCACAAATGAAAGCAAGCGGATTATAAAAGGGAAGCCCACGAACCAATGAGAGTGACTGATGTGACTTGGGCGTGGTTGGAAGCCCAAAGAGAGAATTGCACTTTCCCCTAAAAAACAAAAATAGCCTTCCTTAGCGTCCTGTTTCTAGGATATGAGCTGTCAAGTGAACGAAAGAGCATAGCGCCACAATTCTTGGAACAATGCGCACAGTTACACCCTTCAAATACCATCAAAAAATTCCAATCTCTATTAGGTTTTCTAAATTTTGGCAGAACTTACATTCCTGATTATGCATCACGCATAAAACCTTTATATTACTTCAGACATCCTGACTTTTCAGGTACATTTTGGACAGTCAAACACACACGCATTCTCAGAGCTTTGCAAAGAGACATGTTTGCAGCGCAACATTTACACACAAGGGACAACAAAACCCATTTGGTAAGCAGAGTAATTGCTGGTGCCATTGGTTTCACATATGTAACTTTCAATGAGAGTGAGACAGTCCCAATAGCGTACAAATCACATTTGTACTCAGCAGCAGAACAACACTTTGCTCCCACTGAGAAAATTCTCACTGCTGTTCAGATGGCTGTCATTAAAGAAAGACCACTAGACCAAGGCAAACACATTATTGTCATTTTGCCAATTCCAGCCCTTGAGGCTGGTACCAAAGCCAGCATTCCAAACGTTAAAGCATTACATCCATGTTGGATTAAATGGGCAACGTCTTTGACAGCCACTGAGGAAGACTACATTTTTTACCTAAAATTACAAACTCAAGAATTTTTGCAAAATGAACTAGAATACCCAGTTCCTTCAAACACACTGCCCATAGCATAGGGGTTTGATCTATTCCCAACACAGATATAAGATCGGAGTTGATTAAAGCAGCGCATCTACCCATTCTTGTGTGGTTGCTAAAATATCATTGTTGCAAGCACATTATTGGTGGCTAGGTCTATACAAACAGGTCAAGCAGTATGCCCTTTGCTGTGACATCTGCCAACAAATTAAGGTTTACACTGCTATACATCCACTGCAGACACCCCTCCTAATTTCCAACAAACCATTACAATGTGTGTATCTGGACCATTGTGGTCCCCTAACACCGGACAGTGTATACAAATACACTTTAGTCACTGTTGACTCCTGCTCCAGATTTCTATGGGTGTGGCCACAACGCTCGGATGACTGTTATTAAAGATTTGCAAGTCTTTGTCGGTATATATGCAGTTGCGGCTTTCCATTCGGACCAGGGCCATGCTTTTGCTTCAAGGGCAGTCAGGGACACCATGGCTTAGTTGGGGGTCCAACTCCATTACTCGTCTCTATTTCATCCCAAGGAAAATAGTGTGGTAGAGCGGCTAAACTGTGATTTAAAGCAGTCATTGACAGCCAGAGTCTTAGGTACGGATCATAGTTGGCTTAATCACCTGTATGGAGTCCAGAGAGCACTTATCAATCTGCCTAGAAGGTCCCTGGGGGGTTGTACTTCATACAAGTGCCTGTTCGGAAGTCGAATGTATGTTCCAGATCTTGATGGTCCTGGTGTGGAGGTGGCAGAAACACCCTTTGACATAAATTAACGTGTCACTATTTTACAGGAATTAGATCAGTTCTGTGACGAAAACGCTTCTGCCAGTGCTGCCTCCACAGGCATTAGGGATGTGCCAGTAACACCTACTTCTTATCGTGCATCGGTCCCAGTATTGAGAATACACAGTACCAGAACTGTCACAGTTGGCAGGTGCTAAACAAAACCTCTTTGTATCCATCAACAATGTCAAGTTACAACATGGGGCCGATCCTGCACAGCAGACTAAGAAGAACAGCCAGTAGTTCCCGAATCCTTCTCACTTCTGGTAAAGAAGTTCCTCTATAAGTTGTGGGCAGCAACACTGACACCTCTCTTAGCTTGGGGAGGGTGGAAAATGATATTGCATTAGTTCCACTGACATCTGTTTTAGAGAACAATACAGAAATAATTGATCGATTTGACACAACTTCAACACAGACGGATGGCATCATTTATTCTGAACCACCACGGGAAACACTCACCGGTTCTCCAGCTGCAAACACGGCTCCAGCTTTTGTACAAACTGCTTCTGGATACTTTGCGACATCAACTACATTGTTTCGGACTTATTCGCCTCTTCTACAGCTGAACTGTCAAAAACACGTAAGCTGATAAACTGGCTTAAAGCAACTTACTTTATTCTTCCATGGAACTATCTGTGGCTTTCCTTGACTGTACTGGCTTTCCTAATTTGGACTGGTTTTGTCATAACATTCTTTTTATTAATACATGGTCATTTTCTTCCTGAAAGATAAACCGTTGAACTGGTGGATGTGGATCTAAAACCATATTTTTCTTCTCACAAGGTCCACAGAGACTTGTCCTTTGTGAACATTTCCGCTATACCAATTCTTGATGGGATTGTTTGGGATGAAGTAACATTTGATATATATGGCCCCAGAGAGGTCATTCAAATACCATATGTATTTAAACTTTCAATGAACAATGTAATAATACCCAGAGTTGTTTCTGAGGATTGGGATGTGAAAACAGCTGATTCTATGATGACTGATTTGCAGTATTATACTGTATTTGAAAACGAAGATGTTTATCAATCTAAAGAGAATTATGGTGATATGTTTTGCTATCATTATTATGGGCACCATTTCATTCACAGAGCAAGTACCCCAAAAACTGTTTTTAATTACACACAATGGGAACATTGCCCAACTCCAACACAGGGGAGTTCTAAAACATACTCTTCAAAGTTTTCATATTTCTCTGAGCTCAATATTACAAATGCTGAGTCATATTATTTTAATTTGCCATCAATAGAAAATGTACACATATTATTAACAGATTCAAAATTTCTTTATTCGGATTCCTTTGTTTCCCGGTTGGCTATAGAAGGCTATGAATATTGGCTGAAGTCGATTGACTTAAAAAGTGTGTGGGGAACACGAAATTGGCAAATGGGGGGAAGGAAGCTTTGTTTAGAGCATGCCTGATATCTGTTCAAAATATATTTTTAAATGAAGGTGTACAACAAACAATTTGTTTAGGCTTAGAAAAGATTAAGGAATTGAATGTGCCCAGAATTTCTGCCCCTGTAAAATTTCACAAATGCTTGATGAATGGGTCTAGAATGGCACATTTAATGGTTCACTGTCACGTCCTGGTGAGTGTTTATTGTGGCCAATAGATACCAATGGGTGTCAGAAACTTTTTGTAAACTCCACGGGGGTTTTAGAACTAGTAGGCCGGACCTTCGCTATATATCATCCAAACATCCGGGTATAGTAAAAACAGACAGTGTAGGGAAACTATGCAAGCAATGGGTGAGGAGTTCCTCAGTAGATGCTGTGAGAGAACACCTCAGTCTCCTGTCTAATAATACTGATTACAAGACTTTCTGTTAGGCCCTAGAAGACAACACAGAAAGAGCTTCTTGTATGAAAAATATAATGAGATTTGGAAGCTTTCCCAACAAGAAGCTGCTGCCCGGTTAAGCCAAATAGACCGGGACAACTTACAGAAGGCATTAGCTGTTGTGGAACACAACAACAACAACTAATGGATAAGAAAGAAGCAACTTATGTCATGCTAAACATCAAAAAGTTAGAAAAGTTGCCTTTTACTGTGGCTGAAATACCATCTGCTGAGTGGTCAATACATGGGGTCATTAATCTGCCTATTTCAACACTTCAATTCATGTCCCGTTTAAAACACATTCCAATAGGCAGATATAAAAGGCTGGAAGATAGTTATATCCATGAGGTGTGGGAGCTGCCCTTCTCATATAAATGTCTCAGTGGCATGAAATAGGTCTTTCTTAGCGGCAGTGCATGCAAGACTTCTGTCAGCCATTCGATGGTTTGTAAACAGCTGTCCTCGCACGGGGCGTATAACAGTTCGGCAGCGAACATGGCTTGTTATCTGAAGGGAGTTCCAGTCCCCTTGATTGACATACATTCCAGGTGCTTTCAAATGGCCGCTAAGTTCTCCTCAATAGTAAGGACTGTTGTGGGATGCAAGCCGGAATAGTATATGTTGTTTCGGTCACTGAGGTTGTTACATGCTGTGGGAAAGTACTTTTTACTCCCACTAGACAAAAAGAGGTAACTGACATTTGGCCCCAAATTGCTACTTCAAATGTGAATTATGACAAGTTGAGCAGACTCAAGGCTTTATTGTTCCAAAAACATGTGGCGCTCACATGTGCATGTGAGACCTACGCACTTCAGGTGGCAAAGTCATCAGCTGAGATACAGTCCCTTTTCAGTACAAACTTTCCAAGATACATTGGTGAACCCGTGGGACGAATGCATCCGGTACTACTGGAATTGCACATTTTTTTAAGGCTGTTGGTTTTGGTTTCGTTCACACCTTCTCCTCCATATTCAGTTTAATACCACCAGCCATCCAATCAATATTCTCTAGTATTTTGGGGGGATTTCCAATAACTTTGGCTATAATAGGTGGCATTTTGCTATTGCTACTTTTTCTGTGCAATGGCTGACGCGCCGCAACAAGGAGGAATGAGAGTGGTCCCACCAGCGCAGCTGTGTCGTGAACGCATGATGCAGTACTTCAAAGCAGCACTCTTGGAGTAATTGGAGTGTGACTGGTCCCTGTCATTCAGACCTGTTTTACACTGTGTGCAGCCTGTGTTTCTGTGCCTCTGGTGATCGTTCGAACATGCACTGAAAGTTTGTCTTTCTACGCAGCCTTGCTTTCATTGGACGCTGATCTGTTGATGTTCTCTCTGAGAGTTCACTACCGGACATGCGCACTGAGGTTGGGCTTGCTACGGGAAGCTGCTTATGAGTTTCCCTTCCTGGAGGATGAGGCTCTGAACTCATAACTGGGCACACCACAGAATACCGCTGCCCTGGCTGAGGCTCAGGGTATGGAAAATGAATGCTCCTTGGTCCGACTTGACGATGCGTTTCCAACTTTAACACCTGCTGAAGTGGAAGATTTCCTGTCCTCAATTCTCCCGGATTCTATTGACAACTTCCAAAATGACTCTGGTTCTTGAAATTTCGCATTTTTTATGCCACATGTTAACATTTTAAATTGTCCTTTTATATATGCTCATGTGTCTATTTAACTTGTTGTTATTGACATTTTTTACATATGTATCTTAGGTTGAGTTTTAGTAGCTTTTATACATAATTGGGCTTTGAACCACCTTCAACAGGCAAGGGGAGGGTGTTGTGTAGCCATTTTAGTTTTAGCTCCATGCACCTTATTTTAACACACTAGGCCTGCCGCTGTGCACTTTAACCTAGATATATTTTATTCAGCTTCGTTTATTATTTTAACAATTGCCACATTTGCGGTCTGTGCTTCTCTCAAGGTTACAGTGAGATAGGTTGCTGTTGAACATGGTAAACGTTATGTCTCTGGTATTCATAGAAACACATACATCCTTACGTAAGGACATTTTCCCAGAACATCAGTGTTTTATTATGAAAACACTTCCTTATCCCATACGTGTTAGAGGGACTTTCCAGCCAGAGGACCACGACTGTATGTTGATTGCTGAATGCTTCGCTACAGCTGCTTATGCAGACTTCAGGCCTCTGCTCAGGTATGGGGATGATGTCTTACCAGGGGAACCTGAAGGGCAGAACTAGAGGTTAACATGCTGTGCTCTAATATAGCCTAGGCAGGATAAGTCTACTTCAAGCTAGTGACAATATGGTAGCGTTATGTCTATTCTTTACTCTCCTTGTCACAATTCTAATTCTGTCAAGCTTTATCATCCTGGTTATTGCAGTACAAGCTTTATTGTCTAAGATGCAGTCACTTCATTAAAACCTTATTGAGACAATGATGCGATGGTGCTGAGGGACCTATTGTCATCACTGATGTCTGCAGCGTGTGCTAAGCTGGAGCAATAACAGTTCCATGTTGTCTAGGAGGTTGCCAATACTCCTGTGTGTTTTCCTCAAGTAGTGGTGGGAGGGCCTCATTTTAATGCCTGGTCTGACCAGGCATTAAAATTTGGTGCAAATAGGACCTTACTTAATTTTTTGGGACCGCTTCCTTTCTGTGTATTGTTTAATGTTGGGGTGTCAATATGGAGCTGGAGGGCTAGCATACTTTTTTGAAAGGGAAAGCCTACCTTGCATATCATTGCCGCAAAACAACGCACGGTGGGTTGGCACTCCCCAAAAATTACGCTGACTGATATTTTGACGTTAGACAGGTCTAACGTCAAAATATAAATGTGGCGGTTTCACGTAAAAAAAAAAGAATGCAAAGGTACAAACTGCTCTTAAGTTTGCCCCTTACTGTTTTGTTGATGGTAAAGGTTTTACACACCTGTCTCCTAAGTTACGCCTAACTGCTCTTGGGACTGGACTTAGTGGGGGTTTGTGGCCTATTGCTAAGTGTTGGTACCTACATGCCCTTACCAATAATCCACTTTCCAACAGTTACCATGTTTAGAGAACAAAGCACTTGCACTTTAGCATTGGTCAGCAGTTGTCAGTGCCCAGGATCCTAAAAGTCAGCAAAAAGAGTCAGACAACAGGAGGTCAGAGGGCAAAAAGTAAGCAGAAACCACATGCCTAACACTCATTAACTTGCTTTCTTTATCATCAGTGACTACTTTTCTATATTGAAAGGAAAATCCACCACTATGTCTGAAGCTAATTGAGCTTACTGTGTGTGATTTCTCTTTAAACCAAAAAACATCAACATCCTCTAGGTCGTCATTAAGTAAGAAATGACACTGCTGTTTTCCTTACAAAAATACTAAAAATGATTCAAATGCAGCATATTATACACATCTTTATTCATGCCTATGCGCATGATTAAAAACCAATTTGCATGTTTGCACCATATTATTTTGAACAACAACGTGTTTCATTGCCACACAAAACTTTACTGGCAAATTAATGAGGGCATGAAGACCAACATTCACTATTTTGCACTGTATCTGCATTAAAAAAAGAAGTGGACAGGTAACAACAGCCCATCCCACATCAAAGTGGGTCTAAAATCACCTCACTTCTCAGTCTTTCTCTATAACTCTGAAATGTAATATTTACCATATGACCCCCAAGTGAACACCTACCAGTAGGCCATAGGAAAAGGTTTCTGGGCAAAAGTTGTGGTCGCCTGAAAGAAGGACACATAATCAGTGTGGTTTAAAAACATGTGGTGTATTTGTGCAAATAATTATATGGTGGTGAGAAATTCCCTATAATAGATAAATGACTATGTGCCATTTTTGTAATATATGTCAGCACTCTGTTGCTTGAAATTACATATCAGAGTATGAAAAACCCAAACCACATCCTCATATAGGGATAACCCAATAAGCACACACCATCACGTAGTCTGCATAGGTCTGCATGGAGAAAAACAACCTCCCTATTGAAAAAAACCTTATCATCAAATTATATATCAGAGTTACATATCAGGGTAAGGAATATCCAAACTTCCTCTGCATTGAGGTGTGTATAAATGTAATATGCCCCAAACACTGCATGAACACTGTCCCTCACCAAATCAAGAACTGTCCCCAGTTCTTATGCACATTGGCGGTGCAGCAGGAGTGAAACCTCCCCTTTAAGCAAAGTATCACCTCCTCACTGCTGGTGCTGGCAGACATCATTTGTGACCATAAGACCAGCACCACAAGGCAAGTTAAAAGGGGAGCTCTTATGTAATACGTCATTAAAATATGTCCATTAGACTATCAACCACAATGAGCACCAGATGAAATATATCACAACTCTTCACAAGAGCCAACTCCTAACAACACACTATTGTGGTAGAAATAAGACCCCCAAACCAGATTTCTGTCATGAGGAGAAATCTTTTTCAAAACTGCCCAAACAAACGGACCTTTGAAATTGGGAAAATAACCCAAAGCAACTGGCAAAGCAAAATTACCTTGGGCCAATAAGATGAGTCAAATCAATAATCAGGTGCCATGTTAGGTAGAGGCACTAAACATATTCCTTGCTTATATTCATGCAGCACTCTGAATTCTTTGCACACAACCCACAGTGTAAATTGCCAACCATTCAGAGAGCACTGTCTTCTCAATAGCAGGGTGCAACATATATTGACACATACACCTTCATAGGAAGGACCAAACATGCTGAACGTCAAGAAGGTAGTTAAAAGTCTACCACAGCCAATGGATCAAACATGACCACAATAGATAATTAGGTCCAGTTCTTATGCCACTCAACCATTTCATTCAGGCCTACTTTACATGTTGGTGATTCATTTTCAGGAATAGGGGCTGGTCCTCTGGCTTTTGAGTCGAAGGTCAATTAAAAGATGAATCAGAGATGTGAGGGAGCAGAAGAGGCACTATTAAGAAAAGAGGTGCACTGGATTTTTTGTCTGAAGAGATAGATGAAGTGGGTCTGAATTAAATGTTTGAAATGTGTGGAGGCCTTTTTCTTAAAGTGGAAATTTCCAAGCTGGAACTATTTTCCCACTATCGCTGTGCCAGAGCTGCACTATCAAGTATAGCTATTGGTTGGTGGAACAATGAAGAAGGCCTCTATTCAGTTCATTTACTTTACAACGGACATGTTGACTAGTTGTTAAGCAAAAGATTACATGTACCTCTCTTCACAATGGATCTCCTTAAAGGGAGCAAATCAAAGGCTAGCTGCTTGTATCACTGCTGATGATGATGCTTTTTAAGTTATTTGGCAATAGTTATGATGTTCAAGGTGGACAGATGCCAACCTCTTAGAAGAATGAAACATCAAAGTCTACAAATGGCTTAGACCCAAGAGAACCAGCATTGGATTTGTTCTCACTGACAATAGCAGTAATATTGTCAAAGCCATAGCTGACAGAGTACACTTCAAAATACTATGTTTAGCAAATTACTAAAACCTAATTTGCAGGACTTTCTAAAAAAGAAGTAGTAGTCCAAAGCATACTTGTCACCAGTTATATCATTTATACTCATTTCAGACAGTCATTCAAAGCCCTTAAAGACCATTCAATGTGCTTAACAAATCCCAGTAAAATCCCTCTTACAGGAGGTGCTAACATATTAGAACTTCACCTAACATAGACTGCATGCCAGTATAAGTAGTACGGGCCTATCAATGGTTATGCACTAGAAATGAGAGGGGTTTTATTTCCAAAGCAATGACGAAGAAGTTGAATAAATAAGGCTAGTGGAGTGCCTGATCCAAATGTAATTGCCTAATGAGATTTTGATACAGGAAGTCCCATTGCCCCTACTATAGGAACATTTGCAAAAGGTGGAGGAAACATTTAGCAATATCAATGAAGCAGCAGTTTCTTGGTTCAGCAGCTTAATCCTTCACTTAAACACTAATTAGATTCTTCAAAAATAGATTGTGCCATCCTAGGAATATATCTGTGGCACAATGCTGGATCTTTGATATGAAAAATCACTGGGTAAGTTCATTCCTTTCTCAAAATTCGATGTCTCAATGTCTCAATTAATTCATTACTTTTTCAGAATTCAATGTCTCAATTTACATTAGTTGGATTGTCCAGATTATCTAGAATATGAAAAATAGCCAATTCAAATCCATGGCAGAACTAAATTGCAGCCTTCAATCTCTGAAGAGGGTGGTGCTTTTGGCTGTCACTGCTACACAACCGTGTTGCAAGAGTAAGCGCAGCACCCAACACCATTGCCTGCTATGACTAATCCGACAGCAACAATATCTTTACTTCGAGTATCTGCAATGATTTGGTTTCATATTGCCACTGCACAGGTTGCAGGCAACACAGACTCAGAAAGCAACAATGATGATTGAGAAGAAGTTCTATGATTATCTGGATGACTGGATGGATCAAACCCATTGACTTATTGCCATCAGAAGAAGGTGCTGTGTACAGAACTCCTCAGGGTGGCAATAAAGTTTATAGCATGCCCAGTAGTCAGTGTGTCTTCAGAGGTTATGTAAAGTCCAACTGGGCAATTGCCTCAGTTAGAAAGACTATATTAATAAACATTACAAGTCATTCCTGAAAATTCTAGGGTTCCAGAAGAGACTGGGACCTTGGTTGAAGATCACAAGTGAGGAGAGTGAACATCAAGTGGGTGACTCTCCTGAGTTTGAGGATGAACTTAAATGGACCAGTGTGCATAGCACAGATTGTCAATAGAAGAGGATGCAGATGTTTTTTCCAAGGACTGACTGAGCTGTCAGAGGTGACAGAGACTAAACAACCTTTAATTGGTTCAAGCACAGAGTTTACAATAAATATTTTGGGCCTGATTCACAAAGGTAAACTTAAACCAAAAATCTAAACTTTGACCAGAAGTCTAACTTTACTTGTAGTAAAGTGAGACCAAAGTCTACACTTAGACCAAAAGTCTAACCTTGGGCCAAAAGTCTAACCTTACTACTAGTAAAGCTAGATCTTAGGTCTAAATGTAGACTTTTGGCCTAAACTTAAACTTTTGGTCTAAGTTTATCTTTGTGAATCCAGCCCTAGTGATCTAAGTTTGCAATAGATACCTCTATTTCATAAAACTAAGAATATATCCCTAGCATCCCTATGTTCAATTGTTTGTTTTCTTCTAATATTGGGCTGTAAAGGAAGAGTTAAAGAACTGTACTGATAACATGTATAGTATATACTTCCATGGGAAATAGGGTTACATGTGCATATGGACACCACACTTGGAAAATGTAACTTGCACAAATGAATACCACATGATATTGATTCTTGTGAATTTGAGTGGGTCTTGTAGGTAAACTAAACTTGATATTTAAAGGTTTTGGTGATCATTCTGGATCAATTATTATACATGTCACTATGATTGTTACTTTACTTGATTGTCATTTATTTAACTTAGTTCCATTATCTTTTGGTTCTTCTGACATCACTCATTTTATCTAGAATACATTTCTTTTCACTTTCTTTTTCAACAGGACAGTCATTTTTTTCTGTTTCTTGACCAGCATGAATGTGTTTGGTTTGTTATGGCTTCAAGAAACGTAACATATTCTGACAGCAATTGTATGGGGCACCGTTTACTTCACAAACCCATTTTAAAGGAATGATGAAATATTCAAGTGTTATTTTTATAACTTCTACATTAACTCTTAAATTAGATCATGCAATGAAATGAGAATTGCTAGGCATTTAGGGTGTTTTTATTTCCCCAAATTGTAATGCTCAGGACAATCCCACCACTTTTTAAACATGATCTGCAGATGCTATGCATAGATGTGATGGTGTTGTCATTTTGGTTGCATAAGATGTGAAAACAGTTGTATGTCCTTGCCTTACATTGATTTTAGAAAAGGTATAATTCCACTAAATACCTTCATGTTTCTAGAGGGAATATTTGAACTATGGTGAAACAGCAATCAGGGTGGTACTACTAAAGCTGTTTGGGACCTACAGTATGCTATTATTTAGTACTATAAGTAGAAGACTCAACTCAGTTCACCTTAATTTCAAGGGGCTGAGCTCTGTCTCTCTGTTGGATTTTACTTTTCTATAATTTAAGCACTTTCATCACTTCCTGAGACTATAACTTTCACGAGTGAAGTGTGACCAAAATGCAAAAAGTTTTTTTTTTAGCAAATCTGACATGCCTCTCAAAGATTCTTTTCCTTTTTATGAGCCCCTATGTTTTCTGGCTTTAGGAATCCGTGCGCTTTGCCACGGCTGAATACTAAGGGCCCGATTCACAAAGGTAAACTTAAACCAAAAGTAAAGATAGACTTTTGGTGTTTGTTTAGACTTATGGTTTAAACATAGACTTTTGGTCTAAGTTTACCTTAGTGAATCGGGTCCTAAAACTCTAGACCTATTAAACTTTTCTATAGGTCTTTTGTGAAACAGTGCCTACAGTTCATCCATGGCATGGAAAATTAATTGTTATATTAGGGCCACAGAGTGTACTAACACTGCTCATGTATGATAAAAATAAATCTGCTAGTGGAAAATGCCATTGCCATGTAGGGAAGTCTATTTTTCTATATTCATAAGTCACAGCTAAAGTATGCTAAGGTTAGAGAGCAGGGACCTCGGAGGGAGCAAACTAATGGATATGAGGTTTGTGCCAAAGATTCTGGTTGCTCCTATTACATTATTTTCTGCAGAAAAAATCTGATTCAACAGGGTATTGTAGGAGGCTGGCCTGGCTTATAGTGGGTACCTTGTGGTACTTACACCTTGTGCCAGGTCCAGTTATCCCTTATTAGGAGATTAGAGGTGATCTAGCAGCTTAGGCTGATAGAGGTAGCTATAGCAGAGCAGCTTAGGCTGAACTAGGAGACATGCAAAGCTCCTACTATACCACTTATATCACTTAGTACTACATCATAAGAAAACACAATACTCAAAGGTACTTTATTTTAGTGATAATATGCCAAAAGTATCTCAGAGGATATACTCCCTTAGGAGGTAAGTAAAATATACACAAAATATACACACACAAACCAAATCAGGTAAGTAAAAAGTTAGAAAGGGTCGCTGAGAGTTTAATAAACCACTAAGGGTGTCCAAGATACCCCACCCCAAGACCCTGAAAAGTAGGAGTAAAGTTACCCTACAACCCCAGAAAGACAGTAAAGTTGAGATAGGGGTTTCTGCAAGGACAACAACTGACTGCAAAGCACTGAAGACAGATTCCTGGACCTGAGGACCTGTAAAGGAAGGGGACCAAGTCCAAGAGCCATGCAAGTGTCCAGGGGGGGGCAGGAGCCCACTAAACCACGGATGAAGTTGCAAAAGGGCTGCCTCTGGGTGGAAGAAGCCAAAGGTTCTGCAACAACGGAAGGTGCCAGGAACTTCTCCTTTGGTCAGAAGATGTCCCACGGCAGGTTGGAATATGCAGAGTTATTTCCATGCAGAAAGACCGCAAACAAGCCTTGCTAGCTGCAAGAGTCGCAGTTGAAGGTTTTGGGTGCTGCCAGGGGCCAGGAAGGACCAGGTGGTCGCCCCTTGGAGGTGGAGATGGAAGGGGCGCTCAGCAACATGGAGAGCCCACGCAGAAACAGGCAGCACCCGCAGAAGCACCTGAACAGGCACTTAGAAGATCTGAGGTCAACAGTCGACTCAGAGCAACAAAGGAGGGTCCCCCGCCTCGGAGTCCAACACAGCGAGTTGGGCAATGCAGGACAGAGTGCTGGGGACCTGGGCTAGGCTGTGCACAAAGGAAGTCTTGCAAAAGTGCACAGAAGCCCGAGCAGCTGCAGTTCACGCAGTATACAGGTTTACTGTCTGGCGTGGGAAGGCAAGGACTTACCTCCACCAAATTTGGACAGAAGGGCCACTGGACTGTCAAAGACACTTGGACTCAGCTCCTGTGTTCAAGGGACTACGCTCGTCAGGATGAGAGGGGACCCAGAGGACCGGTGATGCAGAAGTTTGGTGCCTGCGTTGGTAGGGGGAAGATTCCGGTGACCCACGGGATATTTCTTCTTGGCTTCCAGTGCAGGGTAAAGGCAGACAGCCCTCAGAGCATGCACCACAAGGAAACAGTTGAGAAAGCCGGCAGGATGAGGCACTACAATGTTGCTGGTAGTCTTCTTGCTACTTTGTTGCGGTTATGCAGGCGTCTTGGAGCAGTTAGCGGTCGATCCTTGGCAGAAGTCGAAGAGGGAAGTGCAGAGGAACTCTGATGAGCTCTTGCATTCGTTATCTGGTGAGATGCCCACAGAAGAGAACCTAAATAGCCCACAGAGGAGGATTGGCTCACAGAGAAAGGTAAGCACCTATCAGGAGGGGTCTCTGACGTCACCTGCTGGCACTGGCCCCTCAGAGCTGTCCATTGTGCCCTCACACCTCTGCATCCAAAATGGCAGAGGTCTTGAACACACTGGAGAAGCTCTCAGCACCTCCCCTGGGAGGTGTTGGCATGGGAGTGGTCACTCCCCTTTCCTTTTTCCAGTTTCGCGCCAGAGCAGGGCTGGGGGGGATCCCTGAACCAGTGTACACTGGCTTATGCAAGGAGGGCACCATCTGTGCCCTTCAAAGCATTTCCAGAGGCCAGGACAGGCTACTCCTCCCAGGCCCTTCACACCTATCTCTCTCAGAGGAAATCCTTTGTTCTGCCTTCCTGGGACCAGGTTGCCCAGGCCCCGGGGGGCCAAAACCTGTCTGATGGGTTGGCAGCAGCGGTAGCTGCAGAGGAGATCCTGGAAAGTTAGTTTGGCAGTACCCGGGCTCTATGCTGGAGACCTGGGGATCCATGGAATTGTCCCCCCAATACCAGAATGGTATTGGGGTGACAATTCCATGATCCTAGACATGTTACAGGGCCATGTTCGGAGTTACCATGGTGATACTACATATAGGTATTGACCTAGATGTAGTGCAAACGTGTAATGGTGTCCCCGCACTCACAAAGTCCGGGGAATTTACCATGAACAATGTGGGGGCACCTTGGCTAGTGCCAGGGTGCCCATACACTGAATAACTTTGCACCTAACCTTCACTAAGTGAGGGTTAGACATATAGGTGACTTATAAGTTACTTAAGTGCAGTGTAAAATGGCTGTGAAATACTGTGGACACAATTTCACTCAGGCTGCAGTGGCAGTCCTGTGTAATAATTGGCTGAGCTCCCTATGGGTGGCAAAAGAAATGCTGCAGCCCATAGGGATCTCCTGGAACCCCCAATACCCTGGGTACCTAGGTACCATATACTAGGGAATTATAAGGGTGTTCCAGTGTGCCAATCAGAATTTGTAAAATTAGTCACTAGCCTGCAGCGACTGGGGTCCTGGCTGGCAGGATTCCAGTGACACATAGGCAAAAACAAACATACATACAGTAAAAATGGGGGTAACATGCCAGGCAAGATGATACTTTCCTACAGGTATCCTGCCTCGTAGAGCGTAGAGCCCACTCCGGCTATAGACTGCAGCCCTAGCCCAATGGAAGAAACTGGGCTCCACAAAAGGGACTAAGTCTGAAGGTGGAAATGTTTACTATGCAAAGGAATTGAAAGTATCCAATCTGTAGGGGACGTTCTTGGGATGTGAAATTCAAAGTTCACTTTCCTGCCAAAAGACAATAGCTTCACTGAGACCACATCCAGTGGCTACTTGATGACATGAAACCCTTCTATATCAGTAATTGGTAAAGCCTCAAGATATGGGGGATATCCTGTCAATACAGGTCATGTAGGCCCTTCATTACTAGGGGACCTAATCTAACATTATAGTATGTGTGTGAGTGTCTGTAGTAATTCACCAGCAGACTAATATGTGTGTTCTTGTTAGAGCAAAGGGATTTCCAGATACTATAATGCTCTGTAGTGTGCAGGTGGCATTGCTGATTTGTGTGCATGAAACTGCTTTGAGGCAGCATCAACAGCCTCAAACTCCACCATAAGAAAAATGTTTCACAAGGCTCAATGGGTAGCTATTACAAATGTTACTCCCTCTCTATCAGGGACACCTCTATTCTTGTGACATTGTGTCTCTGCCTCTCAGTAATGTATTCCCATTATAATAGAAGTCACCATTTTGTTTGAACAGCATCAATAAAACATGAGTTTCAAAAACACAGGAAAATCACAAATGCAGAATACACTTTGAAGAGTCAAGCTATTGTTAAACTACATTAAAAAGGTGCTCCCATTTTTTTACCTGTAGGAGGTAACCATAACTATTATGGATGTCTCTATGTTCTTAATGTAATGCTCCTTTCTGAGTGGACATATATGTAAAGTCTCCTCAAAGATCCAAAAAATAAGAATACTGTTTTCAGGCACCATGTTGTGTAACCTGGGACTCTCACCAGGTCTACAAGTTTTGGCTTAGTTTAGTTCAGTGCACCATCACTTGAGCAGGGGAATCCAGGTTATTGTAGCTCCTCACAAAGCAATGAGCATATATGCAGGTGTGGTGTCCTTGCTTTCTGGATTACTCTTTCACCTGGTCCTTTCTGACAGGTCACTCCAGAAATTTGCCTTCCTTTGCTAAACCTGTTTTTGTGGCTTTTAAATCTTTTCCCTGCTAATCAGTGGTAAAGTGCCTCTGTACACTCCTTACAACTTGGTAGAACTGTCCTACAACTGATTGGTAGATTTAATGTACCCGTATAACCCAAGTATATGTTACTACACATACCATGGTTCTGTAAATTAAATGCTACTAGTGGGCTGCAGCACTCATTGTGCCACTCACTAAAGGAGCATTTTAAAACATGTTTAAGGCCTACCACTGCAGCCAATAGTACAGTATTAAACTGCATTTTTGACTTGGCAAAAATAAATCTTTTGCCAGGCCTTAACCATCCAATTTAATGCTTTAATGTCACCCCAAAGGGCCGTAGAGGCTCACAAGGCATGGTACATGACATTTAAAAAGTATGACATGTATGTTTAGATTTTACATGTTCTGACAGTGAAAAACTCCTAAAGTTATTTCCCAATGTTTTAAAGTCTGCATATCCCGCAGACTAGCATAGGGTTATCGAATTACATTATATAAGTACAAATGTCAGATTGGGAGCAGATAGAGAACTTATGTCCATACTCAAATGAATTGTAACCTAAAATCCTCTGTGATGATGAAGGTAGATCTTAAGCTCCAATTTTGAAAATGCCAGTTTTAGATGACTGGCACTTCTTCCACATACCTACTATACATTCCTGCCAGAGTCCTGTGTCCCATGCCGGTGAATGGCTCTGTTGTTGAGGGATGTTTATTGCTTCCAGACAGACAAAGTGAGACTAGGTGTGAGGGGAGAGGATAGACCTGACAGGATGTCTTGAAAGAAGCTGTCTCCTGCCCAGATTAAACTTCAAAGGGCCCTGGCTGCAGCACGCACAACTAAACGTGGGACCATGCCTGCCCTTGCCTTTTTTACCATTGACAGTTTAGAGCCAGTACCAGGGGAAAACCTGACCAGAACCAATTTTAGGGGTAGCGCAGGGAAATTTCCCCACACAGAGTCCTGCACCAAGTATAAAATCTGAGCTTCTGCCACTCATCAGAGCATTTCTGGACCAGTGGAAGATTCAGAAGAAGGACTGTTCAGATTCTAGAATGACTGCATTGCTGTCTGAAAAAGGAACAATGGAACTGCTTGCCTTAATCAAAGGCTACCCAGAGTGACTCCAAGGGTCAGTTGGCTGACCTCCTGTATGAGGTGCAGGGTCACAACAAGCATCAGAGGCCTGCCTGCAATTGCCCAGTTGACCAGCACTAACTGACACTGCCTGGACCTGCCTGATCCCTGTTGCTGGCTTCTGCTGGAGTGAGTCTTGATTCCCAAGAGTTGGCTCCAGGTCCTGGACCCCTGGCTAGCATCACTGAGAACTCCTACACAAGTTAAAGTAGAAATCTTGATGCTTCAGCTCCTCGTGAATGTGCGATGACCTCTTAGCACCAAGCATTGATTGCCTGCAACGTCACCAATGCAAAGTTCCTGAAAGACCTACTCATCATGCCATCACTGACCGTCTGAGAAGACCAGCAGCACAAGACCTGCATTTCACTCTATAGCAACAGCAGCCCAATGAGAAGCTCCAGGCACAACCAACTCTTCACGCTACAGTAATGACCATCAGCGATGCTCATCCTTCTTTTCACTCTAACAACCTCCTCCTTACAGCCTCCTCCAATGTGAATGGAACTCTTCACGTGGGACTTGAGAAGGTGTCTATTCATCACAACTAACCTAATCCCTGTATTTGGCCCAAACTTCATCATGGCTGTTCTGAACTTGTTAATTTCCCCCATCCACTGTGACAAGATACTGTGCGCAGTGCTTTCTGCTTCTTGGCGCTATTTTCACCAAAAACTTTAAAAATCAATATCTCTGGTTCTACTGATTGGATTTGTTAATTTTCACGTATTTTTTAAAATTTAAATATACTCTATGTTTCCAAATTGGTTCAATAATTTTTTTGTGTTGGGTTTTCACTTAAATACTTTACATATTTCCTCTAAGCTAAGTCTAACTGCTTTTGTACCTAGCTACCAGAGGGTTGAGTACAGGTTGATTTAAGAACTTTTGTGGTTAACTCTGACAAGGATTGTGGTTGTTGCTTGAGTGCAGCTTCTACCGCTCATTCTTTGTAATAACACACTTAAGTACCACAGTGAGGGAAATACTACTAATACCACTATTATGCTTATAATACTATAATACTAACATTTAAAGTCTGCATTTTGACACTTTCATCAAGTTGCTTAGTGCATGAGTAATAACCACATAGAATGCAAGTGAAATAAAAATAAAGCCTTTAACTTACCACTAAGTACACCACTATGACAGCATGGAATAGCTAACTAGCCTCTAGAGTTTCCTGGGGCCCAGTGCACTGCATACCTGTTCACAGTAGATCAGCTGCAGCTATTCAACTTCAGCTGGGAGAGAGCATTCCCTCAGAAGGAACACACATGATTAGCTGTGCTCAGCGTCTCTCTTCTTTGTCTCGACTCTTGGCTTAAGAGTAGGTACTAAGACAGTCTGGCAGTAGCTCTCATTATAGCTTGGTATTGAGGCCTCTTCAGTTTAGGGGTCAATTCAAGGACTTTATGTGAGGTTGACCACTAACTTTTAGCCGAGATTGGGGAACTTTCCAATAACCTGAGAGACAGCCATTCTAAACCAGCATGACGAAAACACTTCAGCTTGTACAACATGTTTTTCCTACAGCTCTACTGTCAATTATTAAAACATAGATATTGCATAGCTTGTGGAAGACTTATGCTGCCCTATATGATAGTAATGTTATAGTTTAGAGGAACTGACACTTTCTCAAATTATGCAAAAGATTATGATATGCTGAAGGTGGACCATTGGCAAACAGGCTAATTTAACTTCCTCAAAATTGTGTCAGAAATTGGGATTTTATGATACCTAAATCCACCCTAACTGGTCAACTTGCAAAGGGGTTAAAAACACCATCCTACTCCCTGGTCATTGCTCCTGTTCTGGGAGCAGTGTTCATATTCAATGAGTGCCAAATGCTGGTAGATCAGCTGTTAGTAGGCTAATGCTAATTAGTGTACTGGAGATTCAGGTGTGTAAAAATGTAACTTTCAAAAAGTTACATTTCTTAAAAACAAATATTATAAATCTTTAATGGCTTTACCAGTAAATTAGATTTTAGTGAGTATTAAATGTAGTCATCAAAATGACTTTTATGGCTGTTTCCTGTCAAAAGTGTCAGATTGAACTTTACAATTTTTCTGTTGATATTTTTTAGGATTCAGCAACCGCCCTGCCACGGGTTCCGCCATCAGGCGCATAAAAGAGTCAAGTTTACAGGCCCTTGGCTGCTGCTCCGCTATGGTCAGCTCAGCAGTGTGCTCCCTATCCACCAGTTTGTGATGATCTGCATGGAGTAGTGTCAGGTTGGTCGTCACCGCATTTCTTTTACTTTCTAATGACGCCCCTGTGGTTTCCAGGGTAGTACCAATTTTGTCTACCACTGAAATGAACAGCATCCAGATTGCCAGTGATCGACAGTGGTGGAGAGGATCCATCAGCAAGACCAGTGCCACCCATGTGCTTGTCCTGCTCAGTGGAGCGCTTTGAAGATGCACCCTGAATACCCGTGTGTGGGTGTCCCATTGCACTGATGTAAATGTGCCACTACCTGGGGTCCACTGACCAGTGCTAACCAAGGGAAGGAATATGGCACCACCACCAGCCTCCAGACTTAGTTGCGCAGGAGCGACTGTTGCATGCAGAAGCCAGTTGAGTTATATGCGGCATTGGCTTCCATAAGCTGTATTCCTCGCATTCTCCCCAATCTCAGTGTGGCCGATGACAATCCATCCAGTGACAAGAGGGCCTGCCTACTTTAGCCAGTTAGGGTTCACAGTTGCAGCGGCACAGGCAGCCTCAGCAGTACACATCATGAAGTCCACGTAGGCAAGGGCAAAAGGCCAAGCAAAAGTGGGCAGCATCAGTACAGGAGAAATCACCCCTTGGACAGAAGTATATACTAGTTC